>NW_005871055.1:17825906-17896206 GCF_000147115.1 Myotis lucifugus
CACTGACTGAATAAAGAATATTATACAGACACCCAATAGCAGAACAGAGGAGCTTAAGAACCAAGTCAAAGATTTGAAATGCGAAGAAGCAAAAAAACACCCAACCGGAAAAGCAAAATGAAAAAAGAATTAGAAAATACGAAGATAGTGTAAGGAGCCTCTGGGACAGCTTCAAGCGCACCAATATCAGAATTATAGGGGTACCAGAAGATGAGAGACAGCAAGATATTGAAAACCTATTTGAAGAAATAATGACAGAAAACTTCCCCCACCTGGTGAAAGATATGGACCTACAGGTCCAAGAAGCGCAGAGAACCCCAAACAAAAGGAATCCAAAGAGGACCACACCAAGACACATCATAATTAAAATGCCAAGAGCAAAAGACAAAGAGAGAATCTTAAAAGCAGCAAGAGAAAAACAACTAGTTACCTACAAGGGAGTACCCATACGATTGTCAGCTGATTTCTCAACAGAAACCTTGCAGGCCAGAAGGGAGTGGCAAGAAATATTCAAAGTGATGAATACCAAGAACCTACAACCAAGATTACTTTATCCAGCAAAGCTATCATTCAGAATTGAAGGTCAGATAAAGAGCTTCAAGGATAAGGAAAAGTTAAAGGAGTTCATCACCACTAAACCAGTATTAGACGAAATGCTGAAAGGTATCCTTTAAGAAGAGGAAGAAGAAAAAGGTAAAGATACAAATTATGAACAACAAACTTGCATCTATCAACAAGTGAATCTAAGAATCAAGTGAATAAATAATCTGATGTACAGAATGAACTGGTGATTATAAGGAATCAGGGACATAGAAAGGGAATGGACTGACTATTCTTGGGGGGGGGAATGGGAGTGGGAGATGCGGGAATAGACTGGACAAAAATCGTGCACCTATGGATGAGGACAGTGGGTGGGGAGTGAGGGTGGAGGGTGGGGGGGGAACTGGGAGGAGGGGAGTTATGGGGGAAAAAAAGAGGAACAAATGTAATCTGAACAATAAAGATTTAATTTAAAAAAAGATTAATGAAGCTTTAATGTCACAAATGAGCTGTATGTTAGAGGACAGTGTCACTGGATTGGCTGAACATCAATACATGTTACCATGGACATAAATCCTGGTCTATATTGCATTCTAATTTATATAAGACAATTTACATTTTTATCATGGGTTTCTAAGAAAATCTTTTTCCTGGAATAAGAATATTCATGTTGAATATGTTCCCTTCCACAAAATGTCAAGCACCTCAGGAATGACTTAGTAGTAATTACTCCTTTCATCATCATCATCTTCTATTATCAGCATTGTATTTAAAATAACTAAGTGTATAAGCTCAGAAATCATACTTCTTGGGGTTGAATCCTGGCTATGTCTCTTTTTTAACTATATGATTTTTATAAATCTTTATTGTTGAGAGTATTACAGATGTCCCACTTTTTTCGCCCCATTTGCCCCTCCACTCTGTTCTCCCACCCCAGGCTTTCACCACTCTATTATCTATGTCCACGGGCAATATGCATATAAGTTCATTGGTGAATCTCTTTACAGCACAACTCCCCCTTTCCCTCTGAGATCAGTCCATTTGTTCTGTGTTTTCATGCCATTGGTTCTATTTTATTTGTCAGTTTATTTTATTCATTAGGTTCCACATATGAGTGAGATCATGTGATACTTGTCTTTCTCTGATTGATTGGCTTATTTCACTTAGCATAATATTCTCCATGTCCTTCCATGCTGTCTCAAAGGGTAAGAGATTCTACTTTTTTACAACTGCATAGTATTCCATGGTATAAATGTACCACAGCTTTTTTATCCACTCATCTACTGATAGGCACTTGAACTGTTTCCAGATCTTAGCCATTGTAAATAGTGCTGCTATGAACATAGGTATATATATATTCTTTCTGATTGGTGTTTCAGGATTTGCTGCCTCTTAAGGCTGTATAAGAGTAGAAAATGACTCATCTGAGCTTTCACATGTACAAAATGTCATTGTAAGTAATACCTAGGTCACAGGGTAATTGTGAGGGGTAAACAAGATAAAGCTTTACAGCCCAAACCAATATGCTCAATTAATATTTGACAAAGGAGGAAAGAACATTCAATGGAGCCAAGATAGTCTCTTCAATAAGTGGTGTTGGGAAAATTGGACAGATATATGCAAGAAAATGAAACTAGACCACCAACTTACACCATATACAAAAATAAACTCAAAATGGATAAAGGACTTAAATGTACGACAGGAAACCATAAAAATTCTAGAGGAATCCAAAGGCAACAAAATCTCAGACATATGCCGAAGCAATTTCTTCACTGATACAGCTCCTAGGGCACTTGAAACTAAAGAGAAAATGAACAAATGGGACTGCATCAAAATAAAAAGCTTCTGCACAGCAAAAGAAACCATCAACAAAACAACGAGAAAACCCCCTGCGTGGGAAAACATATTTGCCAGTGTCATATCTGATAAGGGCCTAATCTCCAACATTTATAGGGAACTCATACAACTTAACATAAGGAAGATAAACAATCCTATCAAAAAATGGGCAAAGGACCTAAATAGACACCTTTCAAAAGAGGACATTCAGAAAGCCAAGAGACATATGAAAACATGCTCAAAGTCACTAATCATCCGAGAGATGCAAATCAAAACAACAATGAGGTACCATCTCACACCTGTCAGAATGGCTATCATCAACAAATCAACAAACGACAAGTGCTGGAGAGGATGTGGAGAAAAAGGAACACTTGTGCACTGCTGGTGGGAATGCAGACTGGTGCAGACACTGTGGAGAACACTATGGAGTTTCCTCAAAAAACAAAAAATGGAACTCCCATTTGACCCTGTGATCCCACTTCTAGGAACATATCCCAAGAAACCAGAAACACCAATTAGAAAGGATATATGCACCCCTATGTTCATAGCAGCACAATTCACCATAGCTAAGATCTGGAAACAGCCTAAGTGCCCATCTGTAGATGAATGGATTAGAAAACTGTGGTACATCTACACGATGGAATACTATGCTGCTGTAAAAAAGAAGGAACTCTTACCATTTGCAACGGCATGAAGGAACTGGAGAGCATTATGCTAAGTGAAATAAGCCAGTCAATGAAGGAAAAATACCACATGATCTCACACATTCATGGATAATAGAGACCATTATAAACTTTTGAACAATAATAGATACAGAGGCAGAGCTGCCTCAAACAGATTGTCAAACTGCAGCGGGAAAGCCAGGGAGGGTTGGGGGGCAGGAGGGAGGGGGGTAAGAGATCACCCGAAGGACTTGTATGCATCCATATAAGCATAACCAATGGACATAAGACACTGGGGGGTAGGGGAGGCCAGGGGATTGTCAAGGGCGGGGGGAAAAAGGACACATATGTAATACCCTTTGTAATACTTTAAGCAATAAAAAAATTAAAAAAAAACATTAAAAAAAAAGATAAAGCTTTAAATGGATTAGCAGAGTATCTGGCATATGATAAATTTTCAAGAAATATTACTGCTATTTTCACCACTATTGAAGTTTATATTTGCATAGTACTTTGCATTTCAACTTATTTACATTTAATGCATTTATTGATATAACTGGTATGTTTGGTTTCTATTTGTTCCATCTGTTCTTTGTTCCTTGATTCTTTTTTTTGAACTTTATTGTTGAAAGTATTACATATATCCCCTTTTCCCCCCATTGACCTCTTCTAGCCCATCCCCTTCCCCTACCCCAGGCCTTCACCACCCTATTATCTGTGTCCATGGGTTATGCATATATGTATACAAGTTTTTTGGTTGATCTCTTCCCATCTACCCACCCTCCCCAGCCTTCCCTCTTAGATTCCCTAGTCTGTCCCCTGCTTCTATATCTCTGGATCTATTTTGTTCATCAGGGTTTTTTTGTTGTTGTTGTTCATTAGATTCCACATATAAGTGAGATCATGGGATACTTGTCTTTCTCTGATTGGTTAATTTTACTTAGCATAATACTCTCCAGGTCCCATCATGCTGTTTCAAAGGGTAAGAGATCCTTATTTTTTTACTGCTTTTTTATCCACTCATTTACTGATGGGCACTTGGGCTGTTTCCAGATCTTACTATTGTAAATTGTGCTGCTATGATCATAGGGGTGCATTCATTTTTCCTGATTGATTCTTTATTTTCTGCCTTCTTTTAGGTCAAAAAAATTTTAACATCTCATTTTAGCTCTTTTATGGAATTTCTAGATATAACTGTATTTTTTCCTGCTTGTTGTAGAAATTATAATAAGAAAGTTTAGCTTTTCACAGTCTATTTCAAATAACATTATACTATTTCATAACAATGCAGAATCTTACAGCAATCCAATTTATTTCCTCTCTTCTGCCCTTTGTGTTTTATGTTTTCTAATTTATTTCTACAAATACTAAAAACTCAAAGGACTTTAAAAATTTGCTTTAAACTGTTAATAATCTCTTAAAAATGTATGTGGCATGTGTATAGTTTTAAAATATTTAAATAAATTTAATTAATATTTTTAAAACAAACTTTTATGGTTTTTCTTATATGTACTCTTTTTTTGGTGCTATGCATTTCTCCCTATAGATTTGGGCTTCCTTTTGGTATTATTTTCCCTCTCCCTAAAAATAGTATTTGGACATTTCTTTGGTAAATTCCTTAGTCATGTGTATGAATGAAACTATGTTTATTTTGACTTCATTTTTAAGTATAATTTCATTGGATATAGAATTGTAGGTTGACAGTTTTTTTTCTTTCTTTCAGTACTCTTAGAGGTGTTCTACTGTGTTCAAGAATTTATTATTTCTGAGAAATCAGCTTTAAATCTTATTTTTATCCTTTTGAAGATGGTGTATCTTTTTTTACTGGCTAATTTTTAGATTTTTTTAAAATCTTTGAGTTTTAGCATTTTAACTATGACATGCCAAGATATAGTTCTCTTTTATTTTCAGTTCTTAGAGTTCACTAAACTTTTTGAATCTATGGGTTTATGTCTTTTATCAACTTAAAGAAATTCTTGGCCATTTTTTCTTCAAAATTGTTTCACCCATTTTCTCCTTCATATATTTCTGGACTCAAATTAAATGTATGATAGACCATTTGATATTGTCCCTCATATCTCAGATGCTATGTTCTGTTGTCTTGCTTTTTTACCTCTCTGTGTTTCTATAAGTGTTCTCTTAGCCGCGATCAGCAAGGCTAGAGAGCGGATGAGTCCTGAGTAGGGGCGACAGGGGATTGAGAAAAAGAAAGAGACAGACACAGAGACAGTGGGTAAAGCTGGGACCAGGTGGTACACTGTTCTCTGATGGAGAGACAGTGACCCAGAGCTAGTGCAGCATGTGTGTTTATTATATACAGCATGATACCAGGAAGTTTTACTAGAGTTTAAGACAAATGAAATTATGTGAAATCATGCTTAAAGATCAAGCTGCAATTATTCATTCTTGTGTCTTCTTGGAATCATCAGGCCTGACTGGACCCTGATAGTTGCATCTGCACCTGGCACTTGGCTGAACTTAGATAATTACACCCACCCCCTGGCACCTGAGCTAAAGGTCAGGACTGACAACATCCCTGCCTTTGGCAAGGTATGTTTCTAGGACATGGCTTTGCCGATGCCACTGGACTCAGCAGATGAAGCTTTGCTCAGATGCACCCCCAGGCACTCTCTACATGTTTCATTTGTGATAATTTCCATTTATCAGTCTTTAGTAACTAAAATTTACCTCTGCTTGACTAGTGTGTTGGTAAGCCCATGAAATAAATTTTACATTTGTGATATATCTTTCTAGAATTTTCATTTAGCTCTTTTTAAATACTTCCTTTCTACTTAAATACCCTTCAGTTCAGTATGTTCACTTTTCCACTATATCTTTTAACATTTTTATTATGAAGTCTTGTCTGATAATTGCAACATAATAGAAATCTTTGAATCTACTTCTATTTTCTCTTTTGATCATGGTTCCCACTTTCTTCCTCCTACATGTGTCTTGAATTTTTTAAATTGTATATTGCATTGTGTATAAAAAAATACAGTTGTAAATGACATTTATCCCCCAAAAAGAGCAGGAGAAGTCCTGACAAGCTATTAATGTATGTTAAAAAAAGTGCAAGTCAATTTAATCTGTAGTTAAGCTGGAAGTGGCTCTGTTGCAGCTGTATTTGAATTCAGCTTACTACATCTTCAAAATATGTTGAAGATAGAATCAGGCCTTTCCTTTCAGAAAGCCTTGATATCTGAGCTGTGGTGAGACTCTAGTAACTATTTTCTCCTTTGCTATCCAGCTCTCAACTTTTTGGTGGCTTAAAACTCTATTCTCTCCAGCTTTTTGCACCTTGCAAGACCTCTCTCTACCCTGTTGTCTTGCTGTTGACTTAGAAAGGCCACTGTAGTATGCTCAGTGAAGACCTAGGATGTGTGAGATGACTTTTTTCTTGCCCTTCTCTGCCTTAAGGCTTTGGAAAATACTCCCATTTCACTTAGTGAAAACCTAAACTGTGGAACTTTCATCTTTATGCTAGTCTGTACACAGCCATTAAAAGTTTATTAATGTTTCATCTGTCTTCTCTCGATTTCTTTCTGTGAGGGATTCTTCCTCTTCTTATCACTTTGCCAACAAGGAAGACATCCATGGATCGCTTCTCCTCTAGAAAATTTGTCACCTATGGAATATAGTTCATCTAGTTTTCTTTTTCTTTTAACACTCAGCCATCTGGTGATTTTTTTAAAAAAAACCTCTAACTTTGGGAATTAACTGGCTTGTTCTTGTTGTTAGCCTAAATTTTTTTATACCTGCAACCTTCTGGTAGATGTAAGAACAATATTTCTCATGTAAAATAAAAAAGTTTGCAATAATTTTTGAATGAATAATGAATTGAATAAGTAGATAAAGTAAATGAATTAAGTAAATGAAACATGAAAACAGCACACTAGCCCTGGCCAGTATGGCTCAGTTGGTTGAGTATCATCCCATTCACTGAGAGGTCATTGGCTCAATTTCCTGTCAGAGCACATGCTGGGGTTGTTGTTTCAATTTTTCTCTCTTCCTCTCCCTTCTGTTGTCTCTCTAAAATCAATAAAAACATATTTTAAAACAAAACAAAAGAGCACATTAGTTCCCCAAACCAAGAGTTTTAAAATGGAAAGCATTTTTCCATTGTGAGTTTGTCCATAAAATACAAGCAAAGTATTATTAAGGGTTCTGCGGTTACCAATCACCCTCTTGTCCCACAGAGCCATCCTTTCAGTCTGACTTGTCATGCCAATTCCAGAGTCTTGGCCTGAGAATTTTGTCTTCCCCCAAAGCAATCTCTGAGCACATAATTATGCATTGGAAAGAATACCTGGAATACCACAGAAAAATATTATGTGGTCAGCCCTAGGACATTTATTTTGTAAATGTATGCAGAGCAAGTAAGATGCATAACTGAGATTTAAAAGTTTGCTTCTTTTCCTAAACCATGAATTAGTAATTCTAACTTTAATTCCTTATATGTAGCTAATCCTGCAATGACTTAAACAAGTACTGTCCATATAGACAATCATGTGAGATAATTTGGATAAGTATTATTTAGAGAAGAAGAGTTTAAGATCAAATTAATACTAAATAGTGTATTCAGTCTTGAACCCTGGACTTCTGATTCTGAGTCAAGGGCTCCTTCTAATACATCTCACTGTCCCTCATATTCTCTTGTTCAAGGCTTTGAATAATGACAAAAGACTTACCAGTTTTACTCTACCATAAAATCTGTTTTCTTCAATGGAGTAATGACAATGAATACTTTTTTACCGATAATAAGCCATTTTTATAGCCCAGAACCATTCACCTATTAAAAATTTACACCATGGTGGAAGTCAAAGAGCCAAAATAGTCTTCATTTTTATATTATTCAGCTAGAGGGAATCTAGTTTTGTTGGGAGGAAAAGCTTATTAACCTGAACTTTTTGCCCTAAAGAATTGTTATTTTATTGCTTAAAAAATGCATGATGTCATACTAAGATAGTTGCAAGCAATTAGAATTCAAAGGTCACAATCTTATCCAGATTTAGAGCATGGTCCTAGCGTTTTCTTCTTCTGTTTCACTGGGACTTTTATTCAGCACTGAAAGAAACATTCATTTTGTAAAGGTTAATTCACACTCTGGATTTCATGAAGTGTTTTGCCTGTATCATTTACATTTTAGCACTGTCTCAGTGTCAGTCAAGTCCTCTTTCCTGATCAGAACTAGCCTCCCTCTGTCAGAGTGACAATCCACCTTGCTTTCTTGGCTCTATCTTCCCACAGGGTCCCACTAGGGATTACATCACAAAGGTTATATTTCCTTTCTGTAACAGTTAATAGATAGTATTGTTGCCTTTAAAATTCCCATTAGTTAATAATTTAAAATAATTATATCCTTCTCATTATAAATTCTGGTGGGCAAAACAACAGCGTTTTTTTTTCTTTCTCTCTCTTTTTGTAACTAGACAACTTTATTTTGGTTTCCTGTCCCAATAGGAACCAGAAACATCTGTTATTTCAGGGTCTCTCTTGTTTACTTAGTGTTGTTTCTAGGTAGGTACCCAGGATAGGACTTAAAATGGTGGTGAAGTACCAGAGTAGGGAAAGCCTCTGGTCATTGTCCTATGTCATTACTGGCTTGTGATAAGATGTCAGCATTCTTACTCAATCCTCAGAAGTCTATCTATTTAGGTCACTAGCATTGCCTCCTTGTTTTATTCAAGGCCTCTAAATGGCTACCAGCTCTAGGTCATATCCCACACTGTTCTTGGTGATACCAATAATGATGCTACTCTCTTAATATAAGGGCTTGCGCAGATTCTTCAAGGCCATTTCAGGATTATTGGCCCAAGCTCACTATGCATATATTTCTTCTGCCCTCAGGTATATTGTCTTAGAGCCTAGGACCCACAACTTAAACCTAGGGTATCAGTTGAGCCCATAGTATGGTATATTGAATAGACAGTTACCATATTTTACCTGTCAAGCTTCTAACCCCTTTTCTGATTTGGGAGACAGCCCCCATTATGTGTCCATTTGGAAAGTAGTAGGTTCTTACCTCCCTTTACAGATGAAAGAGGGAAGTAACCCCACTCTGCAGCCAGTACAAGAACACATGACACAGCCTTAATCATTCGGGTCCTTCCACAGTGAGTGCCCATCATTGTGGTTCCTGCTGTCTTGCCTTTGCTTGTTTTTGCCAATCACTCTGCATGTACTTTTCCAAGTTTCCCATTAATTATGTAAGCCACCGGTTAAACTTCTGTTGCATTCCATTTATTGTTTAAATAGCCATAATCAGTTTCTAGTATTGTTTCTATAATCCAAACTATTATAAGGCAGGCTGAATAATGCCTGCAGCATGAACTACGTAGGCAAATGGGCCTGAAAGGGGCTCAGAGACTCCTTGCATGGGCATTTGGGGAGAAATAGAGTATTTATGAAACAAGACATTAATGGCACAGATTATTGGCATATACATGAAGGATCTTTCTATTGAGACAAGAACCTCTGTAGGTTGATACCTGAAGACCAGATAAGAATAAGGACTCCTCAGAGGTTGGCAGGATGGAGCAGTGACAACACTTGATAAACAATACTCCTCTCCATGCATCACTATTAGAGACACCTTAACAGAGGAAAAGGTTAGCAAGAGAACTTGACAAAATTAATAAGTTAAGTTCATTATAACTTGTTAAATTTTTTGTATACTTGGACTTGGTAATAGAAGAGTTAGTTTATATACTACATTAACCTTTGCTATTCTATTTATTTATAATTTCAACCTGCCTACTTGCACAAGGGATTTGAGGCCACTGAGACTTGCTTGATATTCTAATGAGGCAGGAGCTTGATGAATCACCTGCATCTGCCCACAGCCCTGATCATTAGAGGCTGAAGGGAGGCCTGGGACTAATCCAGGCAGGTCCAGCTTGACTTAGCTATTAGGCAGCTCTGCAGCTGCTCTCCCAATCATAGAGCCAGACTGCAGCGACAGAAACAGAAACTGCTCATAACCTGTCCAGCTTCCAGAGAATTTCACCTCCCAGGACTTATGTCAATGATGTGCATTTCCTTTCAAAAACACCAGTTTGATCTGTTAGTGATAATAGGGGATTTCAATCATTCAAGAAGGGTGTGAAGGTACATCAGACAGGCATTACATAAACAGATGGATTTTCATAGGACTCCTCCTGTTAAAGTGACTTCAGAACTCACTGGGAAAGAAAATGCATCAGATGTGATGCTGAGGAGTTGGGCCATAGATATACTAGTATATGTGAATAGACTACTATGTAGCAATGAACACAGTAACAGTAATCATTTCTGGCTGACACTACTAAGAACTTCACACACTGCACTCAGACATCAGCTGAGTGCTTAGCATGCTCCTTAAACTCTAGCTGAAATTTCTAACATTCTAAACCTCATGGCCTAAGCAGAGTCAATGTCTTCCCAAGATTTGGGCAACTCTTGTGGCCTTGCAGCCTCAGGGTCCTTCACCTCCATCCTCTTGCAGGTGTGTGTGCTGTCTGGTTCACCACCCCGCCCCCAATGTCAATCAAGTCACAGAAATCAGCCTTTTTACCACTTTTCACAATACATCCAATCTCTCTCAGAATCCTGGTATTCTATAAATTTTACTGAGCATTTGTTTTTGTTTTTTACTCAGGGAATAATGCCCTAACCCATAGGCAGAATCAGAGAAGAAATTTGAAATGACAATAGTAATTTAATTTTCTGATGATAGAATGATTTTGGGGTAGCATCTCATGTTTGGTACTGTTCTAGTATTCTATGACTGCTCTTAAAAATTACCATAAACTTACTGGCTTAGCCAATACAAAATATTATTTGAAAATTCTGGAGATCAGAAGCTTGAAATGGGTCTCACTAGGCTAAATTCAAAATAGCATAGTAGAATTCCTTTCTGGGCGCTGTAGGAGAGAATGTATTTCCTTGCCTTTTCCAGCTTCTACAAATGGATTTTCATAGGACTCCTTCTTGTAAAAGTGACTTCAGAACTCACTGGCAAAGGAAATGTATCAGATGTGATGCTGAGGAGTGGACTGAAGATGGTGCATAGATATATATGTGAATAGACAACTATGTAGCAATGAACACAGTAACAATAATCATTTATGGCTGAAACTATATTTAGAACTTCATACACCAGATCCCTTGGCTCATGGCCCCTCTTATCTTCAAAGCCAGCAATATTGTCTCTCCCTGATCATTCTCCCATAGTTATATCTCCCGCTGACTCTCTTCTGCTTCCTATTCCACTTTTAAGAACTATCTATCTTATCTTGAGGTCAGCTGATTAACAACCTTAATTCCATCTACCACCTTAATTCCTCTTTTACATGTAGCTAACATATTCATAGGTTCTAGAGATTAGAACCAATTTGAGGGGGGGTGGGCTGGGAGGTGGGGGTATTATTTTGCCTAACATTCATACCCAATTTTCTTTTCATTATTAGATTAGAAATATTTAAAAACAGTTTAAGAACAAATAATAAACACAGATCTTAGCAACTTCCTAGAAATACCTCATTAGCAATCTCAAATAGGTGAATGCCAGGATCAAAAAATCCATGAGTTCTAACTAAAATTCTGTTATCTAGATTTCTCAAAGATAGTTCTCTTCAATGCTTCTTACACTGATTTGTGGTGGAGCAGGGAAAAAGAGAGAAGGGTTCCAAGGTCATGTTTTCTATTTCTCTAAATGACATGGAAGGAAAGTACAGAGCAAAATCTTCAACCTTGCATTTGATACTAATCTTTCAGGGTGAAATGCTGAGTTCAAAGGAATGTACAACAACATCTCTCAAGGCTTTGTGTGGGCCAAAGGGAAACTTAAAAAATAAGGTAATTTAGAACATATTTACTATTGAGAGCCTACTGTGTGTGAAGAATTGCAAAAGCTGATTTAGGGGCATTAGGAATGAATGAGATATGGTCTGTCATCTCATAGAGTTTCATAATCTGGGTGTGGAGAGGAGCTATGCATAAAAAATTCTGAATACGAATGAAGAGATGAATGGTTTGCTGAGTTGAGACTTGTTTGAGAGCAGACTGCATGTATCAAGATCTAATATGAAGGTTCTGAAGTGGAAATTTAGTGCTGTGACCTGGAGGGGCTGATTTAACATTCCATTTGGTGGTCATTTCCTGAAAAGGAAGCCCATGATAATAACTTCTTCCTTTGGCCAACTTCCTAAGAAGTCACTCTAGTTATAAGGAATCACAAAAAATTTAAAATTTTATTACAGTGATTCACAAATTGGATGCTTGTTAGATTTGCCTGGGTGCAAGAAAAGTGAAACATAGGTACAAAGACTCATCTTCAGAAATCCTTATTTAATTGGCCTGGGTAGAGCTTGGTCAGAAGTATGTTTTAGAAAGCTCTTTGGGTGAGTCTAATGTATAGCCAGTGTAACAAACTAAACGGATAGACTGGATGTCCAACTTTGAGTTAGTTTTGTAATTGCTTTAAATCTTAGTCTCCATTTATGTAATATAATAGATGATACCTTATCTGTGAAGTTATCTTCAGATTAGATAATACACCAAATTAAACATTAATTCCCATGTTCTTAATAGCATATTAACTCCAGTGTCCTTTCTACATGAGACACTAAGAGTTAGGGGTCAAAACCCGGACTCCAAGGCTGATGTCCAAGATGAGAATCCTACTTCTGCTACCTACAAGCTGTGACCTCTGGCAAGCTGCTTCTCTGTGCCTGTTTCCTCATCTGCAAAATAATAATGATAGTTATTATTCAGATTAAATAAAATAAGAAATTAAATGTACCTAGCACAAAAATACATAGCCTGCATCTAATTGTGAGAAAGCATCAGATAAAGCCCACCTGCTGTGTACTCTTTATAAATGCAAATGGCATAAAATAAAAAATACAGATTTGGAAAATATTTCAGATTAAAGGGAACTAAAGAGACTTAAAAATTGAATGCCATGGGAGCTTTAAAATGGCGACCAGCAGGAAGGTAGGGAGGGAGAGAGTGTGAGAGCGCAAGGAAGTGATAGAGGAGTGTGTGGACGTGTGTGGTGTGTGTGTATGAGCTAGGGACAGTTAGACTCTGCAGGTCTTCTAAGGGGCTGCTAAACCCGGCAGTCTTAGGCGGCAGAGTCCTGCTCCTGGCGCGGACACTCCTGGGCGGCCAGCACAGGCACAGTGACCACGCCATCTTGGGAAACAGAGCTGCTTGAGACTAGGATCCTGGCCTCAGCACCACCCAGTCTGATCTCAGAAGCATACCAGGACACTGCAGCTACTGGGGACAGAGACCTGCGACCACAGCTACAGACCTTCGGACACCAAAAGTTCAGAAATCCCTGCGGCAGATCCGTGAGTACCAGAGCCCATCCCCCCTTCCCCCAGGCTCGCGGGCAGCGCCAGAGTAACTAACTGATAGACCTACCCCTTGCCGAGGCCTCAGTGCTGCAGGAACTTTGGCCTGGAAGTGCGCGAGCACCTTGGAACTGATCCTACGCGCACTGCGGGCTTCGGAGCCCTGGGCTGGGAGCATAAGGGCGCACAGCACCAGGAACTAATCCTGCGCGCACTGCTGGCATCGGAGCCCTGGGCTGGGAGCAATCGCGCGAACTGGAGTTTGTCCACCTAGCACAGGCCCAGGGACCCTGTTTCTCAGGGCAGGAGGCAGCACCAAGCATCAGTGACTTGACTGTGTTTCTTATCACCTGCGCCTGAGATCCTGATTTCCTGTGCATTCATACTAAGAGCCAGTGAATCCAATTCCTGGTGCAAGGGCACACAGGGACCCTGATTCTCAAGGTGAGGTCGCGCGAAGCAACAGAGACTCTGATACTGGACTCTTGGGGAACTCTGACTCCTGGCGCAAGCTAGGGGGCTCTGCTCTGGTTTTCAACACGCTCCAGGGGGGCCTCTATTTCAGCACAGTGCAGGCAGGGTCCCTAATTCTAAGGGCACGTGCGAGGCCACATTGAGTGTTGGCAACACTGACACAGAGCGAGCCTGGTTCCCACCAACCAACAACAACCACACATCTTAGTGTCAGAGCTCTTCAGTGACACTAGGGTGGTGGGAGCCTCCCACTGCACACGGCCCAGGCCCACGCAACTCGACCTTTGAACCATCAGGAGATAATCAGAATGAAGAGACAACACAACACCCAGAGGAAAGACAATGAGGAATCACCAAGAAAGGAAATTAATGAAGTTGAAGCGTGCAACATGACAGAAAAAGAATTCAGAATAATGGTTGTACAATTCATTCACTGGATGGATGAGAAAATCAACAACCTATGCAAGAATCAGGAAGAAATGAAAAGTGATATAGCTACAATCAAAAAACCATGGAAAGTTTCAACAGCAGACTAGAAGAAGCAGAAGACCGAATTAGTGAGTTAGAAGATAAGGCAGAGAAACAAGCTCAATCTGAACAGCAACTGGAGAAAAAAATTAAAAAACAGGAGGAAAGCCTAAGGGAGCTTCGGGACAACATGAAACGAAGTAACATACGCATAATAGGGCTGCAAGAAGGACAAGAAGAGCAGCAAGGATTAGAAAATATATTTGAAGAAATAATGACAGAAAACTTCCCAGATATGGGGAAGAAAAAAGTTACACAAGTACAGAGAGTCCCAGGCAAGATGAACCCCAAAAGACCAACACCAAGACACGTCATAATAACGATGGCAAATGTACAAGACAAAGAGAGAATCTTAAAGGCTGCAAGAGAGAAACAGAGAGTTACCTACAAAGGATCCCCCATCAGATTATCAAATGATTTCTCAACAGAAACACATCAGGCCAGAAAAGAATGGACGGAAATTTACAAAGTGATGCAAAGCAAAGGACTGAATCCAAGAATACTCTATCCAGCAAGGCTATCATTCAAAATTGAAGGGGAAATAAGAAGCTTCACAGACAAAAAAAGGCTAAGGGAGTTCATCACCACCAAGCCAGCAATGCAAGAAATGCTAAAGGGACTGGTGTAAAAAGAAGAAATAAAAAGCCCAGAAAGAAAGCAGCCACAAAAAAAATAGAAATGGCTACAAACAAGTACCTTTCAATAATAACTTTAAATGTAAATGGACTAAAAGGTCCAATCAAAAGACATCGAGTGGCTGAATGGATAAAAAAACATGACCCATACCTTTGCTGTCTACAAGAGACCCACCTCATTAGAAGGGACTCACACAGACTGAAAGTGAAGGGATGGAAAAATATCTTTCAGGCTAATGGAAATGAAAAAAAAGCTGGGGTAGCAATACTTATATCAGACAAAATAGACTTCAAAGTGAAGGCCATAACAAGAGATAAGGAAGGCCACTTCATAATACTAAAGGGATCAATACAACAAGAGGATATAACCCTGATAAACATATATGCACCCAATGCAGGAGCACCCACATACATAAGAAAACTCCTGGAAGATATCAGGGGAGAGATCGACAACAATACAATCATAGTAAGGGACTTTAATACACCACTGACATCACTGGATAAATCCGCTAGACAAAAACTCAGCAAAGAAACAGCAATCCTAAATGACTCACTAGATCAGATGGACTTAATTGATCTTCAGAACACTTCACCCCAAAGCCATGGAATATACATTCCTCTCAGGTGCTCATGGGACATATTCAAAAATAGACCACATATTGGGTCACAAGCAAAGTCTCCACAAATTCAAGAAGATTGAAATCATAAAAAGCATCTTCTCAGACCACGATGGCATAATGTTAGAAATAAACTACAATAAAAACAACCCAAAATACTCAAACACTTGGAAGCTGAATAGCATGTTATTAAATATTGATTGGGTTACCAATGAGATCAAAGAAGAAATTAAAAACATCCTGGACACTAATGACAATGAAAACACAACAATCCAAAACCTATGGGACACAATGAAAGCAGTCCTGAGAGGGAAGTTTATAGCTCTACAGGCCTATCTCAAAAAACAAGAAAAAATGGTAGTTAATCATCCATCTCTACAACTCAAAGAATTAGAAAGAGAGCAACAAGAAAACCCCAGAGTGAGCAGAAGGAAGGAGATAATAAAGATTAGAGCAGAAATCAATGAAATAGAGACCAAAAAAACAATACAGAAAATCAATGAAACCAAGAGCTGGTTCTTTGAAAGGATAAACAAGATTGACAAACCACTCGCCAGGCTCACCAAGAAGCAAAGAGAGAGGTCCCAAATAAACCAAATCAGAAATGATAGAGGCGAAATAACAACAGACCCCACAGAAATACAAATGATTGTTAAACAATACTACGGACAACTCTACTCCAACAAACTAGACAACCTGGAGGAAATGGACAAATTCCTAGAAAAATACAACATTCCAAAACTCAATCAGGAAGAATCTAAAAATCTCAATAGGCCAATAACTATGGAAGAAATTGAAGCAGTTATCAAAAAGCTTCCAGCAAACAAAAGCCCAGGACCAGACGGCTTCTCAGGGGAGTTTTACCAAACTTTCAAGGAAGAACTAAAACCTATCCTCCTCAGATTACTACAAAAAGTTCAAGAGGATGGAACACTTCCAAACACATTCTATGAAGCTAGCATCACCCTGATACCAAAACCAGGTAAAGACAACACAATGAAAGAGAATTACAGGCCAATATCCCTCATGAACATAGATGCCAAAATCCTCAACAAAACCTTAGCAAATCGGATCCAGCAGTACATCAGAAGGATAATACACCATGACCAAGTAGGATTTATCCCAGGGATGCAAGGATGGTACAACATCCGTAAATCAATAAACGTAATACATCACATAAACAAATTGAAAGAAAAAAACCACATGGTCATATCAATTGATGCAGAAAAAGCATTCGACAAAATCCAACACCCATTTTTGATAAAAACTCTCAGCAAAGTGGGAATAGAAGGATCATACCTCAACATAATAAAAGCCATATATGACAGGCCCACAGCCAACATCATACTCAATGGTCAAAAACTAACACCATTTCCCCTAAGAACAGGAACAAGACAGGGATGCCCACTCTCACCACTCCTGTTCAACATAGTCCTGGAAGTATTAGCCATTGCAATTAGACAAGAGGAAGAAATAAAAGGCATCCAAATTGGAAAAGAGGAAGTAAAACTGTCCTTATTTGCAGACGACATGATATTATACATACAAAACCCTAGAGACTCCATCAAAAAAGCTACTAGACTTAATACATGAATTTGGCAATATAGCAGGATACAAAATTAACCCCAAGAAATCGGAGGCATTTCTATACACCAACAGTGAACTTTCAGAAAGAGAGATTAGAAAAACAATCCCATTTACCATTGCACCAAAAAAATTAAGATACCTAGGAATAAACTGAACTAAAGAGGTAAAAGACCTCTACTCAGAAAACTACAGGTCGTTGAAAAAAGAGATAGAGGAAGACATAAAGAGATGGAAGAACATACCATGTTCTTGGATTGGTAGAATCAACATCATTAAAATGTCCATACTACCCAAAGCAATCTATAAATTCAACGCACTTCCCATTAAAATACCAATGGCATATTTCACAGACCTAGAACAAACTCTCCAAAAATTCATCTGGAATAAAAAAAGACCCCGAATAGCTGCAGCGATCCTGAGAAAAAACAAAGTAGGTGGGATCTCAATGCCAGATATCAAGCTGTATTACAAAGCCACTGTTCTCAAAACTGCCTGGTACTGGCACAAGAACAGACATATAGATCAGTGGAATAGAATAGAGAGTCCAGAAATTAGCCTGAACCAATATGCTCAATTAATTTTTGACAAAGGAGGCATGAACATACAATGGAGCCAAGATAGTCTCTTCAATAAATGGTGTTGGGAAAATTGGACAGATATATGCAAGAAAATGAAACTAGACCACCAACTTACACCATACACAAGAATAAACTCAAAATGGATAAAGGACTTAAATGTACGACAGGAAAACATAAAAATTCTAGAAGAATACAAAAGCAACAAAATCTCAGACATATGCCAAAGCAATTTCTTCACTGATACAGCTCCTAGGGCAGTTGAAACTAAAGAGAAAATGAACAAATGGGACTACATCAAAATAAAAAGCTTCTACACAGCAAAAGAAACCATCAACAAAACAACAAGAAAACCCACTTCGTGGGAAAACATATTTGCCAACGTCATATCTGATAAGGGCTTAATCTCCAAAATTTATAGGGAACTCTTACAACTTAACAAAAAGAAGATAAACAATCCAATCAAAAAATGGGCAAAGGATCTAAATAGACACCTTTCAAAAGAGGACATTCAGAAAGCCAAGAGACATATGAAAACATGCTCAAAGTCACTAATCATCTGAGAGATGCAAATCAAAACAACAATGAGGTACCATCTCATACCTGTCAGAATGGCCATCATCAACAAATCAACAAACGACAAGTGCTGGAGAGGATGTGGAGAAAAAGGAACACTTGTGCACTGCTGGTGGGAATGCAGACTGGTGCAGCCACTATGGAAGACAGTATGGAGTTTCCTCAAAAAATTGGAAATGGAACTCCCATTTGACCCTGTGATCCCACTTCTAGGAATATATCCCAAGAAACCAGAAACACCAATTAGAAAGGATATATGCACCCCTATGTTCATAGCAGCACAATTCACCATAGCTAAGATCTGGAAACAGCCTAAGTGCCCATCAGTAGATGAATGGATTAGAAAACTGTGGTACATCTACACGATGGAATACTATGCTGCTGTAAAAAAGAAGGAACTCTTACCATTTGCAACAGCATGGATGGAACTGGAGAGCATTATGCTAAGTGAAACAAGCCAGTCAATGAAGGAAAATACCACATGATCTCACTCATTCATGGATAATAAAGACCATTACAAACTTTTGAACAATAATAGATACAGAGGCAGAGCTGCCTCAAACTGATTGTCAAACTGCAGTGTGAAGGCCAGGGAGGGTTGGGGGACAGGAGGGAGGGGAGTAAGAGATCAACCAAAGGACTTGTATGCATCCATATAAGCATAACTAATGGACATAAGACACTGGGGGGTAAGGGAGGGCAGGGGTTTGTCAAGGGCGGGGGGGGGGGAGGACACTTATGTAATACCCTTTGTAATACTTTTAGCGAAAAATTAAAAAAAAAAATTGAATGCCATACATGTCATTGGATTTTCTTTTGTTATTAAAGATATTATTGTGATAATGGGGTATGTAAATAAAGTCTATATATTACAGAACAATATTATAATAATGTTAATTTCCTGATTTTGATAATTGTACTGTGGTTATGTAAATGAATATTTTTAAAGGAAATATGCATGGAAGTAGTTAGGGATAAAGGACAATTCTGTCTGCAACATACTCTGAGAGAGACAGAGAACTTAAAGCAAATAAAGGAAAATATTAACATTTGGGAAATCTTTGTGGCACAGCTAGAAATTCTTTGTTCTGTTCTTGCCACTTTCCTGTAGGTCTGATATTATGTCAAAATAAATTATATATATTTATATATTATATATATATATATATATATATATATATATATATATATTTATAAATTATATATATATATATAGTTAATCTTTATCTGAGGCTATTTTTGGAGAGAGTGAAGGGAGAGAGAGGGAGAGGGAGAGGGAGAGGGAGAGGGAGAGAGAGAGAGAGAGAGAGAGAGAGAGAGAGAGAGGTGAGAGAGACACATCAATTGGTTGCCTCCTCCCACAGGCATCCTGACCTGGGCCAGGGAACACCCTGCAACTCAGGTACTTGCCTTTGACCAGGAATACCGTTCTGGGCACAGGCCTACTCTCTACCACTGACCCACACCTGCCAGGGCAATAATATTTTTTAAAAAGTTCCTCTTTG
Organism: Myotis lucifugus; assembly: GCF_000147115.1. Taxonomy (NCBI): domain Eukaryota; kingdom Metazoa; phylum Chordata; class Mammalia; order Chiroptera; family Vespertilionidae; genus Myotis; species Myotis lucifugus. The sequence continues at coordinate 17,845,782 of NW_005871055.1, forward strand.
GCTCTGTCCAGGTGACTCAGTTGGTTGGAGTGTTGTTCTGTACACCAAAAGGTGGCAGGTTCAATTCTCTGCCAGAGCACATGCCTGGTAGTGGGTTCGATTCCTGGTTGGGGTGTGTACAGGAGGCACCCCAGCAATGTTTCTCTCTCATATCAATGTTTCTCTCTCTCCCTTCCTTTCTCTAAAAATCAATACAAACATATTCTTGGTGAAGGTTTTTTTAAAGTTTCTCTTTGCCCTGTAACAAATATATTCACAGGTGCCAGGGTTTAGGACATGGGCATATTTTGGGGGATAGAGGATGGCACAGTGTGCCCCAACTAATTATGCATCTTTCTGTGGCACCATTCTAGGCACCTCACAGAAGTTCTGTCTTTTATCCAATTTGTTTGTTCTTAAAGAAACAGCAAGTCTTTCTGCCCTTTCCCCAACTCAAAAATTACAGGTCCCTGATAAATGTTCTAATAGTTCTTTGGAAATAAAGTTGGGGGTCTCACTGGGGTCTGAGGCCTGTGGAGGAAACTGAGTCAGAGAATCAGAGATTGTTTCAGACAGAACGGGGGTAATTGGTCAAGTCACAAGGTTAGCCAGCTAACTGTGATAAGTTATGGATTGGAATAGAGAGAATGATGGAGCCAGGTGGGAGAGATTCAGAGCAAAAACAGGAGGGTAGTAAGTGAGTCCAGTTACCAGAACAGAGGTTAGTACACCCAGTGTCCAGAGTACACTCTAGTTATTTCCTTTTCTTCTTTCCTTCCTTCTTTTATTTACTTCCTTCTTTTTTTTTTGATGTCCTTCTTTCTTTTATTTTTGACATGATTTCCTTCTAGAACATAGTAAAATATTTCTCATTTTAAAATATCCAAACAGTATAGGAAAAAAATTAAATAAGGTTGAATTACTCAAAATCCCACCACCCCAGAATCTTTCCTCTCCCTTAACAGGGGCCAGCCTTCCAGCTCCTGCTGCACCCATGTGTAGATCTATATGTACAAAGTTACATAAATTGTCACCTGTGCTCTACAGCACCTCTCATTCTACTGTGTAATGCACACATTTCCTCAGCATAAACAGAAATAAATCCCACAATTCATACTGGCTACGTGATTCCTTTGTGTGAGTGTGCCATCATTTATGAACTAATCCCAAATTGATGTACATTTAGGTTGTTTCAGATGTTTTATAACCTCTAAAAATCCAGAGATAAATGTTTGGGAATATATCTTTTGGGCCTCATGTAATTTCAAAAGTCTGTAACTGAGAAAAACAAATTGGGGATTTTAAAAACTCTCTTTGTTACCTGGCTCAGTTTGCCTCTAACTTCACATTTCTATGAACAATGATAGTGCCTGTGTCCTTAAGCCTGTGACAAAACATTTCCCTTAATCTTGACTTTTTTCCAATCTAATAAGAAAAACAGGTAATTTCACAGCTTTAATTTCCATTTATTTCCTTACTAGAGGCCCGATGCACGAAATTCATGTTTGGGATGGGGGGTGTCCCTCAGCCCAGCCTGGGCCCTCTCGCAATCCTGGACCCCTTGCTCCTAACCACCCACCTGCTTGCTCCTTACTGCTCACCTGCTTGCTCCTTAGCACTTGGCTCGCTGCTCCTTTGAGCTGCCACGGAGGCACGAGAGACTCCCGCCACCGCCGCTGCACTAGCCAGTCATGAGCCTGGCTTCTGGCTGAGTGGCACTCCTGCTGTGGGAGCTCACTGACCATCAGAGAGCAGCTCCTGCATTGAGCGTCTGCCCCCTGGTGGTCAGTATGCATCATAGCGACCGGTCGTTCTGGTCATTCCAGTCATTCTGCCGTAATGGTTGCTGGGCTTTTATATATATAGATGTTCAGGATAAAAATATCTTATAGCATGTAATAGCCATGGTCCTTTGAGTATTTGCTATTGAAGGCAGAAGCCCTAACAAAATTATGTCCCTTTAAGCTTAAAAAGTTTAGTCAAATTTTCAATGCTTCAGAATTCCTCCTCCCTATTTTGCATGAGTGTGTGTGCATGTGTGTGTGTGTGTACATGTGTTTGAGGAAAATTTAGAGACTACTATTTGAAGCACATACTTTGGAGCCAGACTATACAAGTTTGAATGCTTACTAGTTGTATAATCATGCCTCTCCTTCCTCTATAAAGTAGGCATAATAGTACTTACCTCATAAGATTATTGTGCGGATTAGAGTTACTTTTTGTAACATGCTTGGAACCATGTCTCACACATTACTAAGTCTCTTAGGAATATTAATGCTAATACTTTCCGGTTGTCTTAGAGGCAAAACGTTTTTGGATTTCAGTACAGTAGAGAATGTGCTAATGCAATACTGGGTTCTGTTAATTTAAAAAAATTCATCCCCATATAATAAAACACTCTGCCATCCCACACCTCTTTTTAAAAATTCTGATAAATATGTGCAAAGAGAGACATCATACCAGTAAGTGTGTGTGTGTGTGTGTGTGTGTGTGTGTGTGTGTGTGTTTCTATCAGGATAAAACATAAAACCCTTATTCCACCCACACAAATATACTATGACCCTTTTTATTATTAAAGACATAATTTTCATCTGCTTATTCCAGCAAGTTATATGAGTTGTTATTTCTTTGAGTACAAAAAGAAGGAAGACTGGTATTGATTGGTGAGAAATTTTTTTTACATTACTTTTTTTTTACTGTTTAAAATTATTTATATTTCTTTGACTCTTCTTAAAGCAAATTGCAACTTTTGATTATGTTTGTATTGATAAAAAGTATTTCATCTGAAGGTTTACAAAAAAAATTGGAAACACTGTCCCAGAGAAGATAGCAGTTTTGTCAGTCAAGATACCTTCCATGGAGGCTGTTGAAAAATATAAGCTTGCCCTCATTCCAGAAGGAAATTCTGCCTTCTGGCAATATGCATTAAGCCCATGAGAGAAGCCTCAAATGGAAATGATTTTTTTAAAAGCCTTTGAAAAAATAAACAGAAATTAAAATGGGGACGAGAGAAAAGGCAGATTGCAAATCAGGCAAAGATGCACCCCGCTTTCCTTTGGACAATAGGAAAGATGAAAAGAAAAGCAGAGAAGGAAGCAGATACACAGTAAGGACATTTGGGAGAAGTGAGGGTCAGTGCAAAAATCTGAAAGCAACAGAAGGGGATAGTAGTGTGTAGCTGGACATTTGTAAACAAGGATCTGAAGTCCTGCCAAGAAGAAGTGAATGTTCTATCAGGAGCACAGCGTGACTTGCAAGCGAGTCACGTTGGGTCAAGATTGCACACAATCTTGAGTTCCAGGAACATTTACCTCCCTGAGAAAGGCTAAGATAATATAGTCGTGGGTGTAGAGCAGAAAAGGGAGGGCACAGCTGCAAGTTGTCTTCAATACGTTATTGTAATAATATAGAACAAAACAAGATTTAGTTGATTAACTGCTGACGCACTAACCTTGTACCAAACCCCAATAAAAGCGATGGTGAGAGTGCAGAGTTTGCTACATGCCTGAGCGAGCTGTAGCCCTCTGTCCGGCATCAATCATCCTGTGTGCTTGTCTTACCTCTGCGTCTTCGGTTCATTAAACATCCCTCAACAGTAGTGAGACCAAGTTTGTGGAAAACATCCATCCCATGGGCCGTATAAGGCCCACAAATCATTTGGTCTGGCCCTGCCAAGGCATTAAGGGTGAGTTAAATGTTTGAGCAAATATAGGAGGCTCATTTTTAAGTTGATAATTTTGTATGGTACGTGAATGATGTTATAAAAATCCAAATGGCCCTTGGCAGAACAAAGGTTCCTCACCCCTGGAGAGATATGTAACTCCTTTGGTCTCATTAAATATATTTCTGCCCTTGATAAGATTGTGGGGCCTACTGTCAAAGCACAGCTCAATTCTCAGCCGTGCGGCAGACGGAGAAGCCATGAGAAGTTGTGGGTATATAAAAAATGAGTATTGCAGAAGCCAGTGGCCAATAGCCATCAGAAAAAACAATTCTTCACAGCAGTTATATACAGGCAGGCAGCCATACACTGGCTGGTGAACAGATATATCTTTCCCACAAAAGCAGCATTAGTCTCTGTACCCACAGCTATTATCTGAGTAGCCATTTGCTGTCCCCTGGACTCACCACCTCACATCATAGCGGTATCTAAGCTCTCTGGCTCAGCAGCTTCTCCTGTTTCCCCTGCTCAGTACACTGACTGGTCTCTGTAGCCTCACATAGTAACTTCCTCCTAACTTCTCTCTCCACACACTGGCTGGTTAACATGGTAGCTATATCTAAGCTCTCTATGAGCTCTTAGCCTTACATAGAAGCAGTATCAGCTCCATTTGAGCTCTCTAGTTTCTCCTGCACATAGAGGAGCTATGCCTACCACCTTTGCTTCTCTGAGCTCTCTAGCCTCTCTGGCTCACTCTTCACATACTTCTCTCTGGCTCACTTCACATGCTTCCCAGCTACTCTCTAGCAGACTAGCTGGTCAGTAACCTGTATATTATTCCAGAGACAAAGAAGGCTAGTTGCTAACAGTGACATCAATCATTTTGTCTACAGCAAGTCACAGTGTACCCTGATGTCACTGTGGCCTTGCAGCTGTGTAAGCACTAGACATTCTGATTAGGATTCCCATGTTCAGGGTGGCGTTGGCCAGTCCGGCATACAATAACAAGGCCTTTCACACTCTCCGTGGCCTTGGCTGTCTGGGGACTCTGGCGTGGTTCCCACACTTACCCTTCTAAATAGACTTCTTTTTAAACTTAAGAAATAAGCTAAACTTAAGTAAAATGTTTGATGCAAGCTTTTTATTTTCCTTCCTCACATAAAAATACATTTTATTGAAATAAAATGCAAATTTCATATGATAAAAAATACCTTTGGTGGAATATTTTAATTAAAAAATCTTGGGCATTTCCATTTTGCATGGATCAGTAGTGAATCTAAGTTTAAAGTGTATTTGCTGGGAAATTAGTTTGGTTATTAAATTTCTATCAATATTTCTTCCCATAAACTTTTTAAAAAATCTTTTTCTTTATTAAGATATTACATATGTGTCTTTATCCCCTTATTGTCCCCCCAAACCCCCCCCCAACTCATACCGTCACCCCCCTGGTGTCTGTGTCCATTGGTTAGGCTTATATGCATGCATACAAGTCCTTTGGTTGATCTCTCCCCCTTACCCCCACCCTCCCCTACCTTCCCTCTGAGGTTTGAGGGTCTGATCGATGCTTCTCTGTCTCTGGATCTGTTTTTGTTCATCAGTTTATGTTGTTCATTATATTCCACAAATGAGTGAGATCATGTGATATTTATCTTTCTCTGACTGGCTTATTTTGCTTAGCATAATGCTCTCCAGTTCCATCCATGCTGTTGCAAATGGTAAGAATTCCTTATTTTTGACCTCAGTGTGGTATTCCATTGTGTAGATGTACCACAGTTTTTTAATCCACTCATCTACTGATGGGCACTTAGGCTATTTCCAAATCTTAGCTATGGTAAATTGTTCTGCTATGAACATAAGGGTGCATATAGCCTTTCTGACTGGTGTTTCTGTTTTCTTGAGATATATTCCTAGAAGTGGGATCACAGGGTCAAATGGGAGTTCCATTTTTATTTTTTTGAGGATACTCCATATAACTTTTATTTTTTCAAATTTTCTTCACCTGAAGGCAATTTAAACATTAGAAATTTGAACAATATACTTTTTATGAAAAATCTACAATATTTATTTGCAGAGATTATAGAAAATATTTTCTAATTTTAAAGTTAATATTTGAAACACAGTGAAATCTCACATTTCTGAATATATTACTGCAGTTTATTATTATCTTCATCTAGTCTTGTTCATGAAAATTTGTAAGACAACATTTTATCTTTATCAAGCACTGAGCTAAGTACTATAATTTTTTGTAAAGAGCTGAATTGTGTCTGCCTCTAGCCCATTAATGCCCAACTCCACCACCACAATTCACATATTCAAGTCCTAACTCCAATGTTACTGAATTTATAAATAGGACTTTTAGGAGGCAATTCAGGTTAAATAAAGCTGTAAGTGTGGGGCCTACATCCAATAGGACTGGTGTCCTATTAAAAAGAAGAGACACAAGAAGAGCATACACAGAGAAAAGACAATATGAGGACAGAGGGAGAAGGCAGCCGTCCACATGACAAGGAGAGAGGCCTCACCAGAAACCAGTCCTACCAGCATTTTGATCTTGGATGTTCTAGCCTCCAGAACTGTGAAAAAATAAATTTCATTTGTTTAATTCACCCAGGCTGTGGTATTTTTTTATGGCAGCCCCAGCTGGCTGATATATTAAGTTTAATAAAAAAAGAAAAACAAAAAAAAAAACACTACTCTTTTCAGGAACTAATGGCTGATTATATCAATGATACTAGACAAAGTCACCATTTTTTCTTTTCTTTGACATAACAGGAAGAAATTTACACGTGTAAACACACTCTATTTATTTCAATTACATTTTACTTTCAATATTATTTTGTATTGGTTTCAGGTGTACAGCATAGTGGTTAGACAATTATACACTTTGCAAATGTTCCCTTGTATATTTCCAAAACCCACCTGGTCCCCTGCATAGTTATTATGATATTACTAGAGGCCCACTGCACGAAATTCGTGCATGAGTGGGGGAGTTCCCTCAGCTCAACCTGCACCCACTCCAATCAGGGACCCCTCTCACAATCTGGGACTGCTGACTCCTAACTACTCACCTGCCTGCCTGCCTGATTGTCCTTAACTTCCTCTGCCTGCCTGATCACCCCTAACCTCTCTGCCTGCCTGCCTGATCGCCCCTAACTGCCTCTGCCTGCCTGATCGCTCCCACTGCCCTCCCCTGCAGACCTGATCTGTCCCCAACTGCCCTCCTCTGCCAGCAAATTTGGTTCTGATTGGTCAGTTTCTATGCCAGTCAGCGTCTCTGGGCCTATCAATGGGGCCTGATAAGAAAGGCGGGGCTGATCAGCAGCCCTGATGGAGGTTTGGAGAGAAATGGAGGGTGGCTGTTGGCCAGGTCGGGAGAGAAAGAGAGGCAAGTTCTGATCAGTGGCTGCCACAGAGGCTATGAATCAGACCCTGCCTCTCTCTGGGCCTGATCCACAGCCCCCCAGGCAGTCAGTGCTGGGTCGGGGTGCCCACAATGGCCCAGTCAGTGCTGGGTCGCCATGGCAACCCAGCATTGTGGGTCTGGTTGAGCCTTCTGTCCTAATGGTGGTTACGACCCTGGCTCTTTATTATATAGATCAGTGATGGCGAACCTTTTGAGCTCTGCATGTCAGCATTTTGAAAAACCCTAACTTAACTCTGGTGCCGGGTCACATATAGAAATTTTTTGATCTTTGCAACCATAGTAAAACAAAGACTTATATTTTTGATATTTATTTTATATATTTAAGTGCCATTTAACAAAGAAAAATCAACCAAAAAAATGAGTTCGCGTGTCACCTCTGACACGTGTGTCATAGGTTCGCCATCACTGATATAGATTGACTGTATTCCCTATGCTGTATTTTACATCCCTATGACTATTTTGAACTATCAATCTGTCCTTCTTCATCCCTTCACCTCTTTTACCCAGTCCCTTTTCTGGCAACCACCAGTCTGCTCTCTGTGTCTGAGTCTGTTTCAATTTTGTTTTTTAAATTCCACATATCAGTGAAATCACATAATATTTGTCTTTCTCTGACTGACTTATTTCACTTAGAATAAGTGACTCAAAACCTGATATGAAATCCTAGTTCTACCCATGTTGAGTGGGAAGGTTGTTCAACCTTTCTGAGCCCCAGTTTACTAATCTTTGTAAAAGTCATAAGTAAGTTATATTTGTAAAAGACATAATAGCAAGTACCATCACATTATTGTGAGGATTTAGTGCAATTATGTAAAATGTCTAGCACATAGTTATAATAAATTTGAATTTTTGCACAAGGTCACCCAGTTACTTAGGGATTGTGTGGCTTAAAGAGTAGCACACATGTTGACAGCTGAAATGTTGAGAGAATAAATAGCTAAAAATAATTCATGGCAAAATGGTGCAGAAATATCTGAAAAGAATGAAAATAATATTTTCTTTCTTCATTGAGTCAGAATGACTCCTGGAGGAACACTGGGATATGTGGGGTAATCTTGAAGAAGCCAGAATTGTTCTGGGGAATAGGAAATGTTAGGGCCCAGGGCAAGTCACTCAAAAATATCCTACAATGGCATATTGATTATTTCAAATTAAAGTTACTTGAAAGGCAGCCAATTAAAGAAGGGTATCTTAACCATCCTTTGTCTCCTTTAATGCAGTAAATAAATATCCCCTGTGAGAGATACTCTCCCTGTTACAAGGGGCCTGAGAGACATCCTTATTACCAGAGTTAAGAAATTTGGGGCTGAAAAGCCTGTATAAACAAACCTTGTTACTTCTTTACTAAATTACTACCCAAACACAAATTTTGCTTAAATTCTTCACTAGTAAGCACCCAAACCTAAGTTCTTTCTACTGTCAAATCTTCACATATTTATTGTTTCTTTGTCTAAATGGTATTGAAAGGAGTTAAAGCAGAATTGAGTAGACTTGGTAAGGGATGGAAAAAGAAATCATGGAGCTAGCTGAAACCACAAAATGTTTTGCAGAACAACAGGATGCACAGTGGTCGGCAAACTCATTAGTCAACAGAGCCAAATATCAACAGTACAACGTTGAAATTTCTTTTGAGAGCCAAATTTTTTAAACTTAAACTCTATAGATAGGTACAGTGGGGCCTTGACTTACGAGTGTCCCGACTAACGAGTTTTTCGAGATACGAGCTGTCTCTCGGCCGATTTTTTGCTTTGAGTTGCGAGCTAAAATTCGGGTTACGAGCCAGCTTCAGATACCCCACCACTAGTTGGCACAGCGAACGTCACAGTGAATGCCACAACATCAGCCCAGCATCACCTGTCTCACTCGTTCACTTTAAGATTTAACATATGAGTAATTTGAGTTACAAATTAAACTCGTAAGTCAAGACCCCACTGTACATTGTTATTAACTTAATTAGGGTACTCCTAAGCTGGCCTTTGCTAAAAATGTCCTCAATCTGATTGAGGTATGTTCGCTGAGGTCGACCCCTTCCAACTCTCCCATCCTCAACTCATGGATGAATCGCACACGCCTCCCCCGTGCTGCATATCCCGCGGCCCGCCTGCGCCGAGTCTTCTGTCGCCCAACCGACCTGACACCCCCCACTTCTTCTAACGCCACTTCTTCAAAATAGGCCGACCACTGGGATAGCAGAAAAACAGGATAGCAGAAAAACAGGGTTTTTTGAAGCAAGGATGATTTTCTTGCAAGTGCACAATAAAATGTTGCAAAAAGACCAGGGACCAATCAGAGAGCGGCACAGATAGACAAAGAGTGAGCCTTTAGTAAATACAAGGGGAAGAGCAGAATGCTTCGGTGGCAACCCATTTGGTCCCCTCTCTGAGCAGGGAGTCTGTGTTTGCTTGCAATAAATTTCTGCCTTGTTTGAACTCCTCTGGTCCTCGGCTTCATTCTTTGATTCCGTGAAACACAACCCCAGAAAGAATTCCTGCTTGCTGGGTCCGGTATCATCTTTGAGGGCTCATCCTGAATCCTACCTCCTGACATCGAACCTCGATCAGTGAGCAGAGAGAACCCTATCGCTTCTCTCTCTTCCTCTTATAGTACTGTGAGCATCCTTGGGCACCCATCAGCCGAGTAATTCTGGCTGCCGTTCTGAGGCAGGAATTCCCTTTCTTTCACTTTCTACTCCTTTGTCTTAGAGCAACGTCAAACTACAGGCCATTTGATGTGGGCATGGGTCATCTGCTTGGGTCACTGCCTCTAGAAGACTCCCATGTGAGGATAAACTGGTAGTTGGACTGGGTTAGAAGGCAATAGGCCCCCACCAGTAGCCAGAGAAAGTCCAACCAATGACTGCATATGTGCTTGGGTCCCTCCCAGGCTCTGAAGATCAAAGAGATACATTCCTCTCTCTGGTCCCAGACTCTCAAACGTCCTTACATGAATAAGGACCTTGCAGAGGTGTCTTGGGTTGAACTCTAAAATGTATAGGTGCCTCATAGGGAATGCAACTGTAATTAACTCTGACTTGTCCAGGGAGTGCAAATAAGGCCTGGTCACCCAGTGTTCCAGGTCCTCATGGCTGTTTTAGACAACCGGGAAGAGAAACTGAGGCACATAAAATGGGGGAGATGACCAGAGCATCACTTCCTCTGGGAGATCCCTCCATAAGTAGCACAGTTTGACCCACAACACTTGACCCATTCCTGGCCTGCGTCCCTAGTAGGATATTTGGTTAGAGACTCGCTCTCTGCCCTTGCTACCTCCATTGCTCTCCTTGAGTGGGCACTCAAATGGCTTTGAATGGGAACCCCTTTTTGTTTGAGCCACCTTCCCAAATGAAGACCACCAGCTCCTCAGGCTGGACACTACTAAATTAAACTTCATGGTCTCCATTTGTCAGTCCCTGTTTACACCACTGGGGACTGAACTCCTCAGACAGCTCTTAGGGCTGCCTTTATCACTGTGTCCCTGGCACCCATGGAGCATGGTTCATGGCTTTCCAGGGCAATGGGGACCTAGTTCTTTCCTCCAACTCCTGGCATGTTACTCCAATGATACCACGACCTTCTGGCAAGCTAATCATGCAGCCCTCCATCATTTCTCTACCTGCCAGGGAGGGTTGACTCTGTGGCCCCCCATGAGAGGGCATATTTCCACACTAGCTAATTCGCTATGGTCTTACAGGTCTAAACCCTGCACAGGGCACGTAATCTTAAAGTGAGGGCCATTCCCCATCCAGTGGCCCTGATTGAGCCCTGTTTTTTATTTTTTCTAGAAGACAACTGTTCGCAGCCTTCTTTTGGGAGGGCCCCTGTAAATACAAGTCTAGGGTCCAAAGGGCTATTTTGATCCCCAGGTACGGGGGCAAGACACGGAATTCCACTCCTATAGACCATCTACTTGCATACCATCTAATTCGCATCCTACAGGAAGGGATGTGGGTTCTACAAAAATATGCATATCTCTGGGGGCATTGTAGGGAGCAAACATGGGTTAAATCAAATAGGACAATGCTGGTAAGTGCATATAGTACAATAGGTCAGTTTAGTTTTGTTAGTGGGCACCTAACAAGTTTGAGCAAACATGGGTATACACAGCTCCTCAAAAGAGAATAGAAAGGATACCTGGCTCCTAGCCCAGGGTTTTGAGGTCTCATGGGTAAGCCATCAGCCATTCCAACAGACCCAATTTTGTGGTCATACACAAAGAGGCATGCAACTGCTTCTGGACACTAGGGAAGGGAATGGTCTCTCTACACTCTTTGACTAGAAAAGAATGCTCCTGATAGCAAAGGGAAAGGTTACAGAGGATGTTGGACATCTTTCTGTGTGTTTTTCTTACAGGTGGGAAGTGCTTCATCCACACCCTCTGCAGCTCTTTGGGCTGCATCTTAAAACATTGGGATTCCTTTGTCCCCCAGACTCTAAAGAAGAAACGCCTGATTTTCTTCTGCACCCAGGAATGGACCTAATATAAACTGGCAGATGGGGAAAGTTGGCCTCCAGAAGGGATTCTCAATTATAATGCCATTTTACAGCTAGACCTCTTCTGTAGGAGGGAAGGGAAGTTGTCAGAAGTTCCTTATGTCCAGACCTTCTTTGCCTTCAGAGTTAAACCAAATTTGTGCAGAAACTGTAAAATAGACCCTTCCCTCCTTGCTGTGGTTACCCAGGGATTGCAGGGAAAGGAGGAGCACAAGTGGCCCCCAGCTTCTCCTTGTGAGCCCTCATGCCCTCCTCACCCTGAGCCACCCGGTGAGACTCCCCAACAGGAGGCTTTTCAGAAAATGAGGCCTCCTCAAAGGCTTGGGCCAGATCCAACCTAGCCATGGGGCATCTATCCCCAAGTGGAACAGGCAGGCAGGGAATTTGCCATCTCCATGGTACGGGTCACCTTCTTGTTGAAAGATCTAAGGGAGATCAAGAGAGACCTTGGGAAATTTTCAAATGATCCAGATAAATATGTAGAAGTCTTCCCCAGGTGTTTGAATTGTCTTACGGGCATCTCATGATACTCTTTAGACAGAATCTGTCCACCTCTGAAAAGCAAAATGTATTGCAAAAATCCAGGGAATTTAGAGATCAGGTCTACCTTACTGTGGCCCATGGGTACCCTGATCCGGAGGAGTGAGGAAAAAATTGTTTAACATGAGAAGAGACAGTGAACCCCAATAGACCCAAATTGGGATGCTGACCAAGAAATGTGGGAAAAAAGACATTGCCAGGTTTGTATAATTGAAGGCCTTAGGCATAGTAAAATCACACCCATTGATGACTCTAAGCTAGCCACTCTTATACAGGGGGCAAATAAGAACACTTCAGCCTTTTTGGAGTGAGTCAGGGAGGCACTGGTTAAGTACACTAACATGGTCCCTGATACTTCAGAGGGACAACTGATTTTGAAGAATAAATTTATTACTCAATTGGCCCTAGATATCAGGAGGAAGCTACAAAAATTGGCTATAGGTCCCAAAAGCACCTTAGAGAACCTCCTGAAAGTCACCATCTCTGTATTCTATAACCAGGACCAGGAAGAAAAGGAAAGGAAAAACAAATGAGACCAGGCCAAAGCCACTAAAATAGAAAAGGTTATAGTGGCTGCTCTCCAAGAGGCCAATAAGGGTCTTTACTCAGGACCCGGAGGCAGATGGTCAGTCCTGGTCACTTGTTACAACTGTGCCCACACTGGACATATGCACTGGAGTTGCCCCAAGGGGCAAGGAAAATGGTCCCCTAAGCCCTGTCCTATCTGTAAGGGAGACCACTGGAAATAGGACTGCCCCCAGGGACAAAGGTCCCAGGGGTTAGGGCTGATGAACCAGATGGTTCAACAAGATTGACGGGCGCCAGGGCCTTCCTACCTGGCTCCCTGTAGGACTGTCCTCCCAGGAGCCCCAGGTACTCCTGATAGTTGAGAGTAAGAAAGTTAACTTCCTCCTCAATACTGGAGCCAATTTCTCAGTACACCTCTCCAATCCTGGGAGTGTCTGGGAAACCTTTAGGGTGCAGCTGGGGTGAGTTGTTCTTTTCCCATGCCTTCCTAATCATGCCAGAAATCCTGACACCCCTTTTGGGCCATGATATCCTGGCCTGTGTAGGGGCAACTATTCACATGTACCCCGAGCATGTGCTGTGCTTCCCACTGATTGATACTGATGCTAACCCCAAGGTCTAGGCCATTCAGGGTAAAATTGGACAAGCTCTAACTGCTCCCTCTGTCCCTGTATGTCTTCTGCACCTCATCAGAGACAGTATCCCCTTAAACCTGAAGCCTGTGAGGAATTCAGGGTAATTATTGTAATTTGAAGGCACAGGGCTTACTAAAACCCTGCAACAACCCTTGCAATACACCTATACTAGGGGTACAGATGTTGTATCATAAATCAGTGAGCTAGATACAAGATACCTTAATGAGCCAATTAGTTAGGAGTCTTTATTATGCACGGGCTCAGAGCAGAATATCTCTGTCAAATTCTGAGCCAACAAAGGAAGGGAGTATTCCCTTTTTATATTTGTCTAGGTCTTTGTGTATGTTACTTTTGCAGATAACTTGTAACCTTGAGTACATATCATATCTAACAAACACCTGGCATGAGAATATTATCAGTATCAGTGTATCAGCCCCTTACATTAGATGGCTAGCTTGCAAGGTCAGACAGTTAAGTTTATCCTTTCTATTATTCAAGCTAAAAAAACAAAGTCATTTTACAGAACAAAAGACTGTCTAAAAATAACAGAGTTGACCTAAAGAACAAGGGACTATCTAAAAATAACAAAGAATTTCAAACAGCAGTTTTACAAAATAGAGATTACTATGCTTCATTCCCCACTGGTTTTATGTAAATGAGTCAAATCATTGACTCTTGTGGGCCTTTGTTGGGGAGGAAGTTGTATTGGCATCTGAGGACTATGAGCTTGATAGAGTTAATTCTCTGTTGAATAAAGTTAGTAAACCAGTTTATAAGATAGGGGCCCAGAATGAGGGCCAGGAGTACATGCGAGAGTCTCAGCTTTAGTGAGTCTGATGAAGAGTCTTGGATTCTCTATTCTTCCTGGGTTGCCTTAAGCCGGGTGTGATGAAGCCACAACGGGATCCTGTCGACCTTGACTGCTGTGGGGGTGGTCAAGATGATGGTGTGTAGTCCTTTTTAGGTAGGAGTCAGTTCTTGGGTGGTAAATTTCTTTACTCAAACAGAGTCACCAGGCGGGAAGGGTTGAACCGTATCAGAAGTTGGTACAGGCAGACCATCTCGGACGTGCTTCTGGATTGCTCTCTGGATGGACTGTAAAGCCTGTAAGGACTTGAGTAAAAATTGGTTATGGATTTAAGCTTTTCTAGATTGGGTATATAGTACTTACCTCCTAGAAGTTCTGTAAGCTTAGTGTGTTTCTGTGTAAGCTGGTGAAGTGGGTAGGTCAGGGTCTGGAAGAGTCACTAGAATCTGCAGAGGCCCCACTGGTTTTAGGGCAGCTTACTGGGCTGCTTTGTCTGCTTCCTTGACAAGTACAGTAGTGGCTGCTACTGCCCAGAGGCAGGCGTGCTACCTAGATGCAATGGGATAAAGTTTTTTGGATAAGTAGGCTACCAACCTTTCTTAGGGGCTGAGACTTTGGGTAAGAACCCCTTTGGCTATGCCCCTTGTCTTATATACATAGAGGTGGAAAGACTTAGTTTCATTTGGTAGTGCTAGTTGGCCCGTTGTCCTTGCTCTGCTCATGTTTGTCTTACTGCCTAATATATTATCTCAAGGATCCTGGCTCTGAATTCTTTTAGGAAAAATGGACTAATGGGGCTCCTCTGGCTACTTCCATGCTGAAGAGGGGCGGAGTTTTTGGTTTTTTTTCAGAGCAAAGAGATCCTTGCTGTCTGTCAGAGGGACGATGAGGCCTGGGCACAGAAGGAGGTGGGCTTGTGAGCTGGTGGAGACAAACTGCCTTATAAAATTTAGTATTATTAAGTAATTAAAAGAGCAAGAGCTGTAATAAATGATCTGGTGGAAGGGAAAGAAAACATTTCAGTTCCAATAACTTCTATTGAAATATAATTTTTCTCCTTAAAATTACCCTTATGTTTATTAAAAGAGCTAAATCAAGACCAATTTATCTATTGCATTCAATTTGGCCTGATTGTTTGCATAAACACAATAAGAATGATAACTGACTACCTTTGCCAGAATTTCATAATTGAATCTTAATGTGCCCCATAGGGCCAGGAAGCCAAGCCATCCAGCTGCCATCAGACCTGCCTGCAGTATCTGCTGTGTTAGGTGAATCCCTCACCAGTATTGACTCCACTCAGGCCCTTGCTCCAGGCTTTAAGGCCCATCTCAGTAGCTGTCGTCCTCGTCATGGCCTAGAGTGTGTGGTGGTCCATAGTGACACAGAGGCACCCTTATTGCTCCCCTTCTACTCTGACCAACTGCCAGTTATGGTAGGGTTTGGGCCTGACACTCCAGTGCTATCTATTTCCAGGGCTACCAAGCAGGATACCAGGCTTTCTCCATGGCACTTTTATTGACTTCAAGTCCTTAGAATTCAGACAGGGCTCTTTAAAACATGATACTCCAGTCAAAGTTTTTGGTCAATAAGACTACTATTGAAAACCGGTCTTATTGAATTTATGCAAAGAAATGTATTGCCATGATTTGTTTATTAAGTATTGCCAAATTTCGGAGGAATTATATAAGGAGAAAAATATACTGACCTGCTTTAAGATCTTTTGATTTTCCTTGCCGGTCCTTTCTATGGACTCTTCAGAGTAATATTTTTCCAAATGTATTATAATAAAACAGTAACTGTCTTCAAATGGCAAGAAGAAATTTAAAATGTGTCTATACTCAAATAGATAGTCACAGCTGTCCCTGTAGTAGGGTTCCCCCTACTTGACTTGTCCTTAAACTACATATAGTCTCTGGGAAGGGTGACACGCCCTCTCAGAATGGATTAAAGGATCTTTATCCCTTCACAGGGTCTCACATGTCACAGGACCTCATGGGGTCTGTAATTCCTGTGACAGAGGGTTGGTACTCACCACTTCCCTCTATTCCAAACAGGCCTCCCCCACTTTCCTAAAGTTGAGGTTTGTTCCACCCCTACATGGGCATGGTAACACAGGCCTGCAAGGTAGTATACAGGCTGCCAACGGTCTCTCAATAGAGACCAAAACCTGATGGGTATTTTTTCTTGCCCATTTGGACACCTGTCCTTTTGGCAACTGTATTCAAATCTGCAAGAGAATTAAAGGTTAATATAACATATTAACATAATGAAGTACAATATTGGCACTGTGGCCACTTCAGGTAGCCAAATCTCCTGCTACCAAACATGACACATGGTTGGGCTATACAAACATCTCAGGGAGGTTATTAAAGTTCATTTTTGACCTTTCTATACAAAGTAAAATTGTCCTTGACTCTCTGGAGCCATGTTCATGAGTAGAAGGCATCAGCCAAGTCCATTATGTAGGACATTGCTCTAATGCCATGTAGGGTGATCCATGCTCTTGGCTATAACCGGCACCTGGGAGTGTAGCAGGGGAGCCACCTTGCTCAATTCTCTGCAGCCCACTGTCAGAGCTGTGAGTGGCGGCCGGTTCTTCTTTCTACCCACAAACACATTCTGTCCAATTTCCCTAAAATGTATTCTGGCACGTGAGAAAGTTATTTGCTGCACACAGGCAGCTAACCTTTACACAGCTCGGCTTGGACATCTGCCCAGCAAACTGTAGTCTACAAGTTCAACATGCAGCCTCAGGTCCTCCCAACCCAGCGGGGTTTCAGCCAGTCCCTCAGACTCCTCCTCTCTAGGAGAGTCTGAAAGTCCTGAGCCGCTTTCAGCTCTTTGGTTCAGGGAGAGTGCTTTTCCTCTGCCCCCTTAGGCTCCTATCTGGGCTCCTAGTGGTGAGCCAAACACAGCCAGGGCTGCAGGGAGAGACAAGTTTGCACATAGCAAAGTGCTCCTGGCTTGGGCATCAGACCCTGGCCTTCCCACCTGTTCATTTTCCTGGCAAAGACCGAGGCCTCCTCTGTGGGCGCTCTTGCCAGAATGGGGCATCTAGCCCCCCCCCACCTTCTTTCACCTGGCACTTGGAGGCTGAGTATTTGGTCTGCCTAGCAACCAGCTCTAAATCACCAGGGTGCCTGCAGACTTCAGTTCTACCTCTCCACCACCTGGATCCTGGGAGTTCAGTTTTTCCCGAGTTACACCTGCTCCTGTCCTGACTGTTGCTTTTCTGCCTGTTACTGAAACCTTACTCTGTCCCTTTTTATTACATACACTAGAGACCTAGTGCATGAAATTCGTGCATGGGGGGGTGTCCCTTAACCCGGCCTGCACCCTCTCCTATCTGGGCCCCTCCTCCACTGTGCATGCAGCCATCTTGTGGTGGCCATCTTGTTGCAGCCATCTTGTGACAATGTCGCGTGAGGGTGTTGCGTGAGGGCGTGATGCCACCTAGGCTTTTATTATATAGGATAACCTTTATAAATTTTACACTTCTAAATTAGCCTTTAAACCTTCTTTTTATGTTCTTCAAAAATGCATAACCATGCCTTAGACCTTCTATTAAGTATTTTCCACTTTAATATTTTTTTTTCCTGCTATATCTTTAGATGGTTGTGGAACCAGCTGCCTGATGGCTTTTTTAACTTTGTCCCACAAATGCTCAATTGGATTGAAATCTGGTGATTGTGGGGGCCACCTAAGCTAGGTCAAGTCTCCCTCATGTTCTTGAAACCACTCCTGCACAATACGAGCACCGTGGCATGGTGCATTGTCTTGTTGGAAAAAGCCATCTCCATGGGGATACGCCATCAACATGATAGGATGAACTTGATCAGCAACGATACTTAGGTATGTTGTGCTATTCAGACGTTGTTCCACACGAATTAAAGGGCCCAAATCATGCCAGGAAAACATGCCCCAAACCATAACACTACCCCCACCAGCTTGAAGGTTGTACTCATGCATGTGGGGTGCAAGCTTTCATGCTGTTTCCGCCAAATTCTCACTCTGCCATCTGCATGATGCAACTGGAAATGTGATTCATCGGACCACATGACTTTTTTCCAATGATCAACTGTCCAATCCTTGTGTTCCTGTGTGAATTGGAGACTTTTTATCTTGGTAACTGCAGACAGCAAAGGTGTTAGTACAGGCCTTCAGCTTCCATATCCCATACAATGCAGTGTACAGCTAATTTGCCTACAAACATCAGGTGGTCATAATAATCTGACTACTCACATTCAAATATATCCCATGTTCAAAGGCTATTAAATCACATTGTTTACCCATATCTTCAGAAAAAAATCACTTCTACTGTCGTGGTAAACAACCTGCTTCACTATTTATAATGGTCTGGCCTTCTAGCAACTTCAGCTCAAAATTATAGCTAATTTGCCTACAAACGTCAGGTGGTCATAATAATCTGGCCACTCAGTGTAGTAACACAATCTGCATTTTACTGATAAGTAACATTAATCAAAGTAATAAAAAGCCCCCCCCCCACACACATACACACACACACATATGAATGTGTATATATACATATATATAGTGTTACATATATATTGTGTGTGTATATACATATACATATATGTTTACATGAACACAATAAATATATGCCTATCTTCAGAGACTCAATGAAAACTCAAAAGTTTCTCATTTTAGTTAAATTTATGTATGATTTTTCTAATAATTTGGCAATTATTAAGTCAACTTGAACAATCTGGATGATCAAACTGATGATTTATGTCACAACAAACATTCTAAATCCTGGATAATCTACATTTCTGCCCACATTTATTTTTTAAAATAAGGGTTTCTAGAGATTTATTCACTTATTACAGTGTAGACAAAAACTTTGTGAATTTACATATAAGGTAGTTTTAATCAAAGCTGCTGTTTCCAACTCAGCTACATGCAGCCAGTGCCAATGATCAGATTACTCAAACAGAAATTATAAGTGAAATCCATAGATATTGGCAAACCTCATTTCAGCTAATAGTTTTAGCTTCTTTCTTCATCAGATCTCTTAGGAAAGATGCTCACTGGCTGACTGGAATTTTATAACCTCTCCAGTCTCTGGGCAATGTGCTAATAAGCAATGGAGTGGCTAAAGCAGAGCACACAGGAGGAGGATGAATAGAAGCAAGGCCAGGAAAACCGTTCAGCTTCATAATCACATCCTGAATAATCAGCAATTGACAGAATCTCCTCACACAGTGTTTTCTTCACACTCAAGCAAACCCAGCAAAGTCTGTGAAACTTCTATGTTATGCATACACTTGTTCTGAAATTGCTTTACAGATTGTATTAGGTAGGTAAAATCAAATCCTAATTTTATATCACTGCCAGTTAGATTTCCCTGGTAGTCTTATCTCTTTAAAATATATTTCCATGGTAACTAGTTTAAAAACATATTTGACTGTAGAGTCTCTTCCATTATGAAAGCCAGAAAAATCCAAGTGGTCTTCTTATCAGAGCCCTTCTCCTCAGGATTGTTGGCACTTAATTCTATCTGGAAAAAGGGAGCACAGGTACTCTTTGCAGCTAAGAGACTTAGCTGCTTCCTGCTGAAAGAGAATGATGTTTTCCCTCAAAGCCAAAAGTTCCCACCCTCTGGAATCCCTTTTACCCCATCCTATGGAGCTTACATACTGTTGAGGAGTACAGCCAGAGGCTCTTTTGGTGACAGAGTAAGCAGAGGCATGCAAAAGCAATCTCATGGGATTTTCTGATCTGCCCCAGGTCCAATGTTGCAAAAGCCAGCCTTGATGTGCAGCTTGGACTTTCCTGTGCTAACTCAGGAGAGGCAGCCACAAACTATGGATTGCTTATAGTTTCAAACAGGTTGGCAAAGGATATTCACAGGCAGCATCTTATATTGGCTTGAACCAAAGTCCCTTCCAAGAGTCCCAGACCCAACAAACCCAGTGTCCAGCTTCAGAAACATCAGCACAGGATCCAAAGAGCTTCACAAGCAGCATATACAAAGGGAGATCTAAGCATGCACCAAACACTGCTGAAGCAAATTCTGCTTCATGTAGTAAAAACCTGCACCGATCGCACACCTTAGCTTCTGAGAGCCTCACAGGCATCTGCCAGAGCGACATGGACAGATAAATAGTAATGGAGACTCAATTATAACAGGAAGGCCCACATATGCCCCACAAGGAACATTCTTGGAGCATCCAGCTCAGGTGATCAAGGAGAATGCACCATTGGACCCCACAGAACACCTACGATATAAGGGCACCCTACCAAGACCAGGAGTCAAGCAGATCTACCTAATACATAGAAACAAGCACAAAGAGATAACCAAATTGAAGAGACAAAGAAACAGGCCCCAAATAAAAGAGCAAGAGAAATATCCAGAAAAAAGATATAAATGAAGTGAAGGTAGCAATTTATAAGGTGTACAGTTCAAAGTAATTGTTATAAGGATGCTCATGAAAAAAAATACAAAGAAACCATAAAAAAGGACCAATCAGAAATGAAGGATACAATACCTAAAATGAAGAGTACACTGTAAAGAATAAAATATAAAATGAATGAAACAGAAAATAAAATCAGCAATTTGGAAGACAATATAGAAAAAAACACAAACCATTCAGAGCAGCAGAAAGAAAAAAGATTTTTTTATTTTAATTAATTTTGTTTAGTTATTTTTAACCATTTATGTGATTTAATTTTTAACCTACTAGTTAACAATTTTTTTTATATATTTCATTGATTTTCCACAGAGAAGGGAGAGGGATAAAGAGCCAGAAACATCGATGAGAGAGATCGATCAGCTGCCTCCTGCACACCCCCGAGTGGGGCTGTGCCCTCAACCAAGGCACATGCCCCCGACTGGAATCGAACCCGGACCCCTGAGTCCGCAGGCCGACGCTCCATCCACTGAGCCAAACTGGCTCAGCAGTTATCAATTTTTTTTTAAATTCTTTATTATTGAAAGTATTACATATGTCTCCTTTTTCCCCCATTGACCTCTCCGAACTTGCTCCTGCCTCCCAGCACTGGCTCTATTGTCTGTGTCCACTGGTTATGCTTATATGCATGCATATAAATCTTTTGGTAGATCTCTTATCCTCTCCTCCACCCCCCACTCCTGCCTACCCTCTGAGGTTTGAAGGTCTGCTCAATGCTTCTATATCTCTGGATCTATTTTTGTTCATCAGTTTATGTTGTTCAGTATATTTCATAAATGAGTGAGATAATGTGATACTTATCTTTTTCCAACTGGCTTATTTTCCTTAGCATAATGCTCTCCAGATCCATCCATGCTGTTGAAATGGTAAGAGTTCCTTCTTTTTTACAGCAGCACAGCATTCCATTTTGTAAATGTAACAGAGTTTTTTAATCCACTCATCTGCTGGTGGGCACTTAGGCTGTTTCTAAATCTTAGGTATTGTAAATGGTGCTGCTATGAACATAGGGGTGCATATATTTTTTCTGACTGCTGTTTCTAATTTCTTGGGATATATTCCTAGGAGTGGTATGACTGGGTCAAATGGGAGTTCCATTTTAAATTTCTTGGGTGTGGAGAGTGGCTACAGTGTTTGGACAGGTTCAAGCCTCGGACTAATGAGAGGGCACAGTCCTCTTATTGCCAAGTGCAAGTCCCAGCTTGGAGGGACTTGAAATTATAGCCAACAGCTATAGTTGTAAGCTTGAACCTATGGTCCGAACACGTGGCCCCACGTGTCTGAGTAATATGGGCTTGGTAGAGTTCAGGTGCATGTAATTGAGTAGGATCGAAACCCACGAGAATGTTGTAAACATCTTGACCAAGACTTTACTTTGCCTTGTGGAATCTGGCTATAAAATAAAGACACAGCTTGTAGTCGGTGTCACTGTCTCTCCATCAGAGAGGGCAGTGTTCCACTGAGACCCAGCTTTCATTCTCTTGTCTGTCTTTTCTAATCCTTCACCGCCCCCACTCAGGTTCACCCTTGGCCGTGCTGGCACGGGACACTTGGGAAAATTCCATATGTTTTACACAATGCCTGCACTGGTCTACATTCCCACAAGCAGGGTTCCTTTTCCTCCACATCCTCACCAGCACTTGCTCCTTGTAGATTTGTTGATGATAGCCATTCTGACAGGTGTGAGATGGTACCTCATTGTCATTTTGATTTTCATCTCTTGGATGATTAGTGATTTTGAGCATTCCATATGCCTCTTGGCCTTCTGTATATCTTCTTTTGAAAAGTGTCTATTTAGATCCTTTGCCCATTTTTTTATTGAATTGTTTATTTTCCTTTTAAGTTGCATGTGTTCCCTATAAAATTTGGAGATAAAACCCTTATTGGATATAACATTGGCAAATATGGTCTCGCATGCAGTAGGCTCTCTTGTTGTTTTGTTGATTATTTCTTTTGCTGTGCAGAAGTTTTTTATTTTGATGTAGTCCAATTTGTTTATTTTCTCTTTAGTTTCCATTGTCCTAGGACCGTGGTCGGCAAACTGCGGCTCGTGAGCCACATGCGGCTCTTTGGCCCCTTGAGTGTGGCTCTTCCTAAGCCTTAGGAGTACTCTAATTAAGTTAACAATGTACCTACCTATACAGTTTAAGTTTAAAAATTTGGCTCTCAAAAGAAATTTCAATCGTTGTACTGTTGATATTTGGCTCTGTTGACTGAGTTTGCTGACCACTGTCCTAGGACATGTATCGGTAAACATTGCTACGAGATATGTCTGATATTTTGCTGCCTATGGATTCTTCTAAGATTTTTATAGTTTCCCATCTTACATTTAAGTCTTTTATCCATTTTGAGTTTATTTTTGTGTATTGTGTAAGTTGGTGGTCAAGATTCATTTTTTTTTAATGTATCTGTCCAGTTTTCCCAACATTATTGAAGAGAATATCTAAACTCCACTGTATGGTCTTGCCTTTTTTGTCAAATATTAATTGAGCATAATAGCTTGAGTTAATTTCTAGGTTCTCTGTTCTATTCCATTGGTCTATATGTTTCTTCTTTTGTCAATACCAGGAGTTTTGAGAACAGTGGCTTTTCAATTGTGATCCCTCCAACTTTGTTCTTCTTTCTCAAGACTGCTACGATTATTTAGAGTCTTTCGATTATTTAGAGTCTTTTTTTATTCCATAAAAATTTTTGGAACGTTTGTTTTGGTCTGTGTCATATGCCATTGGTATTTCAATGGGGCTTACATTGAATCTACAGATTGCTTTGGGAAGTATGAACATTTTAATGATGTTGGTTCTCCCAATCCATGAACATGATATATTCTTCCACTTGTTTATATCTTCCTAGGTCTCTTTTATTCCTAGGTATCTTAACATTTTTGTTGTTGCAGTTTTAAATGAGGGTTTTTTTTTTTTTAGTTTCTCTTTCTGTGAGTTCATTATCCTATATCATAAAGAGCTAATATACAAATGGTTGTCATGCCCTCACGCCCATGCACTGGGGCCAGGGTACCTGAGGCCAAGCCA
The DNA here is from genome assembly GCF_000147115.1 of Myotis lucifugus. NCBI lineage: Eukaryota > Metazoa > Chordata > Mammalia > Chiroptera > Vespertilionidae > Myotis > Myotis lucifugus. Next base: position 17,869,307 of record NW_005871055.1, read on the forward strand.
GGGGACCTGAGGCTGTGCACCCTGCCCCAGCGCTGTGGCCAGGGGACCTGAGGCTGGGCCGGGGGAACTGAGGTCGTGTCCACCACCCCAGCACCTGGGCCAGGGGACCTGATGCCGGGTTGGGTTACCTGAGGCCACACCTCCTTCTCCAGCACCGGGCTGGGGGATCTGAGGCTAGGCCGAGGGACCTGAGGCCATGCCCCCCTCCCCAACATTGGGGACAGGGACCTGAGGCTGTGTCCCCCACACTGCAGGGCTTGATGGGGATGGGGCTGGCCAGGTTTGTGTGTCAGGCAATTTCAAGGTGCATGCGTGTGGGCAGGGACATGACTCTGGGTCCACAGCGCACCCCAGACTCTGACAGGAGGGAGATTTTCATATATATTATACTTATTTTCTTTCATCTCTGACACTTCTATTATAGAGAAAGGGAAAATAGAAATATTAAAATATTTCCTCTAATTAATTACCTTTTAATGTGCAAAAATTTTGTGCACCAGGCCACTAGTTGGTGTATAAAAATGCCATAGATTTCTGGGTGTTAATTTTGTATCCTGCTATGTTGCTTAATTAATTTATTAAATCTAATAGTTTTTTTATGGAGTCTTTATTGTTTTCTATGTACAATATCATGTCATCTGCAAATAATGACAGTTTTACTTCTTCTTTTCCAATTTGAATGCTTTTTGTTTCTTCTTCTTGTCTGATCACTATGGCTAGCACTTCCAGTGCTACGTTGAATAGGAGTGGTGAAAGTGGGCATCCCTGTCTTGTTCCTGTTCTTAGGTGAAATGGTTATAGTTTTTGCTCATTGACTATGATGTTGGCTGTAGGTTTGTCATATAAGGCTTTTATTATGTTAATGTATGGTTCTTTTATTCCCACTTTGCTGAGAGTCTTTATCAAAAAATATGTTGGATTTTGTGAAATGCTTGTTCCATGTGAATTGATATGATCATATGGTTTTTGTCTTTCAATTTGTTTATGTGATGTATCACCTTCATTGATTTGTGGATATTGGACCAGCTCTGCATCCATTGAATAAAACCCACATGGTTATGGTATATGATCTTTTTAATGTATTGCTGGATGCGATTTGCTAATATTTTGTTGATGATCTTAGCATCTATATTCATCAGGGATATTGGCCTGTAATTATCTTTCTTGTAGTGTCTTTATCTGGTTATGGGATTAGGGTAATACTGGCTTCATAGAAAGAGCATAGAAGTATTTTTTCCTCTTGAATTTTATTGAATAACCTTAGGAGAATTGGTGTTGGTTCTTTGAATGTTTGGTAAAATTTTCCTGTGAAGCAGTCTAGACTAGGGCTTTTGTTTGCTGAAAGTTTTTTTTTTATTTTTTTATTGATTAAGGTATTATCAATAAAAAAAATATTATATATGTCATTCCCTCACCCACCTAGTGTCTGTGTCCATTGGTTAGGCTTACATGCATGCACACAAGTCCTTTGGTTAATCTCTCACCCTTCCCGACACCCACCCCCACCTTCCCTCTGAGGTTTGACAGTCTGATCTATGCTTCTCTGTCTCTGGATCTATTTTTATTCATCTGTTTATGTTGTTCATTATATCCTACATATGAGTGAGATCATGGGATATTTCTCTTCCTCCAACTGACTTATTTTGCTTAGCATAATGCTCTCCAGGTCCATTCAAGCTGTTGCAAATGGTAGGAGTTCCTTCTTTTGTATAGCAGCATAGTATTCCATTGTGTAGATGTGCCAAAGTTTTTTAATCCACTCATCTGCTGATGGGCATTTAGGCTGTTTCCAAATCTTAGCTGCTGTAAATTGTGCTGCTATGAACATCAGAGTGCATATATCCTTTCTGATTGGTGTTTCTAATTTCTTGGGATATATTTCTAGAAGTGGGATCAATGGGTCAAATGGAAGTTCCATTTTTAATTTTTTGAGGAAACTCTATACTGTTCTCCACAGTGGCTGAACCAGTCTGCATTCCCACCAGCAGTGCACCAGGGTTCCTTTTTCTCTGCATACACAGCAGCACTTGTCATTTGTTGATTTGTTGATGGTAGCCATTCTGACATGTGTGAGATGGTACCTCATTGTCATTTTGATTAGCACCTCTGAGATGATTAGTGACTTTGAGCATGTTTTCATATGTCTCTTGGCCTTCAGTATTTCATTTTTGAAAAGTATCTATTTAGGTCCTTTGCCCATTTTTTTATTGGGTTGTTTATCTTCCTTCTGTTAAGTTGTATGAGTTCCCTGTAAATGTTGGAGATTAGACCATAATCTGAGATAACATTGGCAAATATATTCTCCCATGCAGTGGGCTTTCTTGTTGTTTTGTTGATGGTTTCTTTTGCTGTGCAAAACTTTTTATTTTGATGTAGTCCCATTTGTTTATTTTTCTCTTTAGTTTCCATTGCCCTAGTAGCTACATCAGTGAAGATATTGCTTCGGCATATGTCTGAGGTTTTGTTGCCTGTGGATGCCTCTAAGCTTTTTATGGTTTCCTGTCTTATGTTTAAGTCTTTTATCCATTTTGAGTTTATTTTTGTGTATGGTGTAAGTTGGTGGTCTAGTTTCATTTTTTTGCATGTATCTGTCCGGTTTTCCCAACACTATTTATTAAAGAGACTATCTTGATTCCGTTGTATGCTCTTGCCTCCTTTGTCAAATATTTATTGGGCATAATGGTTTGGGTAGAATTCTGGGTTTTCTATTCAATTCCATTGGTCTATATGTCTGTTCTCGTGCCAGTACCAGTGAGCTTTGAGAACAGTGGCTTTGTAATACAGCTTGATACCTTGTATTGAGATCCCTCCTATTTGTTCTTCTTTCTCAGGATTGCTGCAGCTATTTGGGGTCTTTTTTTATTCCAGATAAATTTTTGGAGAGTTTGTTCTAGGTCTGTGAAATATGCCATTGGTATTTTAATGAGGAGTGCATTGAATCTAGAGATTGCTTAGGGTAGTATGGACTTTTAATGATGTTGATTCTACCAACCGATGAACATGGTATGTTCTTCCCTTTGTTTATATCTTCCTCTATCTCTTTTTTCAGTGTCCTGTAGTTTTCTGAGTACAGGTCTTTTACCTCCTAAGTAGGTTTATTCCTAGGTATCTTAATTTTTTTGGTGCGATGGTAAATGGGATTTTTTTTTTTAGTCTCTCTTTCTGTAAGTTCACTATTGGTGTATAGAAATGCTGTAGATTTCTTGGCATTAATTTTGTATCCTGCTACATTGCCAAATTCATTTATTAAGTCTAATAATTTTTGATGGAGTCTTTAGAGTTTTCTATGTACAGTATCATGTCATCTGCGAATAATGACAGTTTAACGTCTTCTTTGCAATTCGGATTCCTTTTATTTTTTCTTCTTGTGTAATTGCAATGGTCACCACTTCCAGAACTATGTTGAATAGGAGTGGTGAAAGTGGACATCCGTGTATCATTCCTGTTCTTCGGTGAAATGGTTTTAGTTTTTCCCCATTGCGTATGATGTTGGGTGTAGGTTTGTGATATAAGGCTTTTATTATATTGAGATATAATCTCTATTCCCATTTTGCTGAGGGTTTTTATCAAGAACGGGTTTTGGATTTTGTCAAATGCTTTTTCTGCATCAATTGATATGACTATGTGATTTTTATCTCTCAATTTGTTTATGTGATGTATCACATTTATTGATTTGTAGATATTGTACCATCCTTGCATCCCTGGGATAAATCCTAATTTTTCATGGTGTATGATCTTTCTGATGTAATGATGGGTCCTACTTGCTAGAATTTTGTTGAGGATTTTGGCATCTATGTTCATGAGGGATATTGGCCTATAATTCTCTCTCTTAAATATATATTTTATTGATTTTTTACAGAGAGGAAGGAGAGGGATAGAGAGTTAGAAACATCGATGAGTGGGAAATATCAATCAGCTGCCTCCTGCACACCTCCTACTGGGGATGTGCCTGCAACCAAGGTGCATGACCTTGACCAGAATCAAACCTGGGACCTTTCAGTCCACAGGCTGACGCTCTATCCACTGAGCCAAACTAGTTAGGGCATGCAATTCTCTTTCTTTGTGTTGTGTTTATCTTGTTTGGTATTAGGGTAAAGCTGGCTTCATAGAATGAGCTTGGACGTGTTTCTTTCTCTTGAATTTTTTGGAATAGTCTGAGAATAGATTTTTGTTCTTCTTTGAATATTTTGTAAAACTCCCCTGTGAAGCTCTCTGGCCATGGGCTTTTGCTTTTTGGAAGCTTTTTGATGACTGATTCAATTTCTTCCATAGTTATCAGTCTATTGAGATTTTTAGATTCTTCCCTATTGAGTTTTGGAAGGTTCTATTTTTCTAGGTATATATTCATTTCCTCTAGGTTGTCTAGTTTGTAGGAAGAGTTGTTGATAGCATTTTTAAACAATTCTTTGTATTTCTGTGGGGTCTGTTGTTATTTCGCCTTTCATTTTTTCTGATTTTGTTTATTTGGGTCCTTTGTCTTTGCTTCTTGGTGAGCCGTGCTAGAGGTTCATTAATCTTGTTTATCCTTTCAAAGAACCAGCTCTTGGTTTCATTGATCTTTTGTATTGTTTTTTTGGTCTCTATGTCATTTATTTCTGCTCTGATCTTTATTATCTCCTTCCTTCTGCTCACTCTGGGCTTTTCTTGTTGCTCTCTTTCTAATTCTTTAAGTTGTAGAGTTAGATGATTTACTACCATTTTTTCTTGTTTTTTTTTTTGTTTTTTTTTTTTTTTTTTAGGTAGGCCTGTAGAACTATAAACTTCCCTCTCAGGACTGCTTTCATTGTTTCCCATAGATTTTGTAGTGTTGTGTTTTCATTGTAATTCATTTCCAGGATGTTTTTAACTTCTTCTTTGATCTCTTTGGTAACCCAATCATAGTTTAATAGCATGCTATTCAGCTTCCAAGTGTTTGAATTTTTTGGATTGTTTTTATTGTAATTTATTTCTAATATTATTCTATTGTGGTCTGAGAAGATGCTTGATATGATTTTATTCTTCTTGAATTTGGAGAGACTTTGACTGTGACCCAATATATGGTCTATTTTTGAAAATGTCCTATGTGCACTTGAGAAGAATGTAGATTTTGTAGCTTTGGGGTGAAGTGTTCTGAAGATGTTAATTAAGTCCATCTGATTTAGTGAGTCATTTAGGATTGCTGTTTCTTCGCTGATTTTTTATCTAGAGGATTTATTCAGTGTTGTCATTGGGTATTAAAGTCACCTACTATGATTGTATTGTTGTCAATCTCTCCCTTGATATCTTCCAAGAGTTTTTTTTATGTATTTGGGTGCTCCTGCATTGGGTGTATATATGTTTATCAGGGTTTTATCCTCTTGTTGTATCAATTCCTTTTAGTATTATGAAGTGGCCTTCTTTATCTCTTGTTATGGCCTTCACTTTAAGGTCTATTTTGTCAAATATAAGTATTACTACCCCAACTTTATTTTCATTTCCATTTGCTTGGAAGATATTTTTCCATCCCTTCACTTTCAGTCTGTGTGAGTGCCTTGTTCTAAGGTGGGTCTCTTGTAGACAGCATATATATGGTTCATGTTTTCTTATCCATTCTGTCACTCAATATCTTTTGATCAGAGTATTTTGTCCATTTATATTTAAAATTATTATTGATAGGTACTTGTTTGTAGCCATTTTTATTTTTTGTGCCTGTTTTCTTTCTTAGCTTTTTATTTCTTCTTTTTATACCAGTCCCTTCAGCATTTCTTGCATTGCTGGCTTGGTAGTGATAAACTCCCTTAGCCTTTTTTTTTTTTTGTCTGTGAAGCTCTTTATTTCCCCTTCAATTTTGAATGATAGCCTTTGCTGGATAGAGTATTCTTGGATTCAGTTTCTTGCTTTTCAACACTTTGTAAACTTCCTTCAATTTCTTTCTGGCCTGCTGTTTTTCTGCTGAGAAATCACTTGATAATCTAATGGGAGATCCATTGTATGTAACTTTCTCTCTCTCTCTCTCTCTCTCTCTCTCTCTCTCTCTCTCTCTCACACACACACACACACACACACACAGGCTTTAAGTTTCTCTCCTTGTCCTCAACATAATTATGACCTCTCTTGGTTTGGGTCTTTTCGGGTTCATCTTTAAGACTCTGTGCTTGTGTGACTTTTTTCTTCTCCAAATCAGGGAAGTTTTGTGACATTATTTCTTCAAATAGGTTTTCTAATCCTTTTTCCTTTTCCTGTCATTCTTGCACCTCTTTTATTCATATGTTGCTTCATTTCATGTTGTCCCAAAGCTCCTCCTGTCTTTTAATTGTTTTCTCCATTGTAGTTCAGTTTGAGTGTGTTTTGCTTCCCTGTCTTCTAAATCGCTAATTCAGCCCTCCACTTCTCCTAGTATACTGTTTAAACTTTCCATAGTGTTTTTTTTATTGTAGCGATATCACTTTTTATTTCCTCTTGATTCTTCCATAAATTGTTGATTTTTTCATCCATCCGGTCTATGAACTGTAAGATCCTTTTTCTGACATCTTTTTCTGACCTATTGCATGCCTCCATTTCACTTAGCTCCTTTTCTGGATATTTCTCCTTTTCTTTCCTTTGGGGTTTTCTTTGTCTCCCCATTTTAGCTCTCACTGAAGGATCTAGGTGTTGAGTCACGCAGGGGCTGCTCTGCGGGCAGCAGCAAGTCAGGCAGCAGCTGCTCCTCAGTTGGCAGTGGCTCCTTGGGTTGGCGTTGCTTGCAGAGCTGCTTGTAGCAGTGATGGCTCCTCTGGCTGGTGGGGCAGGCTTCTTGCATAGCTCTTGCTCCTTGGACAGGGGTGGGATGCTCATGTGGCTGCTGTTTTTGTGGTTGCAGCACCCTGGGACGGCCAGAGGTGAGTGTGCTTTGGAACTCACAGGAGTCTGTGGCTGGGGTGGCTGGAATCTCAGTGTCCATGGGACCACAACCAAGGCAGCAGGTGTCTGGCGTGTGTGGCTGTAGAGTCCTGGGTGATGTCTGAGGCTGAGCTCCCATTCACAGCAGCTCTCCCCTTCAAGATGTTGCAGCCCCCACAGTAGAGCTGCCCCCTGTGCCCTCCCCCACCCCCAGACTGTTTGCAACAGTATCAGAGGCTGCCTGGCTAGGCAAGTCTATTCCACCTGCCCCCAAAGGTCCTGCAAGATCTTACTTTTCCTCACTCATGTACACACACCCCCTACATGTCCACACTCTCCCCCTTTCACTCCCTCCCTCACTCTCTCTCCCTCACTGCAACCATTTGTTGTTGGGTCTGGAGTATTATCGACCTGTTTGTGGATGGAGTCTACTGTCTGGTTATGTGGCTTGCTCTCTATCACATTGACCAAACAGGAAAAAATCCAACTCAACAAGACATGACACAAAGGGAACAAAACATGAATGTATTCATGACACTGATAATACCAATATAAGTGACCACCAGAGAAAAGATAATTAGGAAGAGAAAAGAGCACAAATGATATCAAGGAGAAAAAAATGGTAAGAGATAAGAAGAAGGGGAAAAAGGAAGAAAAAATATATATATACATGGGGAGAAAATACCACAGAATAAACAGATAAACCAAAAAATATATAAACACTGAACACCCAGAAAATAGGGTGGGGCAGAATCTGTAGAAGCTGAGCTTATATACAGAAAGTAAGGTTAAGGAATTGGATAAATATGGGTAGGACCTCAGCTCAGTATACAGGAAGTAGAAAGAGGATGAGTGGATAAGAAGAAAGAGAAAGAGAAGAAAAAAATTAAATTAATTAAAACAGGATAAAAAATAGAATGATGAAAAAATAATGTGAAAAGAAATAAAAAAATAAAGAAACAAATGAAAAAAGAAAAGAAAAAAGAAAAAAAGGAGATAACAAAATAATAATAAAATAAAACAAAAATGAAAATGAAAAAGTGAAGTGTTGTTCTTTTCCACTGAGTTTTATTGTCCCATGGGGGCTGGTTTAAGATCCCACTCTTCTATGTTGTCTGCCACTTCTCAGTTTCCTGTTAGATTTTTGAAGTTCCAAGTGGTCCACCCCTTCTCTGTTTGTGTCTGTCTCCACAGCCTTGACTGCCAGCAGGGGGGACCAATCTTTCCACTTAGCCTGTCTGCCTGCTTTCAATCTTAATCTCTGAAGCAGCTATTTCTGACAGGGCTATAGTTGAGGAGGTTGACGTATGGTTTCCAAGAACTGAAAGGACTCTCTTCAGGCAAGTCCCTGAGGGCTCTCAGGGATTATTCAGATTTATTTTTGTATCCTTTTAACACTCAGGGTATAGTCTGGGTGTGGCTGTATTGCTTGTCTGGAGACTGCAGGGAGGGACTACATCTTCAAGAGAAAATGGCTGCTTAGTTTCAGAGTGTCAGGTATGTCCCAGTGCCAGAGTACTGTCAACCTCTCCCTGACTTGCTCTTCTCCCCAGCCTCTCCTCAGACTCTACAAGTCTGCACCTCTACCTTCACCTCATCCACGGGTGAGTTTTTGTATTTGAAATGTCCTGTGAACTGGGTTTAGCGAATGAAAGTAAAGACCAAAGAGAGGAAAGAGCTGTGCCACTGCGAGTTTCTCTCCCCCCAGCATGGTGCGGCTTGGGCAGTTGTTCAGGCTGCCCCCTCTGGGTTCAGCCTGTTGTGGCTGTGGGCTTAGATCTAGAATCCCCTGCTGCCAGCAGCCCTGTGGACTTCCTTTCCATAGTCAGATGTTATGTCTGTCCCAAGGGACTTGGCCTTGGTGCCATGTGGCTTCCTTATGACCCTCTGGGCTTGGAGGTCTCGCAATTCTCTCCAGCCCAGATCCTGGTTTTACCATTCTCCAGGTGTCCTCTGCCCTTCTTGCTATAAATTGTCTCACCAGCTCTGTCTACTTCACCAATTCTGGGTGGGTGTAATTCTATTTAGTTGCTCCTTCTATCTGCTCTGGGATAAGGCTTGGGACACGTCTGCCATTCTGCCACCATTTTGTCTCTCTCTGTTGGAAGTTTTTTGATTACTGGTTCAATTTCATCACAGTTATCAGCCTATTCAGGTATTCTGATTCTTTTTGATTGAGTTTTGGAAGAGTGTATTCTTCTAGGAATATTTCTATTTCATTTAAGTTGTCCAGTTTGTTGGAGTAGAGTTATTCAAAGTATTTTTTTTTTACAATCCTTTGTATTTCTGTGGGATCAGTTGTTACTTCATCTCTTTCATTTCTGATTTTGTTTATTTGGGTCCTCTCTCTTTGTTTCTTGGTGAGCCTGGCTAGAGGTTCATCAGTCTTGTTAATCCTTTCAAAGAACCAGATCTTGGTTCTATTAATCTTTTGTACAGTTTTTGTGGTGTCTACATTATTTATATCCACTCTGATCTTTATTATTTCCTTCCTTCTGGACTTTTCTTGTTGCTATCTTTCTAGTTATTAAGTTGTAGTGTTAGAAAACTTATTACCATTTTTTTCTGTCTTTCTTTTATTTTTTTTAGGTAGGCCTGAAATGCTCTGAACTTTCCTCTCAGGACTGCTTTCACTGTGTCCCATAGATTTTGGATTGTCGTGTTTTCATTTACATTTTTTTCCAGAATGTTTTTTATTTCATTTTAATTTATTTGGTAACCCATTCATTGTTTCATAGCATACTATTTAGCCTCCATGTGTTTGATTGTTTTTATTGTAGTTGATTTCTGATTTTATGCTATTGTGATCTGAGAAGATGCTTGATATGATTTTAATCTTCTTGAATTTGGAGAGACTTAGCCTGTGTCCTAACATGTGGTCTATCTTTGAAAATGTCCCATGTGCACTTGAGATGAATGTAGATTCTGTAGCTTTGGGGTGAAATGTTCTGAAGATGTCAATTAAGTCTATATGATCTAGTGAGTCATTTCAGATTTGTGTTTCTTTGCTGATTTTTTGTCTAGAGGATTTACCCAGTGATGTCAGTGGAGTATTAATGTCCCCTACTATGATCATATTGCTGTCGATCTCTCCCTTGATATCTTCCAGAAGTTTTTTGGTTTTGTTTTTTTTTTAATGTATTTGGGTGCTCCTGCATTGGGTGCATATATGTTTACCAGTGTTATATCCTCTTGTTGTATTGATACCTTTAGCATTATGAAGTGGCCTTCCTTATCTCTTGTTATGGCCTTCACTTTGAGGTCAATTTGTCAGATGTAAGTATTGCTACCCCAGCTTTTTTTTTTTTTTTCATTTCCATTTGTTAACATCCAAAATGTGTAAAGAACTTATAAAACAAAATCAAAACCACAAATGAACTAATGAAAACATGGGCAAAGGACGTGAATAGACACTTCTCCAAGAGGACATACAGATGTCCAATAGACATATGAACAGTTGCTCATCATCACTACTCATCAGAGAGATGCAAATTAAAACCACAATGAGATATCACCTCCCAGCTGTCAGCATGTCTCTCATCAAGAAATCAATAAATATGTGGTGTAAGTATATGGAGGCAACCATCATACACTGTTGGTGGGAATGCAGATTGGTGCAGCCACCATGGAAAGTCACATGGAGTTACCTCAAAAATGAAAAATGTAATTGCCTGTGACCCAGTGATTCTACTTCTGGGAAAATATCTGAAGATACCCAAAACACTAATTCAAAAGAATATTTTTTTAAGTACAGAAAAAGGTCTTTCTTTTTCTTTGTTGTGGCCTTACTTAATAAGTAGAATTTTATTTTTAATAAAAACAGTAGCATTCTGAAAAGATAATTTGTGACAGTATAGTTTTTGATCTCTTTAAGGAACCACATTAAATCAGATGAAGCAACTCAATGATAAAACAAAAAATCCATGACAAAATTTACAACAAATCTAGATGACATTGTATCTCTGAATTTGAAAATGCAAGCAGGTGGGGATGAACCACCATAGCCTCCAGAACTGCATGACACCAGAATTTGTAAGGAGAAAGCATAGGGAAGCAACAGATGGATCTGATGATAAAACCCCTAAATACTCAACAGGTATTCACTGGAAAGCATGACCACCTAATTTGAGAAATGCATCTGAAACTGGGAGAGGTTGTGCCCAATTTAATAATGGGCGATTGCAAGGACCCCTCGGTAAGGTATGAGGGTTCTGGAGTAATCAGTGTCCTATGAACTTCTCAAAATGCCCAGAAAAACCTATTAAGCTTACTTCTATGACAAAACTACTTAGTGAGAAAAAATATCTGGAAATGCAATTAAAATTGAGCAAGGCAAGGTCATACAGATTAATAGAGCATGGATCCAGATAAAAGTAGAAAGGGAGAACAGAGCCAGGAAATTTTAGAAAAAAAACTTCCCTATTTTTTAGTACTATATGACAAAATGAAACAAAACATAGAGAAGAGGATTTTCTAGGCCAGTGGTTGGCAAACTGGCCCCTTGAGTGTGGCTCTTCCACAAAATATCACGTGCGGGCGCGCACATACAGTGCGATTGAAACTTCGTGGCCCATGCCATGGGGCCAAAAAGCCGCATGTGGCTCGTGAGCCTCGGTTTGCCGACCACTGTTCTAGGCAGTTAAAAATAAGCTACTCTTAGCCACAAATCCTTCTAAAGTTCAAAAAATAATTTCTCAAAAGTCAGCAACAGAAAACAAAAAAACAGGCAAAGCTATTGTGAGATAAAGATGAATAAGAAGTAAAATAGTATCTATGCAGTTATGCCAGAAAGTGTTGTAAATGTTTTCCCCCACGTCCCGCGTGGTTCAGGGTTCAGGATCTGGAAGAGGAGCCGCACACAAATGAAAGAGAAGAGATAAGAGATAATTTGGGAATATTGGGGGGTCAGATGGGTAAGTCCAACTCAAGAGGAAGGACTTCCACTGGTGCTCAGGCCTCACCAAGCTTTTATTGGTATGAGATACACCCATAGCCCTTAGGCAGGGAGGTTCCAGTGACACACAGACTATTTTATCAATAAGGATTTACATGAGTAAAGGTGGGGAAGTTGCTTCAGCTACCATTACATGGATTAACAGAGGCGGTGCACAGCTCTGACCTTTGCTAGGGCTTCAAAGGTCACCAGCCTTCCGGGTTCTCTGTCTACACTTCTCTGCCAGTGAAGACAATAGGCGGTTTCCCACATATCCCCCTTCATTTTTTCCTTAAAAAATCTTGTATCTGCAGACCAGAAATAGACATATAAGAACAAAAATGTTTAAGTCCCAATTTCAATGTCCAACAGTTCTGAGTCCAAGTTTCAATGTCCGACAGTTCCTTATATGTATATGTCAGCAATGATATTTCAGTTCTGGATGGTGGACAAATGGTGGCAATGCAGGTCCGACCCTCTCTGGTTTGATTCTGGGCAACCTGCAGCGATGCACAGCTGCTTGACTGCTAGCATGGCAAAGCGTCGTCAGTGTCTTCCATCTCTGGATTGTTTTTCCTCTTGTCCTCATGGCTGGAGCATTCCTGATAATTCCTCTCTGTTGCAGGAATCCACATGGTCTTGGGAATATGCTGGAAACAGAATGTTGTTAGAAGCAGATTACCCCAAACTAGGATATGGAGAATTGCAATCATTGATGCAAGCTTTCTCAACCAGAGTTCCCTGAGAGAATTAAGCTTTAATGTCCTGAAATACATAAAATATGTAATAAATTAACTTCACTCCTTTGAATCTGGAATGCTGTTAGTTATGTACCATCTTAAAGGATTTTAAAATTCTGTGGATCAGATGAAGAGCCCCTTTAGAGAAAGGCTGGAGGGTATGACCATAAGAATACCTGACTTAAGTAGAGGACAAGGTGATTTTAAAAGTTCAGAGAACAGAAAGTACTGATATGATCATCTGTGTAAATTTAATTTACTAAGAATTAAGACAAGAATAGTATTAGAGGTGAAATTATTGAAAAAAGAGAAGGGGTGACTAAGGAGTGGATAGATAACAGTGAAAGATGGAGGTTAATGCCATCTAATGATGGATATAAAAACAGGTTTTCTGGAAAAGGAAAAATAGATGGAATGCACCAATAAGGAGAAAGGAAGAGATGCAGCTCCCCCTCCTCCAGGCCCATTGTAAGAGGACTATGGAAGATAAGAAGGCCACTTAAGGGCCTTACAGAAAACCAGAAAACCGAAGTCTTCAGAGGAGAGTTGGCCCTTCAGCCAGGAGGTAGAGAAAACAATCATAAAATAGATAGAAGATAGATAGCATTTTGCTGATAATGGTCCCCAAAAGAAGAAAAAATAGGTGGATTGACATTTTAATTTTATTTAACAATAGCATAATTATAGGTACAGAAAGAAATATGAAATTAAATAAGTTCGAATTACGCTTCTGCCATTTTGTATCGTGTTTCCATGGGCTAAAAAATATAAATAGATAAAAAATGCATTGACTTGAAAGGAAAGAGATCATTGGGCCTGGAGGTCAATAAATGAAGAGCAAAGCTTTAGGGCTTATCTCTGCATATATTTTTACTAACTTATCTAGGTTTAGGTTGTTTCTGAATTTGCATTCTAGTTAAGTTGGCTTAGTAAACACAACAAAACAAAATCTTTTTTTTTCCTCCATCTGGATTTTATTCTTTAATTAGATCTACTGTTTTTTTTTCCCAAAAAGTCCATACTTCACGTAGATTAAGTTTGTTGGCCTTTGGCACCAACAATCTGTCATGTAGATTCCAGATGGACCTAGGAAATTTGTTATAGAAGGCAGGAGGTGATTGTTGCTGAGTGATTATCAAAGTCTGCTTGGAAGGATAAAATATGATTAATATTCTGGTTTATACCTTGATAGCTGGTTAAGCTGAATCAACTCCAATCCACCTGGGACTTCATCTGAAGATTGAATCACTTTCCTATTAAATTTCTAAGCTTTATAGGAACTGCTTGGCTTCTCAGCAATAATTGGCATACACAAGTTCTACAGGCAGTGTGTAAGTAGGAGAGAGTTTTGCCAGGCACATCATATGGCCTCCATGCTGTCTGGCACCACTTGGGTTGCTGACCTGGGGTAGCAGTGACCTTTGTGAATGTCTGGCCTTGCTCACAAATGCAGAAGGAAAACAACCTTCCCTCTTGTAATACCACCTGGTGGATAAGTGTGCAGCACCTGGAGTTGTGTTGGCTGGACTCAAATTTCAGCTCTACCATGTAGTAACCATGTGACTCTGAGTAAGTTACATAAACATTATCTCTCAGTGTCCTTATCTGTAAAACAATGAGGAAAATAATAGAGCCTGCTTTTTAAACTGTTATGAGGATTAAATAACATGTGTAAAGCCCTTTGAAGAGTGCAAAACACATAAGAAGCTCTCAAAATATGTCAGTGATAAATATATGCAAACTTTATAGAATATTCCCTCTAAAAGTTGCAATATCCTATAGTATGTCTGATAGTATGAAGAATCTCATATTTTCTTAGTAAATTCCAGATAGTATTTTCCCAAAAATACAAGACTTTTGATAACATCCTAAATCATTGTGAATTAAAATATTTGTTACCACTCTCCTTCAAATATTATCTGCTGGAATTCCCATAATTGAGATAAGGGGAACAAAGGATTGTATTATCTGCCCTGCAGTGGTAGAAAGAACATAATTATGATTGTATAAGCCACATACACAGTTTTGGTATACACATTTGCTTTTTTTCTTTCTCAGTTGAAATTCTTTCTTTTTTCTTATTGATTAAAGTATTATATAAGTGTCCTTATTGTCCCATTGCCCTCCATCCCCCCACTCATGCCCTCACCCCCCTGGTGTCTGTGTCCATTGGTTAGGCTTATATGCATGCATACAAGTCCTTTGGTTGATCTCTCTCCCTTATCCCAAGTCTTCCTTACTTTCCCTCTGAGGTTTGACGGTCTGATCGATGCTTCTCTGTCTCTGGATCTGTTTTTGTTCATCAGTTTATGTTGTTCATTATATTCCACAAATGAGTGAGATCATGTGATATTTATCTTTCTCTGACTGGCTTATTTTGCTTAGCATAATGCTCTCCAGTTCCATCCATGCTGTTGCAAATGGCAAGAATTCCTTCTTTTTTACTGCAGTGTATTATTGTATTGTGTAGATGTACCATAGTTTTTTAATCCACTCATCTGCTGATGGGCACTTAGGCTGTTTCCAAATCTTAGCTATGGTAAATTGTGCCACTATGAACATAGGAGTGCAAATATCCTTTCTTACTGGTGTTTCTAGTTTCTTGGGGATATATTCCTAGAAGTAGGATCACTGGGTCAAATGGGAGTTCCATTTTTAGTTTTTTTGAGGAAACTCCATACTGTTCTCCACAGTGTCTGCACCAGTGTGCATTCCCACAGGCAGTACACCAGGGTTCCTTTTTCTCCACAACCTCGCCAGCACTTGTCATTTGTTGATTTGTTGATGATAGCCATTCTGAAAGGTGTGAGATGGTACCTCATTGTCATTTTGATTTGCATCTCTTGGATGATTAGTGACTTTGAGCATGTTTTCATATGTCTCTTGGCCTTTCTTATGTCTTCTTTCAAAAAGTATCTATTAAGGTCTGTTGCCCATTTTTTTTATTGAGTTGTTCATCTTCCTTTTGTTAAGTTGTCTGAGTTCCCTGTAAATGTTGGAGATTAAACCCTTATCAGTGATAACACTGGCAAATATGTTCTCCCATACAGTGGGCTTTCTTACTATTTTGTTGATGGTTTCTTTTGCTGTGCAAAAGATTTTTATTTTGATGTAGTCGCACTTGTTTATTTCCTCTTTAGTTTCCATTGCTCTAGGAGTTGTATTGGTGAAGAAATTGCTTCGGCCTATGTCTGAGATTTTGCTGCCTTTGGATTCCTCTAGTATTTTTATGTTATCCGATCTTATATTTAAGTCCTTTATCCATTTTGAGTTTATTTTTGTGTATGGTGTAAGTTGGTGGTCTAGTTTCATTTTTTTGCATGTATCTGTCCAAATTTCCCAACACCATTTATTGAAGAGACTGTCTTGACTCCATTGTATGTTCTTGCCTCCTTTGTCAAATATTAATTGAGCATATTGGTTTGGGTTGATTTCTGGGTTCTCTATTCTATTCCATTGATCTATATGTCTGTTCTTGTGCCAGTACCAGTGAGTTTTGAGAACAGTGGCTTTGTAATACAGCTTGATACCTTGTATTGAGATCCAACCTACTTTGTTCTTCTTTATCAGAATTGCTGCAACTATCCGGGGTCTTTTTTTTATTCCAGATGAATCTTTGGAGAGTTTGTTCTAGGTCTGTGAAATATGCCATTGGTATTTTAATGGGGAGTGCATTGAATCTATAGATTGCTTAGGGTAGTATAGACATTTTAATGATGTTGATTCTACCAATCGATGAACATGGTATGTTCTTCCATTTGTTTATATCTTCCTCTATCTCTTTTTTCAGTGTCCTGTAGTTTTCTGAGTACAGGTCTTTTACCTCCTAAGTAAGTTTATTCCTAGGTATCTTAATTTTTTTGGTGCGATGGTAAATGGGATTTTTTTTTTTAGTCTCTCTTTCTGTAAGTTCACTATTGGTGTATAGAAATGCCGTAGATTTCTTGGCATTAATTTTGTATCCTGCTACATTGCCAAATTCATTTATTAAGTCTAATAATTTTTGATGGAGTCTTTAGAGTTTTCTATGTACAGTATCATGTCATCTGCGAATAATGACAGTTTAACGTCTTCTTTGCAATTCGGATTCCTTTTATTTTTTCTTCTTGTGTAATTGCAATGGCTACCACTTCCAGAACTATGTTGAACAGGAGTGGTTGAAAGTGGACATCTGTGTATCATTCCTGTTCTTCGGTGAAATGGTTTTAGTTTTTGCCCATTGCATATGATGTTCTGTGTAGGTTTGTCATATGTGGCTTTTATTATTGTGAGGTATGACCCCTCTATTTCCACCTTGCTGAAGGTTTTTATCAAAAAAGGGTGTTGGATTTTGTCAAATGTTTTTTCTGCATCAATTGATATGACTATGTGATTTTTATCTCTCAATTTGTTTATGTGGTGTATAACTTTTTTTGATTTGCAGATATTGTACCATTCTTGAATGCCTGGGATAAATCCTACTTGATCATGCTGTATGATCTTTCTGATGTAATGCTGGATCTGATTTGATAGAATTTTGTTGGGGATTTTAACATCTATGTTCATGAGAGATATCAGGCTGTAATTCACTTTCATTGTGTTGTCTTTATCTGGTTTTGGTACTAGCATAATGCTGGCTTCATAGAATGAGCTAGGAAATGTTCCTTCCTCTTGAATTGTTTGGAATAGTCTGAGGAGTATAGGTTTTAGTTCTTCCTTGAATGTTTGGTAAAATGCCCCTGTGAAGCCTTCTGGCCCCAGGCTTTGGTTTGCTGGAAGCTTTTTGACGACTGCTTCAATTTCTTCCATAGTAATTGGCCTATTGAGACTTTTATATTCTTCCTGATTGAGTTTTTGAAGGTTGAATTTTTCTAAGAATATGTCCATTTCCTCCAGGTTGTCTGGTTTGTTGGAATAGAGTTGTTCATAGTACTTTTTAACAATCCATTGTGTTTCTGTGGGGTCTGTTGTTATTTCGCCTTTCATTTTTTCTGACTTTGTTAATTTGGGTCCTTTCTCTTTGCTTCTTGGTGAGCCTGGCTAAAGGTTCATCAATCTTGTTTATTCTTTCAAAGAACCAGCTCTTGGTTTCATTGATCTTTTGTATTTTATTTTTTTTTGGTCTCTATGTCATTTATTTCTGCTCTGATCTTTATTATCTCCTTCCTTCTGCTCACTCTGGGCTTTTCTTGTAGCTCTCTTTCTAATTCTTTAAGTTGTAGGGTTAGATGATTTACTACCATTTTTTTTCTTGTTTTTTTGAGGTAGGCCGGTAAAGCTATAAACTTCCCTCTCAAGACTGCTTTCATTGTGTCCCATAGATTTTGTAGTGTTGTGTTTTCATTGTCATTCATTTCCAGGATATTTTTAACTTCTTTGATCTCTTTGGTAACCCAATCATAGTTTAATAGCATGCTATTCAGCTTCCAAATATTTGAATTTTTTGGATTGTTTTTATTGTAGTTTATTTCTAATATTATGCCATTGTGGTCTGAGAAGATGCTTGATATGATTTCAATCTTCTTGAATTTGGAGAGACTTTGCTTGTTACCCAATATGTGGTCTATCTTTGAAAATGCCCCATGTGCACTTGAGAAGAATGTATATTCTGTGTCTTCAGGGTGAATGTATATTCCATGACTTTGGGATGAAATGTTCTGAAGATGACAGTTAAGTCCATCTGATCTAGTAAGTCATTTAGGATTGCTTTTTCTTTGATGATTTTTTGTCTAGATGATTTATCCAGTGATTTCAGTGGTGTGTTAAGGTCCCCTACTATCATTGTATTGTTGTTGATCTCTCTCTTGATATCTTACAGGAGTCTTTTTATATATTTGGGTGCTTCTGCATTGGGTGCATATATGTTTATCAGGGTTATATCCTCTTGTTGTATTGATCCCTTTAGTCTTATAAAATGGCCTTCCTTATCTCTTGTTATGGCCTTCATTTGAGGTCTATTTTGTCAATTATAAGCACTGCTACACCAGCTTTTTTTTCATTTTTATTTGCTTGAAAAATATTTTTCTATCCTTTCACTTTACGTCTTTGTGAGTCCCTTGTTCTGAGGTTAGTCTCTTGTAGACAGCATATATATGGGTCATGTTTTTTTATCCATTCAGCCACTCAATGTCTTTTGATTGGAACATTTAGTCCATTTACTATTAAAGTTATTATTGATAGGTACTTGTTTGTAGCCAATATTATTTTTTCTGCCTGTGTTCTTTCTTCCCTTTTTATTTCTTCGTTTTACACTAGTCCCTTTAGCATTTCTTTCATTTCTGGCTTGGTAGTGATAAACTCCCTTAGCCTTTTTTTGTCTATGAAGCTCCTTATTTCCCCTTTAATTTTGAATAATAGCTTTGAATGCCACATCCATTTAAAGCTAGGGTTCAAGGTCTAGAGAAAGGGCTGCACACAAATGAATACACTAGACAAGAAATAGAAATTTAGAAGGCATGGGGAGCCAGGTGGATAACTTCCCTCTAGCAGAGAAGCTCCCTGAATTCCTGGATCCCTTAGCTTTTATTTACTAGAATACACATTTGCCCTTTAGCAAAGGAAACACCATATCAATGGTAAAGTTTGGTAAACAATAAAGGATTATCAGGTTAGGGGATTGCCTTCAGCCATTTGGCCAAAGCAGGGCAATATTATGCTGATTTTCAACTCTTGCTGATTATCAAAGTCCATTAGCCTTCCAGCAGACTTCTCACATAATTATGCTAATTACTTGTTGGTCTTAGCATCCAGCACATAGTCTTGCTCTATAGAGTATTCTTGGGTTTAGTCCTTTGCTTTGTATCACTTTTGTAAACTTCCTTACATTCTTTTCTGGCCTGATGCGTTTCTGTTGAGAAATCATTTGATAATCCAATGGGAGATCCCTTGTATGTAACTTTCTGTCTCTCTCTTTCAGCCTTTAAGATTCTCTCTTTGTCCTGAAAGTTTGCTATCGTAATTACAATGTTTCTTGGTGTGGGTCTTTTCGAGTTCTTATTTGGGACTCTCTATGCTTTTGTGACTTTTTTCTTCCCCACATCAGGGAAGTTTTCTGACATTATTTCTTCAAATAGGTTTTCTAACCCTTGTTCCTCTTCCTGTTGTTCTGGAACCCCTATTATTCGTATGTTGCTTTGTTTAATGTTTTCCCAAAGCTCTCTTAGGCTCTCCTCCTGTCTTTTAATTTTTTTCTCCAATTGCAGTTCAGTTTGGGTGTGTTTGCTACCCTGTCTTCTAATTTGCTAATTTAGTCCTTCACTTATCCTATTCTACTGTTGAAACTTTCTATAGTGCTTTTTATTGCAGTTATATCACTCTTTATTTCTTCTTGATTCTTCATATGTTGTTGATTTTTTTCATCCATCTGGTTTATGAACTGTATGACCCTTATTAATTGCATGCTTCTGTTTCAATTAGCTGCTTTTCTGGTAATTTCTCCTTTTCTTTCCTTTGGGGGTTTCTTTGTCTCCCTATATTTGATCTCACTGAAGGACCTAGGTGTTGAGTTGTGCAGGGGCTGCTCCTTGGGTAGCAGTGGCTCCTCAGGCAGCAGCTGCTCCTCAGGCAGTCACAGCAGTGGCTGCTCTTCAGTTGGCAGCAGCTCCTCTGTTGGATGCTGTATGCAGCAGTGGTGGCTCCTCTGGCTGGTGGGGGGAGGCTGCTCGCACAGCTGCTGCTCCTTGTATGGGGGTGGGCTGCTCATGAGGCTGCTGCTCCTCAGATGGGCAGGTTGCATGCAGCTGCTGCTCCTTGGATGTGGGCGGGATGCTCATGGGGTTGCTACTCCTTGGATGTGGGTGAGCTGCACGTTAAGTTGCTGCTCATTGGATTGGGGGCCATTCACACAGCTGCTGCTCCTTGAATGAGGGCAGGCTGCTCATGTGGCTACAGCTCCTGGACAGGGGTGGGCTGCTCATGCGACTGTTGCTCCACTGATGGGTACTGGTTGTGTGCGGCAGCTGCTCCTCAGATGGGGGTGGGCTGCTCACATGGTAGCAGTGCCCTGGGCTAAAGTGTTGGGCTGGTCCTAGGGGAGCGTGCTTCGGAACTCACAGGAGCCTGCGCTCAGGATGCCTGGAGTCTTGGTGACCGTGGGACCGAAGCTGAGACAGCAGGTCCCTGGCAGGGGTGGCTGTAGAGTCCCGGGTGTTATCTGAAGGCACTGTGGGTGGAGGTGAGGCTGGGTTTCTAGTCACAGCAGCTTTCCACTTCTAAAAGGCAAGGCCTCTGAGGAAGAGCCAGCCACTCCGGGACTGTTTGCATTGGTAGCAGAGGCTGCCTAGTTAGGCAAGCCCAGTTAGCCTGCCCCCAAAGGTCCTAAGGGATCTAACTGTGCCTCACTCACACACACACACACACACACACACACACACACACGCCCACATGACCACATACTCCTCTTTTGCTCCCTCACTCGCCCATGCTCTCTCCCTCACTGTCACCTTCTTCCTGCCTTTGTAGTTGGGTCTGGAGTGTTATTGACCCATTCGTGGATGGAGTTTCCTCTCCAGGTGTCTGGTAATGTGGCTCGCTCTCTAGCACATTGGCCAAACAGGATAAAATTCACCTCGATAAGACATGACACCAAGGGAACAAAACACAAATGTACTCATGACACTGATAAACCCAATATAAGTGACCACCAGAGAAAAGAGAATTAGAGGAGAGAAAAGAGAGCACAAATGATATTAAAGAGAAGGAAAAAATGGTATGAGAGAAAAGAAAAAGAAGAAAAAGTAATAGATATAGATATAGATATAGATATAGATATAGATATATAGATATATAGATATATAGATATATGGAGAAAACACCAGAGATCAAACAGGTAAACCAAAACATACAAACACCAAATATCTAGTGAAGAGGGTGGCAGCAGAATCTTATATACAGAAAGTAAGGTTAAGAATTGGATGAATATGGGGAGGACCTCAGTTCAGTAAGAGGAAGTAGAAAGAGGATGAGTGGATAAGAAGAAAGAGAAAGAGAAGACAATAATAATAATAAATTTAAAAAAGTAAGAATAAAAAATAAAATAAATGAGAATGATGGAAAAATAATGCTAAAAGAAATAGAAAAGAAAGAAGGAAACAAAAAAAGGAAAATAAAGAAAAAAGAAAAGAAGAGATAACAAAATAAACCTATCTAATAATAGACAAACATGGTAATTGACTGTACCTTCACTACACCTCCCATTGGCTAATCAGCACGATATGCAAATTAACCGCCAACAAAGATGGTGGCTAAATTGCATACTGCAGGCAGGGTGGGACAGCACGAACTGCCAGCACGCCGCCATCCAGGGGAGACCGGCCTCCCGGGACCCCATTGGGGGGTTCTGGGCGGCAAGTCAGGCCCGTGCCAGGAGCCCCAGCAGCCGGCCTGTCTTGCTGCTCCGGGACCCAATCGGCGGGTCCCGGGGCAGCAAGGCACGCCTGCCCCAGAAACCCCAGCAGCCGGCCTGCCTTGCTGCCCCAGGACCCCATTGGTGGGTCCCGGGGAGGCAAGGAAGGCCCTCCCCAGAAGCCCCAGAAGCCACCTGATATGGTAGTAACTCTATCAGTAAGCACTCTGAAAGTCAGTGGCATAAATGCACCAATTAAAAGACAGATTATGAGGGTGAATAAAAAACAAAACCCACTTTAAACATAAAGACACATATAAATTAAAAGTAAATGAATTAAGCTGCAGCCTGTTTTGCTCAGTGGATAGAGCATTAGCCCATGGACTGAAGGGTCCCATGTTAGATTCCAGTCAAGGGCATGTACCTCAGTTGCTGGCTTGATCCCCAGTCCCTATCAAAGCATGTGCAGGAGGCAACCAATCAATGTGTTTCTGCCTTTCCCTTCACTCTCTCTAAAATTCAATGAAAAAATATCCTTGGGTGAAGATTAACAAAAACAAAGTAAACGGATTAAGTAACATTAAAGAGATTATAAAAAATATATTCCAAATTTTGTTAGTTGTATAATGGTTATGTTTAAATTATTAACACCTAAGAAATTGGGTGAAGGGTACATATAATATACTGTAGTATTTTATAGTTTTTTTTACATGTATGAGATTATTTCAAATTAAAATATTAAAAAATTAAAAATTAATAAAATATTAATTGAAATGTGTATGCATTACATGAAAAATATCCTAATTGCTCTTAGCATAATTTATTAAATTGTGCTAAAATTTACAAGGGTTCAATTAAAAAATATCTTAATTCTAAATGATATAATAGAAAATATATAATAGTGCAGTTATAAGCACTTATCTGAAAATAAAAATTTAAAGAAGTGAATTTAAAGAAGGGATTAGCCAAAGAAAATATATGCACAACCCATGGACACAGACAACAGTATGGTGATGGCCAGAGAGAAGTGGGGGGCAAGAGCAGAGTAGAGGGGGCAAAAGGGGGGAAATAGAGACATCCTATATCCTATCTAATAAAAGACAAAAAGGGTAATTAACCGTACCTTCACTACGCTTCCCATTGGCTAATCAGGGAAATATGCAAATTAACTGCCAACCAAGATGGTGGCTGGCAGCCATGCAGCTGAAGCGAGCAGGAGGTTGGCTTGCTCCAGTGATGGAGGAAGCCAAGGTTCCCCGCCTGCTGCGACCTGGCTCTGAGCTCTGAAAGCAACTAAGTTTCAATTACAGAAGCTAAACAAACCCTAGATACCTGCTTTCAGCCGGCAGTGGCCATGGAGCTGGAGCAGGCTCTTAGCTCCAGTGAAGGCAACATAGTTTCAATTATAGAAACTAAACAAACCTCAGATACCTGCTTTCATCAGGCCGTGGCCTCAGAGCAGTGACAGCAACAAAGTTTCAATTATAGAAGGTAAATAAATCCCAGAATAAAAATAAAAAAAGGAGAGGCTGGGAGCTTCAGTCACCAGCCAGCCTGAATATGGCCCTCAACCCCTCAACCAGACTGCCCAGGCACCCCAGTGGGGACCCCTACCATAAAGGGGGTGTGGCCAGCCTGAAAACAGCCATCAGCCCCTCATCCAGGCTGTCCAGGCATCCCAGTGGGGACCCCCAAGGCGGGTGTGACCAGTGCAAAGAGCCATCAGCCTCTCACCCAGGCTGGCCAGGCACCCAAGCAGGACCCCCATCCTGATCCGGGACACCCTTCAGGGCAAACAAGCTGGCCCCCACCCATGCACCAGGCCTCTATCCTATATAGTAAAAGGGTAATATGCAAACTGACCCTAACAGCAGAAAAGACTGGGAATGACTGGTCACTATGACACACACTGACCACCAGGGGGCAGACACGTAATGTAGGAGCTGCCCTCTGGTGGTCTGTGTGCTCCCACATGGGGGAGCTCTGCTCAGCCACAAGCCAGGCTGATGGCTGCCAGTACAGTGGTGGTGGTGGGAGCCTCTCCTGCCTCCTCAGCAGCGCTAAGGATGTCCGACTGCAACTTAGATCTGCTCCCCGCTGGCAAGCGGACATCCCCCGAGGGCTGCCGGGCTGCCAGAGGGATGTCTGATTGCCAGCAGGTGGTCATCCCCCGAGGGGTTCCAGACTGCGAAAGGGCACAGGTCGGGCTGAGAGACCCTCCCCCCGAGTGCACAAATTTTTGTGAACCGGGCCTCTAGTAATAATAATAAAAGGCTAATATGCACATTGACTGAACGGCAGAATGACTGGTTGCTATGATGCGCACTGGCCACCAGGGGGCAGACGCTCAATGCAGGAGCTGCCCCTTGGTGGTCAGTGCACTTCCATATGGGGAGTACCACTCAGCCAGAAGCTGGCTCATGGCTGGCCAGCATGGTGGTGGTGGCAGGAGCCTCTCCCACCTCCGTGGCAGCACTAAGAATGTCCAATTAACGGTTTAGACCTGATCCCTTGGGGGCCTAAGCCTTTAGTCGGACATCCCCCGAGGGCTCCCTGGCTGCCTGAAGGATGTCTGACTGCAAGCTTAGTCCTGATCCCCCGGGGAGTTGGCCTAAGTCGACAGGTGGACATCCCCCAAGGGGTCCTGGACTGTGAATGGGTGCAGGCCGGGCTCAGGGACCCCCCCCCCCCTTCCGAGTGCACAAATTTTTGTGCACCGGGGCTCTAGTAATAAAATAAAAATGAAAAAGTGAAGTGTCATTCCTTTGGCTGGTTTAAGATCCCACTCTCTTTACTGTCTGTGGCTTCTCAGTTTCCTGTTGCTGGGACTGAAGGCCTCTTTTTAAGCCAGTCCCTGTGAACTCTCAGGGACTATTCAGATTATTTTTTATCCTTTGTAACACTAAGGGTATAGTCTTGGTGTGGCTGTATTGGTTGCCTGGAGACTGCAGTGTGGGGCTATCTCTTCAGGAGAAAATGGCTACCTAGGTTCCACGTCAGGTATGACTCATGGCCACCTCTCCCGAGTCCTCTCCTCACCCCAGCTTCTCCCAGACTCCACAAGTCTGCACCGCCTCCTGCACCTCAGCCATGGGTGAGTGTCCATATCCGAAAGGTCCTATCAACTAGGTTCAGTGAAGAAAAGCAAAGATCAAAAAGAGTGGAAAGAGCTATGCCTCTGCATGCCCCTATCTTCCCGCACTGCATGATCTGGGCAGCCATCCAGGCTGCCCCCTCTGGGCTCAGTCTCTTGTGACTGTGGACCCAGATCTAGAATCCCCTGCTACCAGCAGTCCTGTGGACCTACTTTCCACAGTCAGATGCTGTGCCTGTCCCAAGGGATGTGGCCTCAGTGCTGTGCAGTTTCCCTCTGACCCTCTGGGCTTGGAGGTCTCATAGTTCTTTCCAGCCCCGATCCCTGATTTTACTGTTCTCCAGGTGTCCTCTACCCTTCCCGGCTGCTGATTGTCTCACCAGCTCTGTCGACTTAGCCAATTTGGGGTGGATCTTATTCGATGTAGTTGCTTGTTCTATCTCCTCCAGGACAAGGCTCGGGACATGTCCATCTATTCCGCCACCATTTTGTCTCCCTGGAGAGATTTTTTAGGTGCCCACAGTTGGGAAGGTTGGAGTCCTGGTGTTCGTGGGCTCGCGGCTGAGGCAGCTGGTTCCTGAGTGTTGTGGTTGTAGGATCTTGGGAGGTATCCGAGGTCTCCCCAATTGAAGGTAAGGCTGGGCTTTACACATTTGCTTTTAAAATGTTATCCTTGAATGTATCATTTCTTACTATATCACCTTAATTTTAATTATAATACTTTTAAGATCTTACAAAATAGAAAAACTGTATTCAAATAATGTATATTAAGTTGGGTAGAAAAGACATGCATGAGTGACAAGCTAAACAATATATACAAAACAACAGTTTGACAGATATAGGTTTCAAAAATATTTAGTGAATATCTATTGGCAAGGCATAATATATAGGAATTGTGGAGGGTGCAACACAGAGAAATAAATAGCAGAAACTGTACTCCAAGAACTCAGTCTAGAGAAAGGTATAAATGAGCATGAATACTACTATGTGACCCAAAATGAAGTAAGAAATCATTGAAGGATTTTAATAAGAACAATGGCATAATCAGAATTTTGAGGGAGTACAACTCAAGTATAAGGTAAGCAATGAAGACAAAACTGTAAATCCAAACATTTTATTCCTGGCCTTGGTTTGAACATTCTTTGTGTGACCCTGTCTCCAATCACTCTAAGCATCAAATAGGATAATAATCCCTTCCCTGCCTTACTCCCAGGGCTCTTGTAAGAAGGAATTCAGAATGAAGTAGGGTATGGTCATTAGGGTCACTTGATAGTGGAAGAGGTTGGAGGCAGGGGCACTTCTTAAGACCCTATTTACCAGAAGCAGTGAGAACCTGGATTGGCAGCAAAATAATATAGGATATCAAGGATTGTGGTCCTTTTATCCCCTATTCCCAGATAATTTATTTAGTCATTGTTATTTTTTTAAGTCTTAGAGTTTTCTGTTGGTAGGTGTTAATATTACCTCAAGAACAGCATTTTTGTATCACTTTCCACTACTTCCTCATATGTTTGTGAGTAATTGTACCATGACAGTAGATAGCACTTGAGTAGTTTTATACTTAAATTTTCCTTCTTCATTCCATTAGAAATCAAATGAAATATTTCACTCTATTAAAATGAGAATGAATATGATTAAATTTTGTCATATTATATAATACTAGAGGCCCGGTGCATGTGGCCTGTGCCCTCTCGCAGTCTGGGACCCCTCGGGGGATGACCACCTGCTGGCTTAGGCCTGCTCCCTGGGGGATTAGGCCTAAGCTGGCAATCAGACATCCCTTTGGCAGCCCGGGAGCCCTCGGGGGATGTCCACTTGCCAGTGGGGAGCAGGCCTAAGCTGCAGTCTGACATCCTTAGTGCTGCTGAGGAGGCGGGAGAGGCTCCAACCACCACCACTGTACTGGCAGCC
Source organism: Myotis lucifugus (assembly GCF_000147115.1). Taxonomy (NCBI): domain Eukaryota; kingdom Metazoa; phylum Chordata; class Mammalia; order Chiroptera; family Vespertilionidae; genus Myotis; species Myotis lucifugus. Next base: position 17,896,144 of record NW_005871055.1, read on the forward strand.
ATCAGCCTGGCTTGTGGTGGGGCAGAGCTCCCCCTGTGGCAGCAGCACAGACCACCAAGGGGC
>NW_005871055.1:17896583-17898300 GCF_000147115.1 Myotis lucifugus
ACTGAAAGCAGGTAGCTGAGGTTTATTTACCTTCTATAATTGAAACTTTGTTGCCTGAGTGGAGCTGAAAGCTGTCCAGGGCAGGTGGGAGGGAAAGTCTCCTGCTTGCTCCAGCTTCGTGGCCACGGCCGGCTGAAAGCAGGTATCTCGGGTTTATTTACCTTCTATAATTGAAACTTTGTTGCTTTCAGTGGAGTTTAGAGCAGGCCGCGGCAGGCAGGGAACCTTGGCCTCCTCCATCACTGGAGCAAGCAAGCCTCCTGCTCGCTGCAACTCCGTGGCTGCCGGCCGCCATCTTGGTTGGCGGTTAATTTGCATATCTTGCTGATTAGCCAATGGGAGGTGTAGCGAAGGTATGGTCAATTACCATGTTTGTCTATTATTAGGTAAGACTATGTTATGTGAATTTTTTTTTATCCTGAATCTCTCTCTCTAAATATATATCTTTGCTACATTCTACTTTTTTATAGTACTTAAATTTTGGATCTGATTTCTTTGGACCCCCTTTCTATCAATTGGATATAGTCTTATACTTCTTATTAAAATATAGAATCCTTTCAGAATCTCTATTCTTTTCTCTCCTTTCACAACTTCTAGGCCTCTATTAATGCCTTCAGAGGGGAATGCAACTCTAGGGCTAAGCTCTGCATGTCACACATAGTGATGGTTTGTGCTTATTACATATGCTAACAAAGAGTCCCTTCTTTCCAATGGACTCTGTCATAGAAACCTACATCTCTTAAGCAGAAATAGGAAGCTGGCTTTACAAGCTAAATCTGTAGATTTCTAGGTATCTGTATCTTGTATAGGATTCCTATTTTTATTCCAAAAGGCTAGGGCTTGTCCTGCATCACAGGATTAATTGTCTGACAATTCCACCTGTTCCAGTCTTAGACAACTCATCCCAGGACTTCTAAGCATCCTGCAAAAAACTGATGAGGATTTCTTCTCCCACATCTTTGGAAGAAAAGAAACACTCAAGACTTATTTAATCTAGAAAATGTGCAAAAACAATAGATTCCTTAGGCGTGCAGCAACTTAAATTGAACAAAGATATTATGCCTTTTAAGACATTTGTCATATCAATACCTTTACTGATACAGCTCCTAAGGCAATGAAAACTAAGGAGAAAATAAACAAATGGGACTACATCAAAATAAAAAGCTTCTGCACAGCAAAAGAAACCATCAACAAAACAACAAGAAAGCTCACTGCATGGGGAAAACATATTTGCCAATGTTATCACTGATAATGGTTTAATCTCCAAAATTTACAGTGAATTCATACAACTTAACAAAAGGAAGATAAACAATCCAATCAAAAATGGGCAAAGGACCTAAATAGACACCTTTCAAAAGAGGACATTCAGAAAGCCAAGAGAAATATGAAAACATGCTCAAATTCACTAATCACCCAAGAGATGCAAATCAAAACAACAATGAGGTACCATCTCACACATGTCAGAATGGCTATTGTCAACAAATCAACAAATGACAAGTGCTGGAGAGGATGTGGAGAAAAAGGAACACTCGTGCACTGCTGGTGGGAATGCAGACTGGTGCAGCCACTATGGAAAACAGTATGGAGTTTCCTCAAAAAATTAAAAATGGAACTTCCATTTGACCCAGTAATACCACTTCTAGGAATATATCCCAAGAAACCAGAAACACCATCAGAAAAAGATATATGCACCTCAATGCTCATAGCAGCACAATTC
>NW_005871055.1:17899937-17902381 GCF_000147115.1 Myotis lucifugus
GGGGGTCCCGCTTGGGTGCCTGGCCAGCCTGGATGAGAGGATGATGGCTGTTTGCAGCTGGTCACACCCCCTTCAGAGTGGGGTCCCGCTTGAGTGCCTGGCCAGTCTGGGTGAGAGGCTGAGGGCCGTTTTCAGGCTGGCGGGTGACTGAAGCTCCCAACCTCTTCTTTTTTTCTTTTTTTTAAATTCTGGGATTTATTTACCTTCTATGGCTGTCACTGGAACTGAGAGCCGGCTTTAGCTCTGAGGCTCGGCTGAAAGCAGGTATCTGGGCTTTGTTTAGCTTCTATAATTGAACACTGTTTCAGCTACAAGCTCTGAGGCCTGGCTGGCTGAAGCAGGTTTCTTTAGTTTGTTTAGCTTCTATAATTGCAACATTTTTTCTTAGAGTGCAGCTCAGAGGCCGTCAGCGGCAGGCGGGGAACCTTGGCTTCCTCCATCACTGGAGCAAGCAAGCCTCCTGTTCACTTCAGCTGCCTGGCTGCCAGCCGCCATCTTGGTTGGCAGTTAATTTGCATATCTCACTGATTAGCCAATGAGAAGAGTAGCAGTTATGGTTAATTACCATGTTTCTCTATTATTAGATAGGATTTCCTTTATGCATTATTTTAGTCTATATTGAAACACTATGTTTAATGCATTCTTCTGAGGTTTCTGTCAAGGCCTGAAGTCTGATTGCTGCTGGGATGAAAAAAACAGTTGCAGAGATTTCAAGTCTGTTGTGCAAAATCTGTAACTTTTCAAGAGTCTTAGATAGAATTTGGATCAGTAGCCTGTAATATTGGCCAAGGTATGTTCCAGTCCTGTTCATGTAGCCTTATTATCTGCCTGCTCTGAGAGCCATAACTCAGAATCTTTATCTCCAAAAGTAAAAATCATAATAATAAGTGGAAATGCAAATGGCATAATGTGAATTCAGTGCCAGTGAGAAAGTAGTAACTATATTTGTAAGTAGGTTCCTTTCAATTTGGCATTAGGATTTCTGCTTTAGATATCAAAAGATACTCTATTGTTATGCTCGTGGCCTTTTCTCCAAAAGCAAGATTAAGACATATTCACATAAGTGAGAATATTTTTGTTTTCCAAAGAAGAGGAAGTAAGAAGTGCTTTTGGAATTTCCTAACTATGAATTCCATGTGAATTATTGAGAAAAATAAAATGTAGAAAACCTAAGTGAAAAAGAATAATTGTCTTTTATAGTACTATTGGGCATTCTATCTTTCTTTTTCAAATTTCACAGTTGCCTCTTAATTAATGAGTAGTTCATTAATATAAAATCAAAGTAATAAAGAATTAAATTTATTCTGCTATCTTGAAAAATGACCTCCAGATTTCACAAAATAAAATTATAAGAATTACCCTTCTAATGTATGTTTTGATGGAACTATTTTTCAAAATGTAATTAGAAAGTTATAGCTAACTTAACAGTTATGACATAATTTGAACAGATTTTTAGAGGAATATCTTTTACTTTCTAACAAAGCCAAATTCTTTAAGATTAATGTGACAGAAAACATGCTCTATTTCTGTCCTGCCTCTATCAGAGAGAAGTTTTAAGACCAGCTGCAACCCAGCTGGTGTGGCTCAGTGATTGAGCACTGCCCTATGAAACAGCATGTCACGGTTTGATTCTGGTCAGGACACATGCCCAGGTTGAGGGCTCAATCCCCAGTAGGGGGCATGTAGGAGGCAACGATCAATGATTCTCTCTCATCATTGATGTTTCAATCTCTCTCTCCTTTTCCCTTACTCTCTGAAGTCAATACAAATATATTAAACAAACAAAAATAGCTGCAGTGGGTTTCCAAGATAGATGTCAAACATATGTTGTTAGCTATTTGTTGAATGAAGCTGCACATCATGGTATGGCCCCAGCTGAAAGAATGATGTAAGGGAACTTTCTTCAGTTGACAAGGGAAGAAAATTTGTTTTTTATTAAGAGAAGTTTCATACATTATTAAAAACAGAGCGAAATAGATTGGGGTTGAAACTCTTTTTTTAATCATTTCAGTCCAAAGCATTCCAGTCAGTAGTCTGAACGCACTGCTGATGAGAGCAGATTTACCACTTGATTTCACTGAATAACAATCTCAAACCTTAAAGGAATCTTTGTGAAAGGGACATAGTGAAGGTTAATGCATTGTGATTTTTTTCTAAAGGTAGTATGTTGCTTAAACATGAATTCTCAGAATGTAAAATGTAAAGATAAAGAAGACTATCTTGCATATACAATGAATTTAGAAACAGGGGAAGAAATATGAAATAGTGCCTGGAAAAGCCAGGAGTCTTTCTACAACAAGAATCTTACTTAATAAATAGGTAATATGCAAATTAACCCTCATGCCTTCACAAGATGGCTGCCTATGACCAGGTCGGCAGGGGGGTTAGTGAGGGACGACAAAACGACTGAACAAACAGGCTGCATGGGGCGACCAGGCAAGCAG
>NW_005871055.1:17902856-17910574 GCF_000147115.1 Myotis lucifugus
TAGGTGAACGATTAGGAGCCAGCTGTCCAGGATTGTGAGAGGGATGTCCAACTGCAGTTGGACATCCCTCAAGGGGTCCCCGATTGGAAAGGGTGCAGGCTGGGCTGAGGGGACCCCTCCCCCACATGCATGAATTTCGTGCCCTGGGCCTCTAGTGTAGAATAAAAGAAATGCTAGGACTTTAGCCTGAAGTTATGTCTTTATAACAAGATTGACTCAGTTATTCTGTGGCTGTTTTTATTTTGTCTTTTGTTTTGTTTTGTTCTGTTTTTTCATTTACAATAATCCAACAGCTGAAAAATCAATCAGAGACATTCATAGTTTATGTGATCCAGCTTTCAAGACAGAAAAATAAATCATAACCAAACTGCATTTTCTGATAAACCATTTCTGTAATCAAAATTTCTATGATTAAGATAAGTAGGGGAAGATTTGTTGTTGTTCTTGTTAAATTTAAATTCTTTTCTATTGAATTCACCTAAGTACATGCATACAATAAACAAATGATACCCACTTCTGTTTTAAAATACTGTTCTAGAGAAACTGTCACCTTAGATGACAATTGTAAAGCAGACTGCTACCTGGAATTGGAACTTTATTTTCCATGAATAATTGTAGCATAACCCATAATAAGAAGAATGAAATAATAAAGTTGTACCTCCTTTATTAATGGAGTATATACATTTCATATAACCTGTGAGTGTGGAGGAGGAAGAGTCCTGTGGGTTATAGAACCAACCATAGGTGAAAGGGCTTCTGCAAAAGAAAGTAGGTATTACCAGCTAACTCATAACTTGGCTGTTCATCTTTTTCAAACCAAAGGTAGGAAAGTCTAGGTGAATCTTTCCCCAGAAGCCATGAAAAATGCAGATACAGGCAGTCCTTGGGTTACTTCAGATTCGACATACGTCATTTCGTGATTATGTGGCCATTTCCCATTTATTTTTTATTCTTATTTTTAAAAATATATTTTATTGATTTTTTACAGAGAGGAAGGGAGAGGGATAGGGAGTTAGAAACATCGATGAGAGAGAAACATTGATCAGCTGCCTCCTGCACACTCCCCACTGGGGATGTGCCCACAACCAAGGTACATGCCCTTGACCAGAATCAAACCTGGGACCCTTGAGTCTGCAGGCCAATGCTCTATCCACTGAGCCAAACCAGTTAGGGCCATTTCCCATCTACACTAATAAAAGAGAAAAATGGTAATTAGCGTACGACCGCTACCCTTTTCATTGGCTAATCAGTGAGTATATGCAAATTAACTGTCAGCCAAGATGGCGGCCGGAAGCCAGGCACTGAAGCAAGCATGAGGCTTGCTTGCTGCGGACTCCAACGTTCCCCGCCTAACTTGCCGGCCTCGCAACTCTAAGCAACTATGTATTATGTTGCAAATAAGAAGGTAAACAAAACACCAGAAACCAGCCAGACTGAAAGCCAGAGGACCGAAACTTTGTATCGATGTTTTCAGCAGCGAGGCCTCAGAGCTAAAGCTGGCCCAGAATAAAAAAAAAAAAAAAAAAGAAAACAAGGAGCGGTTGGAAGCTTCAGTCACTCGCTTCGGGAAAAAAGCCCTCAGCCCCTCACCCAGACTGGCCAGGCACCCTAGTGGGGATCCCCACCCTGATCCAGGACACCCTTCAGGGCAAACCAGCCAGCCCCTACCCATGCACCAGGCCTCTATCCTATATAGTAAAAGAGTAATATGCCTCCCGGCACCGGGATCAGCGTGACAGGTGCGGTGCCCCAACCCCCCCCCCACGGGCCCTGCTCTGTGTGTGACAGGGGGCAGCGCCCCAACCCCCTGATCCGCCCTGCTCTGTGCATGACAGGGGGTGGTGCCGCAACCTCCCCATCGACCCTGCCTTGAGTGTGACAGGGGGCGGTGTCCCAACCCCCCAATCGGCCCTACCCTGAGCGTGACTGAGGGTGGCATCGCAACCTCCCGATCCGCCCTGCTCTGTGCATGACGGGGCGGCACCCCGACTCCCCAATCGGCCCTGCTCTGAGCCCGACCAGGGGCTGCACCTAGGGATTGGGCCTGCCCTCTGCCACCCGGGAGCAGGCCTAAGCCAGCAGGTCGTTATCTCCAGAGGGGTCCCAGACTGTGAGAGGGCACAGGCCGGGCTGGGGGACCCCCCTCCCCCCGCCCCCCGAGTGCACAAATTTTTGTGCACCGGGCCTCTAGTTTATTTATAAAAAAAAAAGTTCCATCATTTTGATGTATGTATATATGTACTTTATGTTTTTTATTATTTATTTACCATGAGTAAAGGTCAGGAATTGTTATCTTTCTTTTAAATTTTTTAACTGTTTCACTTCATTACTGCTGTGTATGTGCTGCATGTGAGTGACTAGGTACTTATGTAAGTGGGTTCGACTTACATTGCGCTGTAGGAATGGATCTTCGATGTAACCTGAGGACCTACTGTATTTTAGCTAAGAGCACCAGAGTAGCTGTTACAGTGAAGAAGAGCCACACCTCCCATTCTTTCCACCATGCATTCAATCTTGGAGATTAGTGATTAAAAACAAGAGTGATACAAGTAAAATGTGGTTGATGAGATTTGGATGATACATTGCAAGAGAGAAGGCTCTTATAAATTTAAACAATCATTGAAAAAAAATTTTCATTAGTATATATACATATCTATATGATTCAAGCCTTAAAGTTTGTAACATGACATGGGATCATCATGGCATGTAGATTAACATAGAAGTAAAAAAGGACCAAGGAGAAACTGGAGCTACAAAGGAATAAAGGTGTCAAGTGAGACTTGTGAATCAAACCATTAGGGACATAGGATGTTATTAATATCAATCAACAAAAGGCTATTAATTTGCTCTTATGCCCACAGAACATTTATAATTGCTGTGAAGCTATATAAACTTGAATGTCTATATTCCACTCTAGTTTGCTGGCCAAATTAGTATCAGCAACAACTGTACTAAAATTTAGCCAGTCCAAAGTCTCCACCAACATCAGACCCTGTCCTTCATGGCCTCGGTTGTTCATAGGAATTTTTAAGCCCACTTGCCATCTTATTTTCTGGCCTTATCATTTCAGTTGCAATCCAAAGATTTTGTAAGGTGTTCCCCTTCATTACTGCTGCCATATTCTATAAAAATGAAATAATAAAGTTTTATTTTATTATTAAAATTTCATAAATAATATTAATTTCTGCAGGATTACCAGCACCTCCACTCTTGAAGACCTTCGGTTGTGAGCAAGGGAGCATCTTCAGAAGAAGTCACTCATACGTTTGTCTTCCCACAATGCCAGGTTTATTAGGGGAAACCTCCCCAATAAGCCAAGAGTCACACGCAAGCTAACACAGAGATAGGGAGCTTCCAAGATAGGAGCGAGCAAAACGAGCCTCTGAGCACTCTGGCGCAAAGTCCTGGTCACTAGTGGCACCCACACGTGGAGAGGCAGAAATTGGTCTCAAGCCAAGTGACTACAGTGACAGCACATGTATGGTGGGGTGGACGTCCAGCAGGGCTCCAAGTGTGACCCATGGTACAGCCAAACTCAAGCATTGGATGATCGGAACTCTGAATTCATATAACCCACAAGGGATGGAGGTTCCACTCATATTAATGTCCAGATGAAGTCCTTATCCAATTGTCCAGACTTGTGGTTTTGGACATACAGGGCTCCTCCTAAGGGTATTTCCCTAATACCCCATTACCTCATTCTTTGACAGCACTTGACATAACCATCATGACTGACGGTGACTCCATATTGGATTGTTAAAGTTGTCCAAAAAGTCCATTCTGCTCAGGCTCTATACACTTTCCAGAGTGCTATGGTTGCAGTCATTGCATTCTACACAGAAACAGGAAGAATGTTCTTCTCCTCAACTCTCTGCAGTATTATGTCATCTTGGCCTTAATGCAGCATTGCATGTTCCATGAGTCATTACATGCCTCTTGTTAGTCTCTGTAGATTCTCAGAAATCAGATCTCATCCCTTGGGATAGCTGAGAAACAGAAACAGCCTTATAATTATATCATAACCTATTTCTGTCCAGTGCCCAGATCTCCCTTACCCCTTAAAAATACCTCTTGAAGACAAGTGAAACAAACCAGAAAAAGTTGTCATGCCTGAAATGGCAACTCATGAGGCAGAACAAAGGGCTACTGGCTGGGTATACCCAGTCTCTACATTGTTGTTTGTGTTGTGATATTAAATAAATAAATTGTTTTCAAAAAGTTGATTCCAATTAGGTGTTAGTCTCAGAAAGGCAGAGTACTTACCTGTGACAAGGCACATGCCAATTATTTGCTTGTAGATAATTCTATGGGTTTTTGCCCCAAGAAGAAGAGCTTTCAAAAAGCCAGAGGCCAGCACTACTGCTAATTTTCAAGGAGATAAGTGGTTTTTGGGTGGACCATGATGGATTCACTTGCAATCATCTGATTCCGAAAGTCTCCAGAAAGCTGGCTTCTTTTGCATTTGTTGTTTTTAATAAGATATGTATATGATAAAATCTTAAGCACTTAATGTGAATTAAGCAAACCAGGGAAGAGCAGGAGCTCTGGAGACATATAGTCCTGAGTGTGAATCCTGGTACTACCATTCAGTAACTGTGATCTTGGGTAATTTGTTTAACTATTTCATTTAAGCCTCAGTTTCCTCATCTATAAAATGGAGAGAAAATGATAAGTAATGTTGTCAGTGAAAGTTAAGTGGAATAACGTTTATCAAGGGTCTGCCTCAGGTATAGTAAGTGGTCAGTCAATAAGTGTTGGCTACCAATACTGTGGACTTAAACAGACAAGACTGGAGCTGATGCAAACTTTAATGTCTCCTCCAGGAAATTTGTTCGTTAAAAGTCACATTTAAAGAAGATTAGGAAGAGACACTAAATACTGCCACCTACAAGGAGGGAAAGAGAGATGATGCAGGCATGGCAGTAAGTTGCCTGAGGCGTGAGGATTCTAACAGAAGAAGCCTGTTGGAGCTGGACCTAAACTGCCCTAAAGCATCTGATATGGAAGAAATTAAAGACTTGATAAAGACTCTATCACAATCTTTTATAAAGTTTAACTTTATGTGAAAGCAATAGAGATCTAGCTATATCTGGAAGGCATAAGCAGGTGTGATTCTAAGGCAATAAATATATAGGCTCACATGAAACACAAAAGGAACTACTGAGTGCCAGGTGGTTCTGTGCTGGGTGCCTGAAGGAGGAAAGCAATTCACTGACACTATAAGGACTCTCATAGACATAACTTATTGGCTTGGCGAGGCCCATATCATCTCCTAAGGATGTTTATGGAAATATGAGCAGAAATATGGAAGAAACACACAGACTTCAAGGCCTCACTGAATGTGCCGAGGGAACACAATCTTGCACACTTAAAGGCACTTCATGCATTGTGCAGGTGCTCCAGCTGCCCAAGAATACCAAATTGAGCTTGATTGCTCATCAGCTCAAATGAACTTTAAAAATTGACACCCTAGTGCCTATGGAAAATTGGATTCCCTATGTGGGTAGAAAGTAGGTAGAGGGAACCCCAAGGAGAAGATTCATGAAGTCTTTTCTGATACAGTTAGAAGGCAAACAAAATACAGTTGAATTAAAATCAAGGGAGTATATGCACCCCTATGTTCATTGCAGCATTATTTACAATAGCCAAGATTTGGAAGCAGCTCAAGTGCCCATCAGTAGATGAGTGGACAAAAACCCCAAAACAAAACAAAAAAAAAACCAAAAAAACAAAAAAAAAAACCTGGTACATTTACACAATGAATGCTACTCAGCTGTAAAAAAGAAGGAAATCTTACACTTTGCAACAGCATGAATGGACCTGGAGAGCATTATGCGAAATGAAATAAGCCAATCAGAGAAAGACAAATACCATATGATTTCACTCATATGTGGAATCTAATGAACAAAATGAACTAACAAGCAAAATAGAGATAGTTATAGATACAGGGCAGGCTGACAGCTGTTTGGGGAAGGCTAGATATGGGCAGGTGGAGGGATTGAGCAAAAAAGAGATAAAAAACTCATGGGCACTGACAACAGTTTGGGGATTGCTGGAGGGAATAGGATAGGAGGAGGTAGAAGAGGGTATAGGGGTGACAAATGGTGATGGAAGGAGACTTGGCTTGGGGTGGTGAACACATAATACAGTGTACAGATGATGCGTTGTAGATTGTGCACATGAAACCTGTATCATTTTGTTGACCAGTGTCACCCCAATAAAATCAATAAAAATAGGGAAAAATAAATAAAATCAAGTGTCTACACCTTTATTTTGCATATTACAATTTATAAATGGACAACCAATTATGAAAAGTAATAATAAGAGACAGATATAATGGGGTGATATTTTGAAAACTATTAATATGAATTTTTCTTTTTACTTTCTGAGTTCATAATCTTCACCCAATTGGTCCAATTTGAATTGGGAAATAATTTGTTCCAGAAAGAACAAGGAAAGACTAAGGTTATACTTGGCTTCTGACACTTTAAATAGAAGCATTTGGCAACACAGAGCCTTACTGATATTCAAAATCTATTTATTCCTTGTACTGGAGGACTCTACTTGGTTTATTCCTCCATGGCATAAAGAAAATAAACTTTGTAGCTAGGTTATGGTGAGGTATCAAATCAATAAGGTTTATAGTCTTACTAGAGGCCCGGTGCACAAAAATTTGTGCACTCGGGGGGGGGAGGGGGGATCCCTCAGCCCGGCCTGTGCTCTCTTGCAGTCTGGGACTCCTTGGGAGATAACGACCTGCTGGCTTAGGCCTGCTCCCGGGTGGCAGAGGGCAGGCCCAATCCCTAGGTGCAGCCCCTGGTTGGGCTCAGAGCAGGGCCGATTGGGGAGTTGGCGCGCTGCCCCCTGTCATGCACAGAGCAGGGCGGATCAGGAGGTTGCGATGCCACCCCTAGTCACGCTCAGGTTAGGGCCGATTGGGGGGTTGGGGCACCGCCCCTTGTCACACTCAAGGCAGGGTCGATAGGGAGGTTGCAACGCCACCCCGTCATGCAGAGAGCAGGGCCCATCAGGGGATTGGGGCGCTACCCCCTGTCACGCACAGAGCAGGGCCCATCGGGGGGTTGGGGCTCCGTACCCTGTCACGCACAGAGCAGGGCAATCAGGGTTTGGAGAGCTCCCCCCTGTCATGCACAGAGCAGGGCCAATCAGGGGGTTGAGGAGCTCCCCGCTGTCACGCACAGAGAAGGGCCCATCAGGGGGTTGGGGCTCTGTACCCTGTCACACACAGAGCAGGGCAGATCAGGGGGTTGGGGCGCCGCCACTGTCACACTCAGGGCAGGGCCGATGGGAAGGTTATGGCTCTACCCCGTCACACACAGAGCAGGGCCCGTGGGGGGGGGGGGGGGTGGGGCACCGCCCCCCTGCACACACAGAGCAGGGCCGAACAGGGGGTTGAGGAGCTCCCCCCTGTCACCCACAGAATAAGGCCGATAGGGGAATTGGGGCACCGCCCCCTGTCACACAAAAAACAAGGCGGATCAAGGGGTTGGGGCGCCGCCCTCTATCATCCACAGAGCAGGGCCGATCAGGGGGGTGGGGCGCCACCACTGTCACACTCAGGGCAGGGGCCGATGGGGGAGGGTATGGCTCTACCCTGTCACACACAAAAGCAAGGGCCCGTGGGGGGGGGGGGAGATTGGGGGTGGCCGCAACCTTGTTACACAACCAGAAGCAAGGGCGATTCAGGGGGTTGGGGC
>NW_005871055.1:17910892-17946272 GCF_000147115.1 Myotis lucifugus
ACACTGTTGCGGTCCTGCTCACTCCAGTTCTGAGATCCCGGCTGGCTGAAGCAGGGATCTGCATTTGTTCTATAATTGAAACAATGTTGCAGTCCTGCTGGCTGAAGCCCGGCTGGCTGAAAGCAGGTTTCTGGGGTTTTGTTTAGCTTCTATATTTGTAACAATGTTTCAAACTGCAAGCTCAGAGGCTGGCAGCGGCAGGTGGGGAACGTTGGCTTCCTCCGTCACTGAAGCAAGCAAGCTTCCTGTTCGCTTCAAGCTGCCTGGCTGCCAGCCTCCATCTTGGTTGGCAGTAAATTTGCATATCGTCCTGATTAGCCAATGGGAAGGGTAGTGGAGGTAAGGCTAATTACCATGTTTCTCTATTATTAGATAGGATGGTAGACTGAAGACATTACATAGAATAAAAGGGGTGGAACCCAGGGGATAAAAGAGACCAGAGAAAAAGGATGAGATACAAGGAAGGCCATTACATTGTGTGACAGACATTGTGCTCTCTGGCTTCAGCCTAGAGTGGGTGTGAATATCAGATAATCAACATTCAGGCTGAGTGCAGATGGGGGCTCCAGGGACTTTAGAAGAATGCTGTCTTGCAGCTTTCTTATACAAGTCTTGTTCACTACCCCACCAAAATTCAACTTGATTGTTTAGCAGGTTCTTCCTGCTTTCTAGATTGTGAGACACTCCAGGGTCAGGAAGATGGCAAATTACCATGTCAAAGGAATAAGCAAAGGGGCAGCATGATTGTTGGTATTAGAAAAGTAGGCATTGAAAAATAGTATCCATATGTTTAAGGAGATTTTTTAACCACTTGGCACTTCACGTCCTTCTACCCTCCAAAGTACCCTTTGGGGCTGAACAAAGAATCCCCTGGCTTTGACACTGACATTGGCTTTCAAAGATGATGTGGAGATTCTGATCACAGGCATCTGATCTGTCAGCCACAGTGGTTTATGTTCTAACAGTGTATCATGACTCCTTGCTCATCTGAGCAGATAGAAGAATGCTCAAAAATGGCTTCCCTCCAATGAAGAAGGCCCCTTGGCTCTCACCTCAAATCAACCATGGAGAAAGCTCTGGCATTCCATCCCCAGCTCTGTTTTTTGGGTTTATCATACCTGACACCAATGTCAGCACTGAAAAGATAGCACATGGGGTGTTCCTGCTCATCCTCTCTCTTGTCCATTGTTTAGAGAGAAGTGGCCACTTATTCATTGAAAGAGACAAGCAAATAAAATCTCTCACACACAGAGCTGAGTGTGTACCCACTTTGGGCCTCTGTCCAAGTGCAGTGGCAGATGGAGAAAGACCCCCTTCCCTGTTCTCTGGCTAATCAGGATGTGGCCTGTGGGCAATTTCCACAAGGATGAGAAAAAGCAATGTATGCAACGTGCAGATGTTGACTTCCCTCCAGTGCCTTTGCTTTTAAAAAATACAATTTAAAAACTCTAAAAATTTATAGGGAAAAACAAGGCTGAAAACAAAACTATTTTGCTAAGAAATCCCTTGAGATAATTCTATGCTATACTTGGGGTTTAGTGCAATTGAAAAGTTCCCAGAAATCCATCTTACTGAGAGTCACATTCAATTTTACTGCTGAAGTGCTGCAGGAACTAAAGCATAATAAGGAGAATGAGAAAAGCCTCACAGCATAACCAGACTGAGCACCTACAGCAAAAGCCAATCTGCCAGCAGTAATCTTGGGTCCCTGGGCAAAATTTTCATATAGTTGGGTGACAGTCAGACTCCCCTTTCATTGTTAATGCAAATTCAGCCTATAGATATCACAAAATGAAACATTAAAAGTGAGCTATATGCTCTTACTTTAGCTGCATGTCACCTGGTTGGAAGAAGCTGGCATTATCTAGAATCTCATTAGACTGGCAGCCAGAAAGGAGTTTAAAGCATTACATCATAAAATTGTCAAGGTAACTGGCTGGCCAGGCTGCCTCCTGGAATCCTGTAGTCCATGATGACAGGTTCTCTAGATCAGGACTGAGCCACACTGATGAGCAAAGGAGTGGCCTGCAGCCTGATCCACAACAGCTCGCAACTCACACTCAGAAAGGTGGCTTTCATGCTGACATATTGCTGCTGGACTGGATCCTTGGATGGGGCCCAGCAGCCCAACAGCCCTTACTGTTCAGTGTACAATGTGAAAGAGTATCACCGGTGTTACCAACTCTCAGAGTCCCAGAAAAATGCTTCCTGGCTTGTCATCACCTTATATCTAAAAGTGGCTATGACGCTCATAAGGGCACCTTTCATTCCCCAAGAGCTCAAGCTCCAGCTTCCTGTCCCTCTGGAATGGGAGGTAGTTCCCTAGAGATGTCTAAAAATGTACCACTAACTGTGGCCTTAAACAACAGAAATATGTTCTCTTATAGTCCTGGAGGCTAGAATTATAAGATTAAGGTATTGGCAAGCCCATGCTCCCTTCAAAGTTTCTAGGGGAGGATCCTTCCTTGCTCTCCAGCTTCTCATAACCCTAGGTATTCTTTGGTTTGTAGCAGCCTCTGTCTTCACAAGGGCACCTTCCCTCTGTGTCTGTGTTTGTGTCTCTTTGTGTATTTATATGACATTCTCCTATTTGTAACTGTCTATGATGTCTAAATTTTCTTCTTCCTGTAAAGACACCAGTCATATTGAATTGGGTTCCACCCAATGCTCTCATCTTAAATTGATTACATCTGCAAATTCCCTATTTCCAAATAAGGTCACATTCACAGATGCTGTAGGTGAGGACTTCAACATGTCTTTTTTCTTCCCTCTTTTTATTAAATTAAATTTTTATTTAGGTATGCAATTTTATGTTGGTTATATTAGTTTCAGGTGTACAACATGGTGATCTGACATACCTTACAATGTGGTCACCCACCAATTCCTGCAGTCATCTGTCACCATGTAAATAACTTATCCTTTTGACAAACACAATTCAATCTGTAATAGGCCCACTCTTCACTCTGCACAAAGAAAGGTACACACATGACTTTCCCAGGTTACTTCATGATTATAAGCTTCCGACAGTTGCACCTGTCTCCTATCACAAGGCTCTAAGGCAGTGGTTCTCAACCTTCCTAATGCCACGACCCTTTAATACAGTTCCTCATGTTGTGGTGACCCCCAACCATTAAATTATTTTTGTTTCTACTTCATAACTGTAATTTTGCTACTGTTATAAATCATAATGTAAATATCTGATATGCAGGATGTATTTTCATTGTTACAAATTGAACATAATTAAAGCATAGTGATTAATCACAAAAACAATATGTAATTATATATGTGTTTTTTGATGGTCTTAGGCGACCCCTGTGAAAGTGTCATTCGACCCCCAAAGGGGTCACGACCCACAGGTTGAGAACTGCTGCTCTAAGGGAAAGTGTACGGGACAATGAACTCATCAATAAAGTCAACTGGAAAGGACTGTCCTTCCACTATTCACTAGAAAAAAATGTACAAGACATTATTCTGGCTTTATCTTTAGTAATACTCTACAAGACACATATACCAGGTAAAGTTTTCTCAGCCCTGTGAAACATTCATCCTGGGAGAAAGTGTTCTTGGTGTGATGTTCCTGCCTTTGCTGTCTTAATGGAAGATGTTCCTTTAGGGTCAGCACAGAGATTTTACATTGTCTCAATGTCAGGAGCCTGCCAGAATTCTTCAGAAAGGTATTCTTATTTTGAATTGAAGCAACAAGGTGGAGAATTTTACCCTTAGAAACATAAAAGACCTAGAGACTATACCACTTCATTGACGTACTCTATCCAAGGTATACAGAGCAGGAGGCTCCCAAGATTTCACCAGAAGCTAACATTGTGTGGTTTAAAACATCTTCCACAACAATTAGATTAAGGCTACTAACTTGGAAATAGAAATTTTCTTTCTGAAGATAAGGATATGGTTAATTTCAGGTGAGAAAAGGTCAAATAGCAGGGTTGGGAGAACACGCTTCCCATAGCCAAGAGGAGGAAATAGAAACACGAAGAGAATTTATGTTTCTCCCCAAATTCTGATATTATTTCTCTCTCATCCTGAAGCCAACTTGGTTTAAGAAAAATTATGCTTATCTCTATTATCTCACAGACCCCTATTATGGTATAGCATAATAGCAAATAATACAGGCCCCAGAGTCAGATGGTTAGACTCAAGTCCATATAACCCCACCTCTCTATTTGATTCTAGGCAAGTCAGCGAGTCTCTCTGTTATAAAATGGCAGACCCAAATTCCAACTTCATAGAGTGATTGCAAAGATTAAAAATATATAACCTATTGAAATACTGAAATGTTAGCTCCTATTACTATGTGTTATAATCATTCCCACTTTATATAAAAGAAATCTGAGATTCAGAAAAGCTAAATAACATACACTGGTCACACAACTAATTGTGGGGAACAGGACTCAATCCAATATTTAGCCACCTGATAGCTCCCCCCTCAATAATTTTATGCCCAACAGCCACCCTGACCATTTAGGCCAACATTATCTTTGGGGTTCCCTGACCTCTATTTTCAATTCAGTCTCCTGCCTTTCAGTTTCTTCCTGAGAATCTAGTACCCTCCTAGCTTCCTTATCTTCCAAGAGCCCAGGGCTCTCCTTTGGAAGCCATCTTTCCTAGAGAGCACCTAATAATTCAAAATAAACATCTCCCCTCATTAAGATGCTTTCCTTGGCACTGGCTGGTATTGCTCAGTGGTTGAGCCTCAACCTGTGGACCAGAGGGTTGTGGCTCAATTCTAGGTCAGGCCATATGCCCAGGTTGTGGGCTTAATCCTGGAATAGTGGGGCATGCAGGAGGCAGTTGATCAATGATTCAATCATCATTGATGTTTCTCTCTCTCTCTCCCTCTCCCTTCCTCTCTGAAAGCAATAAAAAATATATATTTTTTAAAAATATGCTTTCCTTGGAATTGCCTTCTGTCAGCACAGTCCTAGTCTTCACAGAGACTATGGTCCAGAAATGAAGGAAGACATGTAAATATTTAACGCTCATGCTCTGAGAAAAGTGGTTAGGAACAATGAAATGGGATTACCAAGGTTAGGATGCTTTAACTGGGTATGGAATATTTTTAATGTATTTTATTGAGATAGAATGAGTAGCTGAAACGAATAAGAGCCACCCCAAATTGGCAAAGGATACTCAGCTGGGGAGACAATTTGCAGCCAGGAAGGGCAGAGGACCCCTGGAGAAAGCCCAGGAAACTACAACCACATGAGCAATAGACATATGAGCAACCCATTCATGTCCAAGGAGCAGCAGCCCCGCGAGCAGCCTGCTCCAGGCCAAAGAGCATCAGTCTCGTGTGGCCTGCCCCTGTCCAAGGAGCAGCAGCTGTATGAGCGGCCTGCCCCCATCCAAGGAGCAGCAGCTGCACAAGCAACCCACCCATGAATGAGGAGCAGCAGCCTCGCGCAGCCCACCCCCATCTGAGGAGCAGCAGCCATGCAAGCAGCCTTCCCCTGTCCCAGGAGCAGCAACCACGCACAGCCCGCCCCCATCTGAGGAGCAGCAGCCTCGTGAGAAGCCCACTCCTGTCTGAGAGCAGCAGTTGTGCGAGCAGCCTCTCCCCACCAGCCAGAGGAACCACCACTGCTGCGAACAGCACCCAATAGAGGAGCCGCTGCCAACTGAGGAGCAGCCACTGCTGTGACCACCCAAGGAGCAACTGCAACCCAAGAAGCAGACTCTGCGTGACTCGACATCTAGATCCATCTGTGAGATAAAAAATGTAGACAAAGAAACCCCCAAAGGAAGGAAAAGGAGGAATCACCAGAAAAATAGCTAAGTGAAACAGAGGCATGCAATATGTCAGAAAAAGAATTCAGAATAAGGGCCATACAGTTCATAAACCAGATGGATGAAAAAATCAACAACTTATGTAAGAATCAAGAAGAAATGAAGAGTGATATAGCTGCAATAAAAAAACACCATGGAAAGTTTTAACATTAGACTAGGAGAAGCGGAGGACCAAATTAGCAAATTAGAAGACAGGGAAGCAAACACACCCAAACTGAACTGCAATTGGAGAAAAAAATTAAAAGACAGAAGAAAAGCCTAAGAGAGCTATAGGACAACATGAAACAAGGCAAAATACAAATACTAGGGGTACCAGAACAACAGGAAAAGGAACAAGGGTTAAAAATCTATTTGAAGAAATATTGTCAGGAAACTTCCCTGATGTGGGGAAGAATAAAGTCACACAAACACAGTCACAAACAAGATGAACCAAAAAGACCCAGAACAAGACACATCATAATTACAATGGCAAATGTTCAGGGCAAAGAGAGAATCTTAAAGGCTGCAAGAGAGAGACAGAAAGTTATGTACAAGGGATCTCCCATTAGATTATCAAATGATTTCTCAACAGAAACACATCAGGCCAGAAAAGAATGGAAGGAAATTTGAAAAGTGATACAATGCAAGGGACTGAATCAAAGAATACTTTATCCAGCAAGGCTATCGTTCAAAATTGAAGGGGAAATAAGAAGCTTCACAGACAAAAACAAAACAAAACAAAACAAAAACAAAAACAACAACTAAGGAAGTTTATCACTACCAAACCAGTAATGCAAGAAATGCTAAAGGGAAGTGCTCAGGAAGATGGTGGCTGGCAGGAGGGAGGTGAGGGAGAGGATGTGAGTGAGTGAGAGGGTGAAGGGAGAGTGTGTGGATGTGTGTGGTGTGTGTGAGTGAGTGAGGGACAGTTAAATCTGACAGGAGTAGCAGGGGCTGGCAGACCAGACTCTCCTGGACAGGGAGAGACTACCACCACTGCGGGCACTCCCTAGACCGCGGGACTCAGGCACGGAGCCCACACCATCTTGAAGGGGAGAGTGGCCTCGTCTAGGAACTCATCAACACCACCACCGAGACAGCCCTTGGACACTGTCCAGGACCCAGCAGCCATTCCATCCAAAATCCTGCAGCCACACCCACAGACTCACAGACCCTAGGACCTCTACCTCCAAAGGAGCACCACTCCTGCAGCAGTAAGTGCAGCTCTCCCCTCCCCAGTGGCAGACCTCTGGGCACCACATTCGTGCATTTCCAGCGCGCAATCCTCTGGAGCCCACCAACACACAGGAAGCCCCTGGGAGCCACTGCAAGCTCCTGCTGAGTGCAATATTGTGCAGACGGGGGTGCACTGCCCCACAGTAAAAATTCTGACTTCACTCTCCTGAATAACTGCCCACAGACACTGTCACACAACTTCAACGCCAGGGCCCCTCAGGGTGTGTCAGAGCTCCGTGCCGCAAATGCACAGCCAGAGTTGTGTGCTTCCAGCTGGCGGGTGTTCGGAGCCCACCACCCCACAGGCAGCCCCTGGGAGCTGCTGGGAGCCCCCAACTCAGTGCAATATTGTACAGACAGTGGCGCACTGTCCCACAGTAGAAATTCTGAATTCACTCTCCTGAATAACTGCCAATAGACACTGTTGCACAACTTCAGCCCCAGGCCCCCTCAGGGTGCATCAGAGCTCCTTGCCACAAACACGCCATCACAGATGCACGTTTCCAGCAGGCAGGCATCTGGAGCCCAAAGGCAGATCTGGGGAGCCACTGCAAGCCTCGCTGAGTGTGATATTGTGCAAACGGGGGTGCACTGCCCCATAGCAGAAATTCTGAATTCACTGCCTTGAATAACTGCCAATAGACACTGTCACACAACATCAGCCCCAGCGCCCTTCAGAGTACCTCGGAGCTCCGCACCGCAAATGCACCACAGGTACCCCTGTGAGCTGCCACTGGGAGCGTGTGTATCCATACACAGGCATGGCAGCAAAAACTGAGTCTTCCCACTCCAAAGCTGCAGAACTCTGGACACTATAGTCGTGCTTTTCCAGCACTCAGGCCTCCTGAGCCCAACACTCCATGGGCGTGCTCTTATTCTAACAAGGGTGCACTGCCCCAGTAGAAATTCTGAATACCCTCGTCCTGGATACCTTCCCACAGATGCCTCGATTGCTTGGCTTAAAACAAGGCCCTTCGGAGTGCTCCAGGGCATCACACTGGCAAGCACACCAAGGGTTCCCCTGAGAGCTGCCACTGGGAGTGTGTGTATCCAACCACAGGCCCAGCAGCAAAAACTGAGTCTTCCCACCCTACAGCTACAGAACTCTGGGCACCACAGTTGTTCCTTTCCAGGGTGCAGGCCTCCTGAGCCCCACCACCCCGACATACAGCTCCTGGGTACCGCCATGAGCTCCTGCTGGGCACGTGCAATTTCAGCCAAGGATGCAAGGCAGCAAAAATTGGGACATCCCCCTCCGTGGCTGCTGACATCTGGACACTGCAGTTGCACATTTCCAGCTCACAGGCCTCATCAAGAAAACCAAAATAGCTCAAGTAGGGAGCTACGCTAGATTACCAAGCTCAGGAGACCCAAGAGATCACACGAGCAGCACCCTCCTCAAAAGAACCAGAGTAGCAAAACAGTCAGATCTAGGACACAGAAACAATTAAAACGTTAGAGCAAAACATGAGGAGACAAAAAAGCAATCCCCAAAGGAAAGAAAAAGAGAAATCACCAGAGAGGGAGTTAAATGAAACTGAGGCAAGTAACTTCTCAGAGAAAGAATTCAGAGTAATGGTTATAAGAATGCTCAAATGGCTGGATGACAAATACACGCAACACAATGACAAGTACACACAACTCAATGAGAATTATAAGGAGCTGAATGAGAATGTCACCAATATGAAAAGGAACCAAGAGGAAATGAAGAACGACATAGCTGCAATAAAGAACACAATGGAAGGCTAAAATAGAAGACTACAAGAGGCTGAGGACCGCATCAGCAAGCTAGAAGACAAGGTAGGAAAAAACACACAAACACAGCAGCAACTGGAAAGAAAATTTAAAAAGCAAGAGGAAAGCCTAAGGGAGCTTTGGGACAACACAACACAAAACGAAACAACATCCACATAATAGGGGTACCAGAAGGAGAGGAAGAGAAGCAAGGAATAGAAAAACTGTTCGGAGAAATAATGACAGAAAACATCCCGGATATTGGCAAGAAAAAAACTACACAAATCCAAGAAGCACATAGAGTCCCAAAAAGATGAACCCAAAAAGACCAACACCAAAACACATCATAATTAAATTGGCAAACATTAACGACAAAGTACGAATCTAAAAAGCTGCCAGAGAGAGACAGAAAGTTACATACAAGGGATCTCCCATTAGAATATCAACAGATTTCTCAACAGAAACACACCAGGCTAGAAGGGAATGGAATGAAATATACAAAGTCATGCAAACCAAGGGACTGGATCCCACAATACTATACCCAGCAAGGCTATCATTCAAAATTGAAGGTGGAATCAGGAGCTTCACAGAAAAAAAGGGCTAAGAGAGTTTATTACCACCAAGCCAGCAATGCAGGAAATGCTAAAGAGACTGCTGTAAAAAGAAGAAACAGAAAAGCAAGAAGAAACACAAATATTAAGAATAAAAATGACGACAAACAAGTACTTATCAATAATAACATTAAACATAAATGGATTAAATGCCCCAATCAAAAGACATAGGGTAACTGAATGGATAAAAAAACATGACCCATATATCTGTTGTCTACAAGAGACCCACCTGAGAAAACAGGATTCACACAGACTGATACTGAAGGGATGGAAAAAAAAAATTTCAGGCAAATGGAAATGAGAAAAAAGCTATGGTTGCAATACTTATATCTAACAAAATGGACCTTAAAGTCAAGGCTATAACAAGAGATAAGTAAGGCCACTACATAATACTAAAGGGAGCAATCCAACAAGAAGATATAACCCTGGTAAAAAAAATATGCACCCAATACAAGAGCACCCAAATACATAAAACAACTTCTGGAAGATAACAAGGGAGAGATCGATAGTGATACAGTCATAGTAGGGGACTTTAATACCCCACTGACATCACTAGATAAATTCTCTAAACAAAAAATAAGCAAAGAAACAGCAATCCTAAATGACTCACTAGATCAGATGTACTTAATTGATATCTTCAGAATATTTCACCCCAAAGCAACAGAATATACATTCTTCTCCAGTGCACATGGGACTTTAACAAAGATAGACCACATATTAGGACATAAGCAAAGTCTCTTCAAATTCAAGAGGATATAAATCATAACAAGCATCTTCTCAGATCACAGTGGCATAAAACTAGAAATCAACTACAATAAAAATCATGGAAAAAATCAAACACTTGGAGGCTAAATAGCATGCTACTAAACAATGATTGGGCTACCAAAGAGATCAAAGAAGAAATAAAAAGGATCCGGGAAACAAATGACAATGAAAACACAACAAACAAAATCTATGGGACACAAAGAAAGCATTCCTGAGAGGGAAGTTCCTAGCTCTACAAGTCTACCTCAAAAAAAAAATGGTAATAAATTACCTAACCCTACAACTTAAAGAATTAGAAAGAGAGCAACAAGAAAAGCCCAGAGTGAGCAGAAGGAAGGAAATAATAAAAATCAGAGCAGAAATGAGATAATAAAGATCAGAGCAGACCAAAAAACAATACAAAAGATTATTGATACCAAGAGCTGGTTCTTTGAAAGGATAAATAAGATTGATGAACCTCTAGCCAGGCTCACCAAGAAGCAAAGAGAAAGGACCCAAATAAACAAAATCAGAAATGAAAGAGGTGAAGTAACAACTGATCCCACTGATAAACAAAGGATTGTAAAAAAATACTATGAAAACCTCTACTCCAATAAACTGGACAACCTGGAGGAAATGGACATATTCCTAGAAAAATACAAGCTTCCAAAACTTAACCAGGAAGAATAAAAAACCTGAATAGGCCGATAACTATTAATAAAATTGAAACAGTAATCAAAATGCTTCCAGCAAACAAAAGCCCTGGACCAGATAGCTTCTCAGGGGAGCTTTGCCGAATATTCAAAGAAGAACTAAAACCAATCCTTCTCAGACTATTCCAAAAAATCCAAGAGGAAAGCACACTTCCAAGCTCTTTCTATGAAGCCAGTATTACCCTAATCCCAAAACCAGATAAAGACAGCACAAAGAAAGAGAATTACAGGCCAATATCCCTGATTAACATAGATGCTAAAATCCTCAACAAAATTCTAGCAAACTGGATCCAGAATTACATTAGAAAGATCATACACCATGACCAAGTGGGATTTATTACAGGGATGCTAGACTGGTACAATATCTGCAAATCAAAAAAAGTGATGTGCCATATAAACAAATTGAGAGACAAAAAATCACATAATCATATCAATTGATGCAGAAAAGACATTTGACAAAGTCCAAAACCCTTTTCTGATAAAAACACTCAGCAAAGTGGGAATAGAAGGATCATACATCAACATAATAAAAGTCGTATATGAAAAACCTACAGCCAACATCATACTCAATGGGCAAAAATTAAAACCATTTCCCTTAAGAACAGGGACAAGACAGGGGTGTCCACTTTCACCACTCCTATTCAATATAGTACTGGAAGTACTAGCCATGGCGATCAAAGAAGAAGAAGAAATAAAAGGCATCCAAATTGGAAAAGAAGAAGTAAATCTGTCCTTATTTGCAGATGACATGATACTGAACATAGAAAACCCTAAAGACTCCATCAAAAAATTATTAGGATTAATAAATGAATTGGGCAAAGTAGCAGGATACAAAATTAACAACAAGAAATCAATGGCCTTTTTATACACCAACAGTGAATTTACAGAAAGAGAGATTTAAAAAACAATCCCATTTACCATTGTACGAAAAAAATTAAGATACCTAGGAATAAGCTTAAATAAGGAGGTAAAAGACCTCTACTCTGAAAACTTGAAAAAAGAGATAGAGGAAGACATAAACAAATGGAAGAACATACAATGTTCATGGATTGGTCGAATCAACATCATTAAAATGTCCATACTACCCAAAGCAATCTATAAATTCAACGCATTCCCCATTAAAATACCAACAGCATATTTCACAGACCTAGAACAAACTCTTCAAAAATTCATCTGGAATAAAAAAAGACCCCGAATAGCTGCAGCGATCCTGACAATGAAGAACAAAGTAGGTGGGATCTCAATACCAGATATCAAGCTGTATTACAAAGCCACTGTTCTCAAAACTGCCTGGTACTGGCACAAGAACAGACATGTAGATCAATGGAATAGAATAGAGAACCCTAAAATTGACCCAAACCAATATGCTCAATTAATATTTGACAAAGGAGGCAAGAACATACAATGGAGTCAAGATAGTCTCTTCAATAAATGGTATTGGGAAACTTGGACAGATACATGCAAAAAAATGAAACTAGACCACTAACTTACACCATACACAAAAATAAACTCAAAATGGATAAAGGACTTAAATATAAGATGGGATAACATAAAAATACTAGAAATATCCAAAGGCACAAAAATCTCAGACATATGCCAAAGCAATTTCTTCACTGATACAGCTCCTAGGTTATTGGAAAATAAAGAGGAAAAAAAACAACACAAATGGGACTACATCAAAATAAGAATCTTTTGTACAGCAAAAGAAACCATCAGCAAAACAACAAGAAAGCCCACTGCATGGGAGAACATATTTGCCAATGTTATCACTGATAAGGGCTTAATCTCCAACATTTATAGGGAACCCATACAACTTAACAAATGGAAGAAAAACAATCCAATCAAAAACTGAGCAAAGGACCTAAATAGACACTTTTCAAAAGAGGACATTCAGAAAGCCACGAGACATATGAAAACATGCTCAAAGTCACTAATCATCCCAGAGATGCAAATCAAAACAACAATGAGGTACCATCTCACACCTGTCAGAATGGCTATCATCAACAAATCCACAAACGACAAGTGCTAGAGAGGATGTGGAGAAAAAGGAACACTCGTGCACTGCTGGTGGGAATGCAGACTGGTGCAGCCACTATGGAAGACAGTATGGAGTTTCCTCAAAAAGTTAAAAATGGAACTCCCATTTGACCCAGTGATCCCACTTCTAGGATTATATCCCAAGAAACCAGAAACACCAATCAGAAAGGATATATGCATCCCTATGTTCATAGCAGCACAATTTACCATAGCTAAGATTTGGAAATAGCCTACGTGCCCATCAGCAGATGAATGGATTAGAAAACTATGGTACATCTACACAATGGAATACTACGCTGCTGTAAAAAAGAAGGAATTCTTACCATTTGCCACAAAATGGATGGACCTGAAGAGCATTATGCTAAGTGAAATAAGCAGTCAATGAAAGAAAAATACCACATGATCTCACTCATATATGGATAATAAAGACCATTATAAACTGATGAACAAAAATAGATACAGAGGCAGAGCAGCATCGAACAGACTGTCAAGCTACAGCGGGAAGGCTGGGGAGGGTTGTGTGTGTGTGGGGGGGGGGGCAGTAAGAGATCAACCAAAGGACTAGTATGCATGCATATAAGCATAACCAATGGACACAAGGCACTGGGGGGTAGGGGAGGCCGGGGGAAGGCCAGGGGGGAAAAAAAGGAGACATATGTACTACTCTTTGTAATACTTTAAGCAATAAAGCAAAAATAAATAAATAAATAAATAAATAAATAAATAAATAAATAAAATTTAAAAATTTAAAAAGAAATGCTAAAGGGACTGGTGGAAAAAGAAGAAATAAAAAGGTAAGAAGGGACACTGGCACAAAAATAAAAATGGCTACAACCAAGTACCTGTCAATAATAACTTTAAACATAAATGAACTAAAAGATTCAATCAAAAGACATTAAGTGGCTGAATGGATAAAAATCATGACCCATATATATGCTGTGTAAAAGAGACCCATATCAGAACAAGGGACTCACAGAGACTAAAAGTGAAGGGTTGGAAAAATATCTTTCAGACAAATGGAAATGAAAAGAAAGCTGGCGTAGCAATACTTATATCTGACAAAATAGACCTGAAAGTGAAGGCCATAACAAGAGATAAGGAAGGCCATTTCATAATACTAAAGGGATCGATACAACAAGAGGATATAACCCTGATAAAAATGTATGCACCCAATGCAGGAGCACCCAAATACATAAAAAAACTCCTGGAAGATATCAAGGGAGAGAATGACAACATAACAATCATAGTAGGGGGCTTTAATACACCACTGACATCACTGGCTAAATCCTCTAGACAAAAAATCAGTAAAGAAACAGCAATCCCAAATGACTCACTAGATCAGATGGACTTAATTGACATCTTCAGAACATTTCACCCCAAAGCCACGGAATATAAATTCTTCTCTAGTGAACATGGGATATTTTCAAAAATAGACCACATATTGTGTCACTAGCCATATCTCCCCAAATTCAAGAATATTGAAATTATATCAACCATCTTCTCAGACTACAATGGCATAATATTAGAAATACACTACAATAAAAACAATCCAAAAAATTCAAACACTTGGATGCTGAATAGCATGCTATTAAACAATGATTGGGTTACCTAAGAGATCAAAGAAGAAATTAAAAACATCCTGGAAACTAATGACAATAAAAACACAACAATCCAAAATCTAGGGGCCACAATGAAAGCAGTCCTGAGAGGGAAGTTTATAACTCTACAGACTTTCAAAAAACAAGAAAACAATGGTAGTAAATCATCTAACTCTACAACTTAAAGAATTAGAAAGAGAGCAACAACAAAAGTCCAAAGTGAGCAGAAGGAAGGAGATAATAAAGATCAGAGCAGAAATAAATGACATAGACACCAAAAAAACAATACAGAAAATCAATGAAACCAAGAGCTGGTTCTTTGAAAGGATAAACAAGATTGATGAACCTCTAGCCAGGCTAATCAAGAAGCAAAGAGAAAGGACCCAAATTAACAAAATCAGAAATGATAGAGGCGAAATAACAACAGACCTCAAAGAAATAAAAATGATTGTTAAACAATACTATGGACAACTCTACTCCAACAAATTAGACAACCTGGAGGAAATGGACATATTCCTAGAAAAATACAACCTTCCAAACTCAATCAGGAAGAATCTAAAAATCTCAATAGGCTGATAACCATGGAAGAAATTGAAGCAGTCATCAAAAACTTCCAGCAAACAAAAGCCCAGGGCCAGATGGCTTCACAGGGGAGTTTTACCAAACATTCAAGGAAGAACTAAAACCTATCCTCCTCAGACTATTCCAAAAAATCCAAGAGGAAGAAACACTTCCAAGCTTATTCTATGAAGCCAGCATCACCCTAATACCAAAACCAGATAAAGATAACACAATGAAAGAGAATTACAGGCCAATATCCCTCATGAACATAGATGTCAAAATCCTCAACAAAATTCTAGCAAATCGGATCCAGCATTTCATCAGAAAGATCATACACCATGACCAAGTAGGAGTTATCTGGGAGATACAAGAATGGTACAATATCTGCAAATCAATAAACATAATACATCACATAAGCAAATTGAGAGATAAAAATCACATAGTCATATCAATTGATGCAGAAAAAGCATTTGACAAAATCCAACACCCTTTCTTGGTAAAAACTCTCAGAAGGGTGGGAATAGAAGTATCATATCCCAGCATAATAAAATCCATATACCACAAACCCACAGCCAACATCATACTCAATGGGCAAAAACTAAAATCATTTCCCCTAAGAACAGGAATGTCCACTCTCACCACTCCTGTTCGACATAGCACTGGAAGTACTAGCCATTGCGATCAAAGAAGAAGAAGAAATAAAAGGCATCCAAATTGGAAAAGAAGAAGTAAAACTGTCCTTATTCACAGATGATATGTACTGAACATGGAAAACCCCAAAGACTCCATCAAAAAATTATTAGACTTAATAAATGAATTTGTCAATGTAGCAGGATACAAAATTAATGCCAAGAAATCTATGGCATTTCTTTACAACAATAGTGAACATACAGAAAGAGAAACTAAAAAAGCAATCTCATTTATCATCACACCAAAAAAAATTAAGATACCTAGGAATAAACTTAACTAAGGAATACAAGATATATGCGAAAAACTACAGGACACTGAAAAAAGTGATAGAGGAAGACAAACAGATGGAAGAACATACTGTGTTTGTGGATTGGTAGAATCAACATCATTAAAATTTCCATAGTGCCCAAAGAAATCTATAGATTCATTGCAATCCCCACTAAAATACCAATGCATATTTCACAGACCTAGAACAAACATTCCAAAAATTCATCTGGAATAAAAAAAGACCTCTAATAGTTGCAGCAATCCTGAGAAAGAAGAACAAAGTAGGTGGGATCTCAATACCAGATATCAAACTGTATTACAAAGCCACTATTCTGAAAACAGCCTGGTACTGGCACAAGAATAGACATATAGATCAATGGAATAGAATAGAGAACCCAGAAATCAACCCAACCCACTATGCTCAATTAATATTTGACAAAGGAGGCATGAACATACAGTGGAGTCAAGACAGTCTCTTCAATAAGTGGTGTTTGAAAAATTGGACAGATACATGAAAAAAAAGAAAAGAAACTAAATCTCCAACTGACACCATACACAAAAATAAACTCAAAATGGATAAAGGACTTAAACATAAGACAGGAAACCATAAAAATACTAGAGACAGCAAAATCTCAGACATATGCCAAAGCAATTTCTTCACTGATACTGCTCCTAGGGTAATGGAAACTAAAGAGAAAATAAACAAATGGGACTCCATCAAAATAAAAAGCTTTTGCACAGCAAAAGAAACCATCAGCAAAACAACAAGAAAGCCCACTGCATGAGAGAACACATTTGCCAATGTTATCACTGATAAGGGTTTAATCTTCAACATTTACAGGGAACTCATACAACTTAACCAAAGGAAGATAAACAATCCAATCAAAAAATGAGCAACGAACCTAAATCGATACTTTTCTAAAGAAGACAGAAGGAAGGCCAATAAACATAAAAACATGCTCAAAGTCACTAATTATCCAAGAGATGCAAATCAAAATGACAATGTGGTACCATCTCACACCTGTCAGAATGGCTATCATCAACAAATGACAAGTGCTGGGGAGGATGCGGAGAGAAAGGAACCCTCATGCACTGCTGGTAGGAATGCAGACTGGTGCAGCCACTGTGGAGAACAGTATGGAGTTTCCTCAAAAAGTTAAAAATGGAACTCCCATTTGACCCAGTGATCCTACTTCTAGGAATATATCCCAAGAAACTAGAAACACCAATCAGAAAGGATATATGAACATCTATATTCATAGCAGCACAATTTACCGTAGCTAAGATTTGGAAACAGCCCATTTGATATAGTCATTTCGATGGCTTCAATGAGCAATGCAGGTTGATATAGGCAAAACTTTCACAATCAGTTGCAGTGATTGGATCTTCTATTGTCTGGTTTATTCACTCACTCTATCTAAACTCCAAATTCTGGAGCTTTTAGAGACAATTTTTCAATAAAAAGCAAGTAATTTCACTTTGCTTTGCCTTAAGCTCTATATAACTTAATATTTAATGTGCACTGAGTAATACTACATATACCCCATCAAAAAGCAGTCTGCAGGTATCCAAGACTATCATATCCCTTTAACTCTGATCATAATTACATATTAACCTTCTTGAAGTGTTGGTTTTGTGAAAACTTTACCCCAGAACCTTATTCAAAGATACAGCATTTATCTGAATATCTTCATCAATGCCTTTTATGTATCATATTTGGTTTTCAATAGTTTAAAATGCCAGAACTTCATTTAGGTTAGTTTTGAGTTGTTTAATGCTGTCCATTTCTCTAAAACCTAACACATTTCAAATTGTAAATTATAGTTGTTCGGGCTCTTCAAATGGTCAGAGCACAGAACCAGCAGCTTGATTATTTTCCCAAAAGCAGCTAAGTATAATTTTACAAACACATCATCATGAAACTTGGCTACGTCATGCTTTCAAACAAGAACATGTAGGTATAAGGCTGAAAACCTTGTTTGATATTCTGTTTCTGGGGCTCTTGGGAGAGGGTCTATCTTTTTCTCCCTACAGATTGTCAGAGAACTGTAGTCCTTGGCAGACATTATGGTACAGTCATTTTGTCTAGTTCAGTGCAATGTTGTTCTATATCCCTACAACTTTTACCATTCTCTCATGAGAAAGGCCCCTTACCTTCATTGTTGAACATCACTCAATAGACTAATAACATGTAATATTAAAACCATTTCTCAGGATAATACAGAAATTTTACTTTTCTTCAAGACCCTTATTTCTGCTAATTCTGTAAGATCATTGAAAATGTCTGCCCTGTCCTTTTCACATACAAGTTTTCTGTTAGCTAACTAGGATTCTCTTAGTTTGTTCTAATAAACCAATCTCTTCAATACAATTATTTTTTTGAAGTTTCGCATTCCTTTGTCACTTTCTTTTTTATTCGTTATTTCAATATAAGTTTATTGAGGGTCTACTATGAATGAGAAATCATTCATGGGCCAAAGATATGGCAGAGAATAAGAAAGACAAAATCCTCATTCTCCTGGAGTTTGTAGACTAACAGATAATAATAACTACAATTATCAAGTGCTAAATTTACTGCCATTGCCTCCTTTAATTCTCACATAAGGCATCATTATCCTTATTTTACAGGTGAGAAAAGTGAAGCTCTAAACAGCATGCCCAAGGCCCCCCAACAATAAGAATTCTGCTTCAGCTCACTGCTGCCAATTATCAACATCCAACATCCAGGGGACTTTGTGCTACTTTCCTCCACTATTCAAATTTCTGCATACACATAAGCATTCTTCTCTTTCCTTTGGCATTAAAATCACTGTCTCAACTATCTTTCTTTATTGTCTTTGAGTCTCCTTAGGAGTTCCCATTTATACTAAACAACTACTATATCTATATTCACGGTTACTTTCACCAGATGATTACAAATAGGAGAACATCTGTAACATTACAGGCTTCCTTCCTCTCTTAATTATCAGCATTATAATCAGTGAAACTTTAATATTTAATATCTAATAAAATACTTAATAATTAAGAGTGAAGTTACACTTCTGATGTAAAATAAAAAGTGAACTCTAAATAAAATTGACTCTATTTGCCTGACACTCTGGCAAGCCAGAGATTGGAAGAAAGAATGTATTTAAAGAATGCATTAGAAATGATTACAGAATCAACTCACACCTCAACCCTAGTCCCTGCTTTGCTTTTTGCTCATAAATTATATAATATTTTAAATCACAAGGATAAATGAGGTCTTTCACTGTCAATACCCCTCCACACCCTCATGATCCAGATAAGTTGATAAACAGGCTGCTAATTATATTAGCACAGTGTTGTTCACTGTGAAATGAACCTTCCTCACTTTGAATGTTTACCTTCTTATAAATTGTGCTTTGCCTCAGGTAAGTGTTGGAGGGCTGCCAATGTTATTCTCCTATGATAAGTGACAGATTTCAGGAATTATCAGAGTATATCACTAAGTGATCTTTTATACATTAACATAAAATACCAGGATTGCCTAACAAATGACAAGTTAAAACTAAGGGGGAACAATTTCTATTCATAATAAATGATCATAAAGATCCCTGACCATGAATATTTATAGGAGGTCACTGAGAGTAGCTTGACTTTATTTAACTCTTTTAAAACAAACCACCTTAGGGTTTGATTGGGTTCAGTTTTTGCTGATACATCACCACGCATGAGAGGGAGATTTCAAGATTTCTGGTTATGTCCTTGAGCTTACTCAGAGAAACAAGAGAGTAGAATCAGAAAAACAGACCTCCCCAAAAGGTGATGTCAAATAAAAATGATGATGAACCCCAGGTTTCATGGGTGATAGCAGGTAAGAGATCAGAAAGCTAGAAAGTCCGAGGCTGCCAAGGCAGCTTCAGATAAAGAATTGAAACCAAAACTATGAATAATGCAGTGCTTTGGGAGTGCATTTTTACATGTTAGTGGTATGAATGCTTGTGCATTGCCCTGATGGCTTTACCTTGACCCAGTAAATGAGCTTATTTACTTTTTACTAGGTGCCAGGAAACCTGGTGTAGATTATTGGTTCTTTACCTAACTAGCTTGGTTGTCTTAACCTAATAAATTCACCTCTCTGAGTATGTTTTCTACCACTCATCTGGCAGAGCTGTCTAAGGATAAAGTACAATGTTGCCTAGTGACTGATACATGGAGGTGCCTAATTGTATCTTTTATAATTCACTTATAATTTTTATTATTATTATTATTATTATTATTATCATTGCCATTTATATTTCTTTTCTGCAGTGAGTTAGTTTATATAATTTTTCCCAATTATTCTCTATTCTACCTTTGGGAGGATATTTCTTTGTCCATTTGACATTAAGCTTGGTCATGTCAACTATTTTAGCCAATGAAATGTAAGAGAAAGTGATGCGTCCCTTTAGGGCAAAAGTTTTTGAAGTCATCATGTAGTACTTCCATTATTCTTTTTCTCTGTCACAAGGCAAGCATATCCCAGATGAGCCAAGTCTTTATTCCTGGATCCCAAAATGAAGAAGGCACTTACAGCAGAGCCATGGTTGACTTGCATAATGTATAATAAGTTAGAATTAAACCTGTGTTGTAAGTCATTAAGAGCTATTTGTAACTGCATCGTCACTAAGTAGAACTGACTGACACATGTTTCCAGGGTTGGAGAAATTTGCATAGTAACAAAGTTTTCAGCTACCTGCCTACCTTTAGAGGTTATTCTCCAAGTTTCTCATTATATTAATGCTAGTTCAAAATCATGAGAATGTCATGGTGCTAAAATAATAAAATATCTTTACAAGTTTTTTTGTATTTTTTAATTTTTTTGTTTGTATTTCTTAATAACGTCTCATCACCTCAAGTCACCCCACACTAAAACACCAACCCATCCTGTATTTCTATAAAACATCAAACAGGAACATATTTGAGTGCAGAAATGAATTAATACTAAGAATTCTTAAGACAAATTGTTGAGAAAGCAATACCTATGAAATAAAAAGAATTCAAAGAAACATCTCTGGCAAATGTATAAGAGCAGAAAAGAAGACATTTTGCTTCAGTGAGACATTTGAAAACCTTGCTGAGTTCCCAATGGCTAGGGGTTGTAGAGGATTCAAACATGATTAATACATAACACCTGACTATGAAGCTATGAATAAAGGAAGATGAGATACTGCACAAATAATCACAATTCAGAGTGAACCATAAAATCTCAAAGGAGCAAGAGAGATCCTCCAGTGAGGTCAGAGAAAGCTCAGCAAAGTAGCTGATCTCTGACTTGAATTTCTGTAGTCTAGATAGCATTTAGAGTGGCAAATATTGAGGTGGGGAAGCATTATGGGGTGGGGAGAAGAGCAGAATAGAAGTAGGAAATTACAGTTATTTTCAGAAAAATGGTGAGCAGTTTAGTTTGTGGGAAGCAAGGCTATAGTTCCACAGTTTGGGTACTAAGTTAGGGAGAGCTAATAATTTAGAAAGTGGTAAAGACTTCTTAGGAAGATATTCCATGTCTTTAAACAGAAAATTACTGACCAGAACTAGATTCATTCCAATTTCTATGAAAGAGAAAGAAAGAAGAAAGAAAGAAAAAAAGAAAGAAAGAAAGAAAGAAAGAAAGAAAGAAAGAAAGAAAGAAAGAAAGAAAGAAAGAGAGGAAGGAAGGAAGGGAGGAAGGAAGGAAGGAAGGAAGGAAGGAAGGAAGGAAGGAAGGAAGAAAGGAAGGAAGGAAGGAAGGAAGGAAGGAAGGAAGGAAGGAAGGAAGGAAGGAAGGAAGAAAGAAAGAAGGAAAGAAAGAAAGAAAAAAGAAAGAAAGAAAGAAAGAAAGAAAGAAAGAAAGAAAGAAAGAAAGAAAGAAAGAAAGAAAGAAAGAAAGAAAGAAAAGAAAAGAAAGAAAGAGAGAGAAATGCCTTGGCTAAAGAACAGAGATTAGAATAAAGGATAAAAATTTCCTTTTCAAGATGGTAACTCAAGCACAAATGTTTTACTCCCTTCCCTCCCAAAGAGTGCAGAAGCAATAGGTCCATACTAATATTCAGAATGAGAGTGAGACCATCAATGAGCTAGAGAGTTTAATACATTTTAAAAATTTGATACAGTTTTGCAAATTTAATGAGACAACATTTGTGAATTAAAAAGAATGTAAAAAGTTCCCACTCAGCATCAGCATTAGCAGACTCTCTTTGTGGTAAGGTCATGTGTAGCTTGAAGCTCCAGATTGGCAAGTGAGGAGAATGAGAATAAAAAGTAAAGCAAAAATCTGGTGGTAATTGAAGGTCTGTCTTAAGAAACACCTGCCAGTGAGTTCCCTGAACCCTTCCCCTACTCTCTCAAGTCCCTACCAAGGGTGGCATTTGCCGCCAGAAAAAAGCTTGGAATCTGCTCTCTAAAAAAGTAATATTCCACCAAGGAAAGACGGCTGTACTAGACTGCAGGTTGCTGAGGACCTCATCATTTGAGTGGAATGGAATATAAATACTAGAAACTTGGACAGTGTAAAAGTAATGGAACTCTTCTCACAAGGAATGTATGAAGCTGTATTTCCTCTCCTACTGGGTATCTTCAGATACCATCTATAATTGATTGATGAAGAGATGTCTGAGTACATTATTTAGAAGTATAGATGTAATGAAAACAAGATGCAAAATTTATAACATAACTAACAAAAAGTGGGAAGTAGAAGGAAAATGAGAGAGAAGCCTACTAGTAAATATACTGAATTCCTCATCTTTCTTAAAGAGAAGATACTGGGTAGGTTTAAATATTTTTAAATTATAGCAAGAAACATTGCTATAATCACATGATTTAGACATATGAAGGTAGCCATTGGAAGATCCAAAATATGCAAGATTAAAAATAGTGCCTTCTGAAGAGTGAAACTGGCATCAGGTAGGGATTGTAAGGTGCCACAACCTTTTGAAGCAAGGATTCAGGATCTGGAAAAGGAACCAATGCACAAATGAATACACTAGACAAAAAATATAAATTTAGAGGGCATGGGGGAGCCAGGTGGAAAACTTCCCTCTAGTGGGGAAGCTACCTGAAGCCCTGGACCTGTTAGCTTTTATTCAATTTTATTTTTTTATTATTTTTTAATTATTTATTTATTTTTAAACTGTTTTATTGCTTAAAGTATGACAAAGAGTATTATATATGTCTCATTTTTTTTCTCCCCTTGACCCTCCCCTAGCCTCCCATACCCCCCAGTGTCTTGCGTCCATTGGTTATGCTCATATGCATGCATACAAGTCCTTAGATTGATCTCTTACCCACCCCACCAACACTCCCCGGCCTTCCCGCTATAGTTTGACAGTCTGTTCGATGATGCTCTACATCTGTATCTATTTTTGCTCATCAGTTTATAATGATCTTAATTATCCATAAATGAGTGAGATCATGTGGTATTTTTCTTTCATTGACTGGCTTATTTCACTTAGCACAATGCTCTCCAGTACCATCCATGCTGTCGCAAATGGTAAGAATTCCTTCTTTTTTACAGCAGCGTAGTATTCCATTGTGTAGATGTACCACAGTTTTCTAATCCATTCATTTGCTGATGGGCATTTAGGCTGTTTCCAGATCTTTGCTATGGTGAATTGTGCTGCTATGAACATATGGGTGCATATATCCTTTCTGATTGATGTTTCTGGTTTCTTGGGATATATTCCTAGAAGTGGGATCACTGGTTCAAAAGGGAGTTCCATTTTTAACTTTTTGAGGAAACTCCGTACTGTCTTCCATAGTGGCTGCACCAGTCTGCATTCCCACCAGCAGTGCACGAGTGTGCCTTTTTCTCCACATCCTCTCCAGCACTTGTTGTTTGTGGATTTGTTGATGATAGCCATTCTGATAGGTGTGAGATGGTACCTCATTGTTGTTTTGATTTGCATCTCTGGGATGATTACTGACTTTGAGCATGTTTTCATATGTCCCTTGGCTTTCTGAATGTCCACTGTTGAAAAGTGTCTATTTAGGTCCTTTGCCCATTTTTTTATTGGATTGTTTATCTTTCTTTTTTAAGTTGTATGGGTTCCCTATAAATGTTGGAGATTAAACCCTTATCGGTGATAACATTGGCAAATACGTTCTCCCCTGCAGTGGGCTTTCTTGTTGTTTTGCTGATGGTTTCTTTTGCTGTGCAGAAGCTTTTTATTTTGATGTAGTCCCATTTGTTCATTTTCTCTTTAGTTTCAAGTGCCCTAGGAGCTGTATCAGTGAAGAAATTGCTTCAGCCTCTGTCTGAGATTTTGTTGCCTTTGGATTCCTCTAGTATTTTTATGGTTTCCCGTCTTACATTTAAGTCCTTTATCCATTTTGAGTTTATTTTTGTGTATGGTGTAAGTTGGTGGTCTAGTTTCATTTTTTTGCATGTATCTGTCCAATTTTCCAACACCATTTATTGAAGAGACTGTCTTGACTCCATTGTATGTTCTTGCCTTCTTTGTCAAATATTAATTGAGGATAGTGGTTTGGGTCAATTTCTGGGCTCTCTATTCTATTCCATTGATCTATATGTCTGTTCTTGTGCCAGTACCAGGCAGTTTTGAGAACAGTGGCTTTGTAATACAGCTTGATATCTGGTATTGAGATCCCACCTACTTTCTTCTTCATTGTCAGAATCGCTGCAGCTATTCGGGGTCTTTTTTTATTCCAAATGAATTTTGGGGGAGTTTGTTCTAGGTCTGTGAAATATGCTGTTGGTATTTTAATGGGGAATGCGTTGAATTTATAGATTGCTTTGGGTAATATGGACATTTTAATGATGTTGATTCTACCAATCCAAGAACATGGTATGTTCTTCCATCTGTTTATGTCTTCCTCCATCTCTTTTTTCAATGTCCTGTAGTTTTCTGAGTAGAGGTCTTTTACCTCTTCCTAAGTATCTTAATTTTTTTGGTGGGATGGTAAATGGGATTGCTTTTTAAGTCTCTCTTTCTGTAAGTTAACTATTGGTGTATAGAAATTTTATTCAATTTTAGATACACATTTTGCCCTCAGTTAAGCATGGCAATCCGGTATCAGACAGACTATCTCAAAGGTCAATAAAGTTCAGTAAAGATCAGTAAGGTTCAGTAAATATTAGGTCAGGAAATTTCTTTGAGCTATCACTATCTCAATTTAACAATGGGTGCAAGGTCCATTAGCCTTCTGAGTTCCTCTTGCACTTTCATGATAAAGTTGACAATAGATAGCTTCCAGCAGTAAGGGTTGGGGGAGACATTTTTAATTTTAGTTTATGTCCTTCTATTCTGAATGTTTTTGTTTGTTTTTGCATTTCTATCTTTCTTTTATATATATCTACACTAATAAAAGAGAAAGATTCAAATTAACCATCACTCCACCACTCCACTACACCCATCAGCCAATCAGGAGGGAGTATGCAAATTAACCCAACTAAGATGGTGGAAGCCACGGAGCTGGAGCAAGCAGGAGGCTTGGGTTGCCCCCAGCGAGGGAGGAAGCCAAGCTTCCGGCCTGCCCTGGCCTGCCCTGGGCTCTGCTCAAGGCTACAAAGTTTCAATTATAGAAGATAAATAAATCCCAGATACTTGCTTCCAGCCTGCCCTGGCCTCTGCTCAAGGAGAGGCTGGGAGCTTGGGTCATGGGGGGGCGTGGCCAGACTGAAAACACCCATCAGCCCCTTACCCAGGATAGCCAAGCACCCTAGCAGGACCCCCACCCTGATCCGGGACACCCTTCAGGGCAAACCAGCCAGCCCCCAGTCGTGCACCAGGCCTCTATCCTATATAATAAAAGGGTAATATGCAAATTGACCCTAACAGCACAACGACTATGAATGACTGGTCACTATGACACACACTGAACACCAGGGGGCAGACGCCCAATGCAGGAGATGCCCCCTGGTGGTTCATGTGCTCCCACAGGGGGAGCTCTGCCCAGCCACAAGCCAGGCTGAGGGCTGCCAGCACAGCGGTGGTGGCAGGAGCCTCTCCCACCTTCATGGCAGTGCTAAGGATGTCCAACTGCCATCAGTCAGACATCCCCCAAGGTTCCTAGACTGCAAGAGGGTGCAGGCAAGGCTGAGAAACCCCCCACCCCCTGAGTGCACAAATTTTATGCACCAGGCCTCTAGTTAAATAATAATTTTTTATCCCCTGCTCCCCTCCTAGACCTCAGTAACCACCACTTTACTTTCTGTTTCAATGAGTTTGACCAATCTAGAAACCTCCTATTAGTGGAATTATACAATATTTGTCCTTTTGTGAATGGCTTATTTCACTTAACATATTGTCTTCAAGGTTTGCTGTATGTTATAGCATGGGTCAGAATTTCTTTCCTTTTCAAGGTTGAATAATATTTTCATCATATGTATATACCAAATTCTGTTTATCCATTCATCTGTCAAACGGCGCTTGGGTTATTTCCACCCTTTGGCTATTGTGAACAAATGCCACTACAAATAAAGATGTAAAAATATCTGTTTGAGTCCCTGTTTTGAATTTTTTGAGGTATACACCCAGATGTGGAATTGTTTGTTTGTTTGTTTAGGAAAACCATAATGTTTTCCACTGTGGTTGAGGCATTTTATATTTCACCAGAAATGCACAAGGGTTTTTAATTTGTCCACATCATAATAAATATTTCCCATTTTCTTTTTGATAGTAGCCATCCTAATAGGTGTAAAGTGGTA
This sequence comes from Myotis lucifugus, assembly GCF_000147115.1. Taxonomy (NCBI): domain Eukaryota; kingdom Metazoa; phylum Chordata; class Mammalia; order Chiroptera; family Vespertilionidae; genus Myotis; species Myotis lucifugus. The sequence goes on from NW_005871055.1 coordinate 17,937,510, forward strand.
TTTCATTGTGGTTTTGCTTTGCATTTCTTTAAATGATCATAATGCTCAGAATATTTGTTATGTTTTTATTGGCTTCTGTACATCTTCTTTGAAGAAATTTCAATTCAGGTCCTTTGACCATTCAAAATTATTTTAAATAGGGGTATTATGATTTAATTTGTTTCAAAAAGAGGCTACTGGGTCTGAGGAACAGCAGCTGTGTGTGAAGCCTCCCCCCACCAGCCAGAGGAGCCACCACAACTGTGAACAGCACATACCAGAGGAGCTGTTACCAACTGAGGAGCAACTGCTAACACAACTGCCCAAGGAGTAACCACAGCCCAAGGAGCCACTGCCACCCAAGGAGCAGCCACTGAATCAACATCTAGATATGGCAGTAGAATCTAACATGGGTAGACAAAGAAACCCCCAAAGGAAAGAAAAGGAGACCTCGCCAGTAAAGGAGCTAAGTGATACAGAGGCATGCAACATGACAGAAAAAGAATTCAGATTAAGTGTCCTAGAGTGCATAAACGGGATGGAGGAAAAAATCAACAACTTATGCAAGAATCAAGAAGAAACAGATGAAAAAATATCAAGAAATTATGTAAGAACCAAGAAGAAATGAAGAGTGATATAGCTGCAATAAAAAACACCATTGAAAGTTTCAACAGTAGACTAGGAAAAGCTGAGGACCGAATTAGCGAATTAGAAGACAGGGAAATAAAACACACCCAAACGGAACAGCAATTGGAGAAAAAAAATTAAAAGACAGGAGGAGAGCATAAGGGAGCTATGGGACAGCATGAAACAAAAAAAAAAACATACAAATAATAGGGGTGCCAGAACAACAGGAAGAGGAACAAGGGTTACAAAACCTATTCAAAGAAATAGTATCAGAAAACTTCCCAGAGGTGGGAAAGAAAAAAATTACACAAGCACAGAGAGTTCCAAACAAGGTGAACCCGAAAAGACCCAAACCAAGACACATCATAATTACCATGGCAAATGTTCAGGACAAAGAGAGAATCTTACAGGCTGCAAGAGAGAGATGGAAAGTTACATTCAAGGGATCTCCCATTAGATTATCAAATGATTTCTCAACAGAAACACATCAGGCCAGAAAATAATGGACAGGAATTTACAAAGTGATGCAAAGCAAAGGACTGAATGCAAGAATACTCTATCCAGCAAGGCTATCATTCAAAATTGAAGGGGAAATAAGAAGCTTCACAGACAAAAAAAAGGCTAAGGGAGTTTATCACCACCAAGCCAGCAATGCAAGAAATGCTAAAGGGACTGGTGTAAAAAGAAGAAATAAAAAGCTCAGAAAGAAAACAAGCACAAAAAAAGAAATGGCTACAAACAAGTACCCTTCAATAATAACTTTAAACGTACATGGAATAAATGCTCCAACCAAAAGACATCGAGTGGCTGAATGGATAAAAAAACATGACCCATACATTTGCTGTCTACAGGAGACCCACCTCAGAAGAAGGGACTCACACAGACTGAAAGTGAAGGGATGGAAAAATATCTTTCAAGCAAATGGAAATGAAAACAAAGCTGGGGTAGCAATACTTATATCGGAAGAAATAGACCTCAAAGTGAAGGCCATAACAAGAGATAAGGAAGGCCACTTCATAATACTAAAGGGATCAATACAACAAGAAGATATAACCCTGATAAACATTTATGCACCCAATGCAGGAGCACCCAAATACATAAAAAAAAAACTCCTGGAAGATATCAAAGGAGAGATCGACAACAATACAATCATAGTAGGGTACTTTAATACACCACTGACATCACTGGATAAATCCTCTAAACAAAAAATCAGCAAAGAAACAGCAATCCTAAATGACTCACTAAATCAGATGGACTTAATTGACATCTTCAGAACACTTCAACCCAAAGCCAAGGAATATATATTCTTCTCAAGGGCTCATGGGACATATTCAAAAATAGACCACATATTGGGTCACAAACAAACTCTCCCCAAATTTGGGAAGATTGAAATCATACCAAGCATCTTCTCAGACCACAATGGCATAATATTAGAAATAAACTACAATAAAAACAACTCAAAATACTCAAACACTTGGAAGCTGAATAGCATGTTATTAAATATTGATTGGGTTACCAATGAGATCAAAGAAGAAATTAAAAACATCCTGGAAACTAATGACAATGAAATCACAACAATCCAAAATCTATGGGACACAATGAAAGCAATCCTGATAGAGAAGTTTATAGTTCTACAGGCCTATCTCAAAAAAACAAACAAAAAAAATGATGGTAAATCATCTAACTCTACAACTCAAAGAATTAGAAAGAGAGCAACAAGAAAAGCCCAGAGTGAGCAGAAGGAAGGAGATAATAAAGATCAGAGCAGAAATAAATGACATAGAGACCAAAAAAAAAAACAATACAGAAAATCAATGAAACCAAGAGCTGGTTCTTTGAAAGGATAAACAAGATTGAGGAACCTCTAGCCAGGCTCACCAAGAAGCAAAGAGAAAGGACCCAAATTAACAAAATCAGAAATGATAGAGGCGAAATAACAACAGACCTCAAAGAAATAAAAATGATTGTTAAACAATACTATGGACAACTCTACTCCAACAAATTAGACAACCTGGAGGAAATGGACATATTCCTAGAAAAATACAACCTTCCAAAACTCAATCAGGAAGAATCTAAAAATCTCAACAGGCCAATAACTATGGAAGAAAATGAAGCAGTCATCAAAAAGCTTCCAGCAAACAAAAGCCCAGGACCAGACGGCTTCACAGGGGAGTTTTACCAAACATTCAAGGAAGAACTAAAACCTATCTTTCTCAAACTACTACAAAAAATCCAAGAGGAAGGAACACTTCCAAGCTCATTCTATGAAGCCAGCATCACCCTAATACCAAAACCAGGTAAAGACAACACAATGAAAGAGAATTACAGGCCAATATCCCTCATGAACATAGATGTCAAAATCCTCAACAAAATTCTAGCAAATCGGATCCAGCATTTCATCAGAAAGATCATACACCATGACCAAGTAGGATTTATCCCAGGGATGCAAGGATGGTACAATATCCACAAATCAATAAACGTGATACATCACATAAACAAATTGAAAGAAAAAAACCACATGGTCATATCAATTGATGCAGAAAAAGCATTCGACAAAATCCAACACCCATTTTTTATAAAAACTCTCAGAAGGGTGGGAATAGAAGTATCATACCTCAACATAATAAAATCCATGTATGAAAACCCACAGCCAACATCATACTCAATGGACAAAAACTAACACCATTTCCCCTAAGAACAGGCACAAGACAGGGAGGCCCACTCTCACCACTCCTGTTCGATATAGTACTGGAAGTATTAGCCATTGCAATTAGACAAGAAGAAGAAAGAAAAGGCATCCAAATTGGAAAAGAAGAAGTAAAACTGTCCTTATTTGCAGATGACATGATATTATACATAAAAAACCCTAAAGACTCCATCAAAAAACTATTAGACTTAATAAATGAATTTGGCAATGTAGCAGGATACAAAATTAACGCCAAGAAATCTATGGCATTTCTATACACCAATAGTGAACTTACAGAAAGAGAGACTAAAAAAACAATCCCATTTACCATCGCACCAAAAAAATTAAGCTACCTAGGAATAAACTTAACTAAGGAGGTAAAAGACCTCTATTCAGAAAACTACACGATGTTGAAAAAAGAGATAGAGGAAGACATAAACAGATGGAAGAACATACCATATTCTTGGATTGGTAGAATCAACATCATTAAAATGTCCATACTGCCCAAAGCAATGTATAAATTCAACACACTTCTCATTAAAATACCAATGGCATATTCACAGACCTAGAATGAACTCTCCAAAAATTCATCTGGAATAAAAAAAAGACCCCGAATAGCTGCAGCGATCCTGAGAAAGAACAAAGTAGGTGGGATCTCAATGCCAGATATCAAGCTGTATTACAAAGCCACTGTTCTCAAAACTGCCTGGTACTGGCACAAGAACAGACATACAGATCAATGGAATAGAATAGAGAGTCCAGAAGTTAGCCCGAACCAATATGCTCAATTAATATTTGACAAAGGATGCAAGAACATACATTGGAGTCAAGATAGTCTCTTCAATAAATGGTGTTGGGAAAATTGGACGGATACATGCAAGAAAATGAAACTAGACCACCAACTTACACCATACACAAAAATAAACTCAAAATGGATAAAGGACTTAAATGTACGACGGGAAACCATAAAAATACTAGAGGAATCCAAAAGCAACAAAATCTCAGACATATACCGAAGCAATTTCTTCACCGATACAGCTCCTAGGGCACTTGAAACTAAAGAGAAAATAAACAAATGGGACTACATCAAAATAAAAAGCTTCTACACAGCAAAAGAAACCATCAACAAAACAACAAGAAAGCCCACTGCATGGGAAAATATATTTGCCAATGTTATATCTGATAAGGGCCTAATCTCCAAAATTTATAGGGAACTCATACAACTTAACAAAAGGAAGATAAATAATCCAATTAAAAAATGGGCAAAGGACCTAAAGACACCTTTCAAAAGAGGACATTCAGAAAGCCAAGAGACATATGGAAACTTGCTCAAAGTCACTAATCATCTGAGAGATGCAAATGAAAACAACAATGAGATACCATCTCACACCTGTCAGAATGGCTATCATCAACAAATCCACAAACGACAAGTGCTGGAGAGGATGTAGAGAAAAAGGAACACTTGTGCACTGCTGGTGGGAATGCAGACTAGTGCAGCCACTATGGAAGACAGTATGGAGTTTCCTCAAAAAACTAAAAATGGAACTCCCATTTGACCCAGTGATCCCACTTCTAGGAATATATCACAAGAAACCAGAAACACCAATCAGAAAGGATATATGCACCCATATGTTCATAGCAGCACAATTCACCATTGCTAAGATCTGGAAACAGCCTAAGTGCCCATCAGTAGATGAATGGATTAGAAAACTGTGGTACATCTACACAATGGAATACTATGCTGCTGTAAAAAAGAAAGAACTCTTACCATTTGCAACAGCATGGATGGAACTGGAGAGCATTATGCTAAGTGGAATAAGCCAGTCAATGAAAGAAAAACACCACATGATCTCACTCACTCATGGATAATAAAGACCATTGTAAACTTATGAACAAAAATAGATACAGAGGCAGAACTGCCTCGAACAGACTGTCAAACTACAGCGGGAAAGCCGGGGAGGGTTGAGGAGCTGGAGGGGGGGGGGTGTAAGAGATCAACCGAAGGACTTGTAAGCGTGCATATAAGCATAACTAATGGACATAAGACACTGGGGATATGGGAGGCCGGGGGATTGTTAAGGGCGGGAAAAAAAGGAGACATATGTAATACTCTTTGTAATTCTTTAAGCAATAAAACAATAAAAAACGAAAGTAAAAAAAATAATAATAAAATAAAATACAATTAAAAAAAAAAAAGAGGCTTCTGTTGCAGAAAGAACTATGTCTCAGAGGGCAAGAGACTGAAGGTTTCCCAGGAACGGCATTATGAAGCTAGAATCATACAAATAAAAATACATTTTAAAATGAGTGTTCAATAAGGCAATGAAAGGATGGACCTGGAATGTGTTTAACGGGCAAGATTAACAAGACTTAGCAATGTGGTGAATGGGTGAGAGGGAAGAGTCAAGGCTCTGTCCCAGTAGAGCTAGGCTTGCAGTAGCAGGCCTGGGAATTCTCTGTGCATGGGAATTATGTGTTCTCCACTCTGTGTCGCTCCTAGCCAGAGCCTCTCAAGTCTTCCCCTTCTATCTGTCAATATTTAAGGTTATTTTCCCTTTTCTTCCTAACAAAACCCTTATCCATTTTCTCTTTATCTGGTTATGAATCTATGTCCTAATCTGGCATCAGTGCTACTTCTCTTAGACATATCTACCTGTACCATCACCCCATATTCCTATAAATCTATATGGCTTCTTTTCTAGCTGTTCAGGGGAAATTCGACTGCAGTGTACTTCTGAATGGGGAGTGGAGGAGGTAGAAGAAAAACAGCCACAATAGGAGAAAACAAGAAAATGAGCATGTCTGTCTATTTTGACTTTATAAATCCCAATTCCCTCTCCTTTAATTAAATCAAACATTTCTCACACTGTATTGTAATTGGTGGTTTACTTGTCTATCTTCTCAGAAAATTTAAAATTAAGTATATGTATTATATCATATCATATCATATCATATCATCATATCATATCATAACATATTAAATAAATAACAGAGAAAGGTATCAAAGCCCATGTAATCTGATCAGGGCCAGAATATATGCTGAAACTATGAGAAAGAAAAGCTTTTTGTACTTCTTCCTAAAACATGCCTTTTTATTTTCCAAAAAGAAACTGTTAGCATATGTTATAATGAATATAACTAATAACCAATATACCAAAGACATGAAATAAATGGTGAATAAATGTAATGAGTGCTAAGGTTTTGTTATAATTAAAACTAAGGTAACTTCATTAATGTATCTAAATATAAGGAAAGTAATAAATAGAAATATTTTATTAGTAAATTATACATTACATATCATATGGGTTATCATCATGACATTAGCAAGTCTTTGTCAGCAACTAGGATTTTGTCATTGGAATAAAAGTACAGCTTTTTTGGCTTTTCATAAAGATTTTAACTGAGCAAGCTTTTTTTCTCTTCTTTTTTCTTTTTTCTCTCCTTTAGATTATTTCTTTATTACACGGCAATAAAATCTACTGACAAGCTTACTCACTGGGTCAATAAAACCAGGTTTTGAAAGTAGAGATGTATTCTTAAATTTAAAAGTTTTTCCTCTATCTCTCATCTCTGATAAATGATCTAACATCAAAATATGAGGAAACAACATTTTGAGTAAGAATTAACAAGATGTTATGCTGTGATTCAGGAAAAAAATCAACACTACCCATAGAAATTAATCTTGTCTATCTTCTCAGAAAATTTAAACTGAAGTATATGTATTATATTATATATCATATCATATTAAATAAATAACAGAGAAATATATCAAAACCCATGTAATCTGATCAGGGCCAGAATATATGCTGAAACTATGAGAAAGAAAAGCTTTCTAGTAAATAAAGTTGCAGGCAGGTAGATGATAGTTTATGGGAAGAAAGGGTTGTTTCAAACCCTCTAGCAGGTTATACACTGAATAAATACTTTAAATAAAATTCACATCTGTGAGGCAATGGATATTTAACAGAGTGATAGAATAAAAATCATGGTTCTTGTTAGAATTCAAAGTGAAAATTTTAACAAATGAATTAAAAACTATTGTTAATATCTCACCCTATGCCTTTTCCTCCAACTGTCAGGTTAGGCTATTTATATAGAACTAGAGGTCCGGTGCACGAATTCATGTGCCAGTGGGGTCCCTCACCCTGGTCTGTGGAATCAGGCCAAACCATCTCTCCAATATCCCCCAAGGGGTCCTGGATTGAGAGAGGGCACAGGCCAGGCTGAGGGATCCCATCGGTGTACGATCAGGGCCTGGGAGGGATGTGGGAGGTTGACCAGCTGGGAAGAGGCCACGGGAGGACTCTAGGGTGTGTCAAGCCCATTTCACTCAGTCCTGATTGACCAAACCCCAGCAGCAAGCTAACCTACCAGTCGGAGCATCTACCCCCTGGTGATCAGTGCAGGTCATAGCAAGTGGTTGAGCTGCCTTAGTATATCATTAGCATATTATGCTTTGTTTGGTTGAACGGCTGACCAGCCAACAGGACACTTAACATATTAGGCTTTTATTATATAGGATGACTCCATTATGTTGCATTGTTGTTTTGATGTCATCAGAGAGACAGGGAAAGAGAAGAAAAGAAGGGGAATGGTACAGACTATTAACTCCATCCTACCTTATTTGGTGATACTGGCAACATTTGCCAATTTGGTAACATAACTTTCACTATTTTAGGTTGAATTTTAGGAATTATTTCAAATGTAATTTTCTAACTTATTTATTGTCTACTCATTTTTTCAGTAGCAATAATTTTGAAATGAAATGCAGACTTTTAAGCCTTCCTTCACTTACCTGAGTGATTTTGGTAAGTACAATCTTACTTTGCCTCATGAAGATAATTTCTTTTTGGAAAAAAAACACTTGTTAAGGAAATTCTCATAAGAAAAAACATAATTACCATTAACTTTTATGAACAGTGATTTATGCTAAGATGACACCAAAGCCTTAATCTCTTCAATTTCTTTGTCACATCAGTTAAACAACCTATCTAGGCCTGTTTGCTTCATTAGTTATACGAAATTATGCCTGTTCACCTATTCTCACTTAGTTCTTGCAGAGCTATTATACAATATGTACTTAAGGTTATTCTTACACATAAACATATGAAATAACTAATGTTTATATAGTTGAGTCTGTGTTGTAAAAATAAAACCAATAATCACCAAAAATTTCACTGAAAACAAGGGCAAATTATTCCACACTCACCAAATAACTCAGCATTTTTAAGGCATGATATTTTTATTTCTGTAAACTCCAAAAGACGAGGCCTCTTAAAAAAACTTATTGGATCATCCTTCATCAATGACTATGAAATGGCTACATGATGCTTTTGGTCTGGCAAGTTTCAGCTGCATGTGATATAGAAAATCCAAATCTGTCCTTGTAAATGCAAAGAAATGCCTTGGAAGACAAAGGTGGGCTGCATAATGAGAGACAAACAAACAAAAAAATCCCAGTCATTCTGCTT
>NW_005871055.1:17946406-17953180 GCF_000147115.1 Myotis lucifugus
AGAAGCATTCTCAATATTTTTTGAAATAATGTCTTATTAATGTTTAATTTACCTGAATTTGTTGAAAATATTTGTTTTCCCTTACTCTACAAAGTATCTAAACTTTCCACCCCATTTTTGATGAGTGAAAACACTTTAACAATACATCATCACAATCATTATCTTGTCTGAGGAATATGCTGAACTTGAATGCCTACAAAGGTGCCTGTTTAGTAGCTGTGCTAAGCATTGCTGTGTCACATCCCACCTTCTCTACAACTGTTCTAGAGGTTGTTACCTCATCTGCACCTTCTAGTTCTTTTCTTCACAACTGCAAATTATTTGTAGTCCTTTGCCCAGATTTATTACTAAGGATACTATCCTGAGAAAACAGAGCTTAAGGACAACATCTAAGTGTGCAGTATGACCAAAAACACTTGAATCTTTTCTCCTTTATAAAAGAAGCATGCAAAACAGAAATGCGTTTTAGCCTCGTCCTGAGAAAAGTTCAATAAGAAGCTGAAACTGAAGGATGCTTCACATTTTAAAGGTAATAAATAAATGAGACAAGATAACCCTCAACACTATAGAAGCAACTTCAGCCATACTAATAACATTTCAAAGAAATGGACCATACTAGTACAAGTCTTCCGTGTTTTTGTTCACCCCATCTACAGGCTTTTCTAAAAGTGTGTGGACAAAAATAAAATGTGTGGGCAAAACACTTTGCCTTTTAAAGATGATATCCACAAGTTGTCATGGTAACTCACAGAGTGTCATCTTTAAAAACATTAAATTCTGAGGAAAAATATACATAGAAATTTTAGCCCTAAAAGCTATTCCCCTGGACAAATTGTTGATTAGCCTTCATATCTCTGTCCTTTTAAAGCTTTTTGAAAACTTTCATTTTCATTCCACCATTCAATGAATACAGAAATCTGACACAAGTGAAAAAAATATTTAAGGTCTTTTATTATAGATTTTCCATCTTAAATTCTATAGTAGTTTTATTTTTTATTTTTTAAATATATTTTTATTGATTTCAGAGAGGAAGGGAAAGGGAGAGAGAAATTGAAACACCAATGAGAGAGAATGGGGCCTGAGCCCACAACCCGGGCAAATACCCTGAGAGGGAATTGAACAGGCGACCTCCTGGTTCATAGGTAGATGCTCAACCACTGAGTCAAACCTGCCAGGCTTAAGTTCTATAGTAGTTTTAATTTGAATAAGCACTATTCCCACCACCCCACATTATTTTCATTTCAATTAAATTTTATTTTAATTTTTCCCTATTATCAATAGACAATTTTTGTTCTTTGATTTTTGTTCTTTGTTTTGTTCTTAATATTGACCTGTAGCCAATATTAAAGAGAAGGATTTCTCTTTGCTTGGAAACCACAGGGCCAGATGCCAGTTCATCTGTCCATAGTTGGGTGACATAGTAACTTTCTTTTCTCTCCTACAGAACTTATTTTTGTGTGTCATTCATGTAGGGTTTGGCAAGTTTGACCTTGAATACTTATTTGTCTTCACATAAGCATCTGTGAATTCTCCAGCTGGATCATAAGCTTTAAGAAAAGAGGGAGGCTACCTTACAACTCTTTGTATCTCTAGAATTAGAAGTACTACACACCAAATCTCCTGCTGGTAAGCCGTGACCTTTGAAATCTTTGTCTCCTAGGAGTGCACTGTGAAATGAATTGGTTACTAATTTACCAATTTCCTTAAATTGGTTAATAAGCCCTTGACAATAATGCAAAACGTCTCCGTTTAGCAAAGTTTGTTCATACCCCACTTTATACAGATGCATAGGGCGGCCCTAACTATGTCTTAAGGAGAAAACTTATGTTTACCAAAAGGAGTAGATCCCAGGTAGAGATCTATAAGGGAAAGCTTTTGTCCAGGGGAGATTAAAGGCTTATGAAATTTTGGCTAGTTAGACTTTGATTATACCATTGGTACGTTCCACCAATCCAGAAAACTGGGAGTGATAGGCACAATGGAAATGCAGTAGTATAGACCAAATGTTACAGATGGATTTTATTATTTGCCCAGTGAAATGAGTCCCTTGGTCACTATGTAACTCAGAGGGAATTCCCCAATTAGGAATTACTATTTTTTCTAATAACAATTTACCAACCATTAAGGCTGTTGCTCTCCTGAAAGGAAATGCCTCAACCCAGTGAGGCATTTGAGTTGAATGCCTCAACTTAAATCATAACTAATACATATTTGTATCCCTGAAATGATGGCATTTGGATAAAATCCAATTGCCATATTTCAAATGGACCCAAAGAAAGTGGGAAATGTCCTTGGGATCCATGGAGCAGTTTTCCTGGGTTATATTTTGGACAGATAGAGCATTTGTTGCACACTTTATGAGCTACCATAGGAGAAGGTTTTCAGTAATATTGTTTACTCCATGAAATTATCTTTTCAGGACCCCAATGTATTAGCTCATATACATGTTGAAGTACAGGAAGTTGGACCCCTACAGGTAAAATATATTTATGATTGGGTCCAAGCCATATCTGTCTGTCTGGGTCAAAAGTTCCCCCTTTTTGTTATCATATTCTCTTTTTGTCTTCCATAGCTGTGTGCTGAAACTGTAAAAGGTAATCTTTTATTGATTTAATAGAAAGTAAAGAACATTCTCAAGTCTGAATAACTTGACTGTTCAGTGTTGCCTCCTTAGCTGCAATATCAGCAAAATGATTTCCTTTTGCTTCCATGGAGGTAGCTTTAGAATGCCCTGGGATTTTGATAATTGCTAGATATTTTGGTTGCTGTGTAGCTTCTAAAAATTCTGCAACCAGTTTTCCATTGTGTATGGGCTGCCCAGAGGAAGTTAAGAAGCCTAGCTGCTTCCATTGAAACATAGTAATTCCTCCTTTAGAAAACTGCTGTTTGAAACTGCTGTTTGAACTACTATGTTATTCTTAGACAGCCTCTTATTCTGTAGGTCAACTCTGTTATTTTTAGATAGTCCCTTATTCTGTAAAATAACTGTTTTAGTTTGAATAATAGAAAAAGATAAAAACTTAACTGTCTGACCTTGCAAGCTAGCTATCTGATGTAATAGGCTAATGCTGATACTGATAATAATTCCCATATTCTTATGCCAAGTGTTGGTTCATTATGTATTCAAGGTTACAAACTGTAACAATAACTTGCACAGAGCTCTTTGTAAAATCTACAGACAAAGCACTCAAAAAGGTATAAATAGAGAGAACTTCCTCTATGTGTTTGCTCAGATTTGTGAAACACCTCCATCTGGGCCTGTGCGAATCAAGACTGCCAATTAATTGGCTCATTAAGGCATCTCTTACCTATCTCGCTGATTTACAATACAACATCATATCATTCCAAAGTCATGAGCTACACCAAATACATAGCGACTATCAGTGTAAATATATTTGGCCAATTGACAAGCCCAGATTTAGGGCAATTAGTTCAGTTTGCTGGGCAGATCTGATTTCAGGTAGATAAGAACTTTTGATTATGTCTACCATGGAAGTTATTGCATATCCAGCTCAGTAATTTCCCTGTTCATCTTTCAGATAAGGTCCATCTGTGAACCAAGCTAAGTCAGCATCATCAGTAAGAGTTTTCTATAAATCATTCCTAGGAACAAGAATGTGGTCGTTAAGCAAAACACAATTGTGGGTATCTTCATCCTGTAAATAGGGTAACAAAGTTGAAGGGTTAAGGTGATTATACCAAGTTAAAGTAATAGGTGCAGAGAGCAGGGTTGATTCATAAGAAGCCAGTTGACTTACAGAGGAATGTTGAGTATACTGACAGTTCAGCCAAGATTTAACAGAATGAGGAGCATAACTAGTTAAAGGAGAGCCCATATCTCCTCTGTCTGTTTACATAACATGTCTGTAGCAGAGCTTGCCCTCATTGAAGGAGGGAGACCTTTTGCTACTGAGTTTAGTTTGTGATTATAATATCCTATACAGGTCTGTGATGATCTCCATGTTTCTGAGTTAATATTCCTAAAGCATTTTTTTTCCTTTCATGTGTGAAAGGAAAGAAGGGAAATTTATAATTTAGATGTTCCAGAGAATGAGCCTTGCCAATACTTCCTTTAGGGCCTCTACAGCTTATTGCCCTTTGGGGTTCCATTTAATAGGGCACATAGAGGCTGGGGTATTAGTAAAAATTTTGGAACCCAATCTTGACAATATCCAGGCAAACCCAAGAATACTTTAATCTGCTTTCTTGTTTTTGGATGAGGAAAATACAGGATTTCTTTAAGTCTTTTAGGGTTAATCAGTAGCCCATTTTTAGAAATGAGATGGCTAAGGTATTTTACTTGAGATAAGCAAAATTGATGCTTAATCTTTGAGACCTTATGTTCTTTTTATAGCTAGTTCTCACCCCGCAAGTCACAGTCAACCCTCTTACATGCTTCAGTTTCTCTCCCGGCTATAGCTAGCTGCTGCAGTAGGTAAGTTGTATCCTTTTGGGAGTCTAGTAATTTCCTAGAGCATAAAAGTAAATCATCCACATCCTAGATTAGAGTAGAATCTCTAGGAAACAATATTACTTAAATCAGCTTTAAATGTCTGGGAGAAATAGTGTGGGATTTTCTTTTATTTTTAAATATATTTTTATTGTTTATAGTATTACAGATATCTCCCATTTTCCCCTCCCTTTATACCCCGCCTCCCAGCCCCTAACCATCCCCCCAGGTTTTCACTACCCTATTGCCCATGTCCATGGGCTATGAATATAAGCATATAAGTTCTTTGGTTTATCTCTTTTCGTGCCCCCAAACCCATATCAAGGTATGTCAGTCTGTTTCATGCCTCTATGCTTCAGGTCTTATTTTGTTGGTCAATTCATTTTGTTCATTATATTCCACAAATAAGTAAGATCATGTGTTATTTGTCTTCCTCAGATTGGCTTATTTCATTAGCATAATATTTTCCAGGTCCATTCTTGCTGTCCCAAAGGGTAAGAAATCCTTCTTTTTCATAGCTGCATAGTATTCCATACTGTAAATGTCTCATAGATTTTTTATCCATTCATCTGTGGCAGGACTTTCTGTATATCTCTGGGGCATTATATCCCAAATAAATTATTTATCTTCCCAAGAAAAGGCAAAGAAATATCGACTGTCTTTTTCTACTGGAATGCTGAAAAAGTCACTATATATATATATATCTTACCTAATAATAGACAAACATGGTAATTGACCATACCTTCGCTATGCTTCCCATTGGCTAATCAACGAGATATGCAAATTAACTGCCAACCAAGATGGCGGCCGGCAACCACGGAGCTGAAGTGAGCAGGAGGCTTGCTTGCTCCAGTGATGGAGGAAGCCAAGGTTCCCCACCTGCCGCGGCCCAGCTCTAAGCTCCAAAAGCAACAAAGTTTCAATTATAGAAGCTAAACAAACCCCAGATACCTGCTTTCAGCCAGCCCTGGCCATGGAGCTGGAGCGAGCAGGAGGCTTTTCCTCCCACCTGCCCTGGCTGGTTCTGAGCTCCACTCAGGCAACAAAGTTTCAATTATAGAAGGTAAATAAACCCCAGATACCTGCTTTTAGCAGGCCGCGGCCACTGAGCTGGAGCCTTGGATTGCCCCTGGCAATGGAGGAAGCCAAGCCCTGGCCGGCTCTGAGCTCCACTCCAGGCTACAAAGTTTTAATTATAGAAGGTAAATAAATCCCAGGAAAAAAAAAGAAAAAAAGGAGAGGCTGGGAGCTTCTGTTGCTGGGGAGGCTTGGCCAGCCTGAAAATGGCCCTCAGCCTTTCACCCAGACTGGCAAGGCACCCCAGTGGAGGCCCCCCACCCTAAAGGTGGTGTGGCCAGCCTGAAAACAGCCATCAGCCCCTCACTCAGGCTGGTCAGGCACCCCAGTGGCACCCCAGTGGGGACCCCCACCCTGAAGGGCAAACCAGCCGGCCCCCACCCATGCACCAGGCCTCTATCTTATCTAATAAAAGAGAAACATGGTAATTAGCATACGACCGCTATCCTTCCCATTGGCTAATCAGGGCGATATGCAAATTAACTGCCAGCCAAGATGGCGGTTAACCGCCAACAAAGATGGCAGTTAATTTGCATATGTAGGCACAATGCAGGGAGGTGAAAGGGAAAGCACGGAAGAAGCCCCCTGCCACTGACAGTGATTGGAAACCCAGGGGGGAGCTAAGAGCCAGGGGGTTGGCTCATAGGTCAAATCCATTCTGAAGCTTATTTTTGTAAGGAATGTTTTACTGTAACTCAGCCATGTCCATTTGTTGAATTCACCTCATGCTTTGAAACTCTCTGACTTCCCTGTCTCTGACCTTTAGATCCAGCTTTAAAGGGCCTATGAGATTAGATCAAGCCTACCTGGAATACCTCCCTATGTTAAAGTCAACCGGTGTGAGACCTTACTTATAAAGGGTGTCCCTAAATTCACGCAAGAAGTAATTTTGATAGAAAACACAGGTTTATAACTAAAAAACGAAATCTTTTTGTTGATTCATGAAGTATACAGTATAGGGTTATGTATGGCATCGCATATTGGGTAAATGGCTTCTCGAAATGTCCACTTCTTGACCACAGTGCCGAATTGATGTCCCTGGACTCTCACCTACACTCTGACCAACTGATTTGATGTTTTGTGTTCACCGACTTGTTGAAAGACCGGGCTGACCGGTTTCATAACACCGATTGAACCAGTCCACTCCGAAGGGTTTTAATTGAACAGGGTCACTGCTGAGAGAAGATCAATCAGTATTTGCTAACAGGAGCTCCGCCCCCTGCGTTCAGACTGCAACCTGCCCAACC
>NW_005871055.1:17953742-17979630 GCF_000147115.1 Myotis lucifugus
CCGGCAATTGGTGTGAACTACAGAGGAAACACCTTTTCTGACGGCTCATTGGCTTAGCTCCCTGTATGCCACTGGTAATATTCTTAGTAACTTGGGTAATAAGAATCCAAATAGGTGATCTAGGGTTTTTCACCACACTCCTGGAGAAAAAAAAGGAAGGTCCGCTGCTGTAGGGCTAAGAAATGTCATATCTTGCCCTAGCTTGTTTTGCTCAGTGGATAATGCCTCGGCCTGCCCACTGATGGGTCTGGGTTCAATTCTGACCAAGGGCATGTACCTAGGTTGCAGGCTCCTCCGTGGCCTGGGCCCAGGTCAGGGCTCATGCAGGAGGCAACCAATCAAAGTGTTCCTCTCACTTTGATGTTTCTCTCTGTCTTTCCCTTTCTCTTCCACATTCTCTAAAAATCAATGGAAACATATCCTCAGGTGAGGAGAAAGGAAAGAAAGAAAAGAAAAGAGAGAGAGAGAGAGAGAGAGAGAGAGAGAGAGAGAGAGAGAGAGAGGAGGGAGGGAGGGAAGGAAGGAAGGAAGGAAGAAAGGAAGGAAAGAAAGAGAGAAAGAAAGGAAAGAAAAAGAAAGAGAAAGAAAGAAAGAAAGAAAGAAAGAAAGAAAGAAAGAAAGAAAGAAAGAAAGAAAAAGAAAAGTCATATCCTATGAAAGACACATCTTGAAAATGCCTAAAGAAAGTTGTCATTTTTTCACGGTAGAGGGACTGGAGTCCATGTTGATGAAAACACCTTGGTAGCTGCGGTGACTGGCAGTGGCTGCAACAGCGGGGTGATGGGGCTGGTGCCTTCCCCTGATCAGCCTGGTCGCCTCCCACAAAGGGAGGCCAGACACTGTGGCTTAGGCCCACTCCCCAAGGGGAGCAGGGAGCAAGGAGCAGGACATCCCCTGAGGGCTCCCAATATGTGATAGGGGGCAAGCTGGGCTGAGGGACACCCCCTTCCAGTGCACAAATTTTTGTGCACCAGGCCTCTAGTCCTATATAATAAAAGGGTAATATGCAAACTGACCCTAACAGCAGAAAGACTGGGAATGACTGGTCATTATGACACACACTGACCACCAGGGGGCAGATGCCTAATGCAGGAGCTGCCACCTGGTAGTCAGTGCACTCCCACAGGGGGAGCTCTGCTCAGCCACAAGCCAGGCTGATGGCTGCCAGTACAGCGGTGGTGGCGGGAGCCTCTCCCGCCTCCTCAGCAGTGCTAAGGATGTCAGACTGCAGCTTAGGCCTGCTCTCCACTGGCAAATGGACATCCCCTGAGGGCTTCCGGGCTGCCAGAGGGATGTCTGATTGCCAGCTTAGGCCCAATCCCCCGGGGAGCGGGCCTAAAGCAGCAGGTGGTCATCCCCCAAGGGGTCCCAGACTGCGAGAGGGCACAGGCCGGGCTGAGGGACACCCCCACCCCTGTGCACAAATTTTTGTGCACCGGGCCTCTAATATATATATATATATATATATATATATATATATATATATATATATATTTACTGAAAATATTAACAGTCCACAAGAATGGCTGATAATAAAGTATGTGGATTTAGAACCACAAGATGTCTAGGAATAACTATCTTATTTATAAATCTGAGATCCTGTACAAATCTTCATCCTTTCCCATTTGGATTATTTACTGGAAGGACAGTAGAATTAGATGGGATTGTAGATGGAATCCACATTTTTTTGTTGTTGTTAATCTTTACCAGAGAATATTTTTCTGTCTATGTTTGTGTAATAGGCACTTTGGTTTGCTCTGTGATTTTGCTGTGCTAGGTTGAAATTTTGGAATTCTGGGGTAGATTTGAAGGTATTTGTGGCTTTTCTTGTCTGACTGGGTCTTTCAGGGGCAGGGCTCACAGCTCCGCAGGGCTGAGAGATTTTATGGGCCCTGCACCCTGCCTGTGCTGAATTAAGGATCTTTTCTTTCAGGATACCCTCCAGGCTTTTAGTAAAATTTCCCTGCACCCTTGTCATTCTCTGCCTTCTTTTCCAGGCTGACTAAGAGTCATTTTCCTCCACAGGTTGGACCCCAGCCTCCGGAAGGGAGGGCTACTACAGTGATGGTCTGTAGTTTTCTCTGAAACTCCCACTGTTTCCATTTCTCCCCTCTGTAGGAATTGTCTTCCTCTAACTCACAATAGGAAATAATACAGGCCAGTGTCATTTGGCTTGCTGGTTAAAGGAAGACAGTGGGCCCTGGAATCTGTAAAAGTGGCTGGGAATGAAGCTGGTCAAATGTACTGAAAGGGTTCGGTACCTGTTGCTGCTAGCAGAGGAGGGGCTGATATCCCCTTCCAGTGCCCTCTCCCTTGGGAGAGGCCTGATCGCTGCTGTGCCACAGGGGAGGGGTACGAAGGCAGGGGCCTGGTACCCAACCCACTTCCACAGGAGCACTTTGTAATATGCAGAGCTGTTTCTAACTTCAACTCTGGCTGTTTTGGACTGGCAGCTTATGGCAGGACCCTGTAACTAGTAAACAGGGTTAACAAAAGGGCAAAGGAAAGGCGCTCTCCCTGGACCCGAGAGGGAGCCTTCATGACTTTGAGATTCTCCAAGAGAGGAGAAGTCTGACTAAGGGACTGGCTGATACGCCTTTGGGTTGGGAGGACCGGAGACTGCATATTGAACTTGTAGACTGCAGTTTGCTAGGCAGAGGTCCAAGCCCAGTTGTATAAGGGTTAAGTTCCTGTGTACAGCGAAGCAACTTTCTCCCATGCCAGAATACATTTTGGGGAATTGTACAGACTGTGTTTGTGGCTGGAAAGAGGAACCAGCTGCCACTCACAGCCCTGACAGTGGCCTGCAGAAAACTGTATAATAGACTTAGAAGATGCCTGTGTCTTCATGGACATGGCTCCAGAGAGACAAGGATGTTGTGACTCTTACTATTCTAATTGCTACAGTTTGTCTCTGCCAGGTCACAAGCCCACCTCCTTCTGTGCCCAGGCCTCATTGTCCCTCTGAGAGACAGCAAGGATCTCTTGGCTCTGAGAGAATCTTCTGACCAATCTCAGCACGAAAGTAATTACAGAAGAGAATTTCAACACCCATTTTCCCTGAAAGAATTCAGAGCCAGGATCCTTGAGGTAACATATTAGGCAGTAAGAAAGACATGAGCAGAGCAAGGATGATGGGCCAACTGGCACCACCAGATGTGTATGTGAGACAAGGGGCATAGCCAAAGGGGTCCTCGCCCAAAGTCTTGGGCCTTGAAAAAGACCAGTAGCCTACTTGTCTAAGAGACTTGACCCTGTTGCATCTGGTTAGCCTGCTTGCCTCTGGGCGGTAGCATCCACAGCTATGTGGTTGAGGCTTTGCTCGGGAGCACACCAGAGCGCTGGATGTCAAATGCTCGAGTCATCCAGTTTCAGACTCTTCTGCTACCAGCCTCCTTCCTGATAATGACCCTGAGGAACTTCTACATAACTGTTTAGAGGTCGACGATTTTGTAAAGACAGCCCACCTGGGCCTCACTGACACCCCACTGGCATCTCCAAATGAGGTACTATTCATGGACGGGAGCAGTTCTGTCCAGGGAGGAATCAGGTATGCAGGGGCGGTGGTGGTTGCTTTGGACCAAACCATCTGAGCTCAGGCGCTCACCCGCAGGACTTCAGCACAGAAGGCCGAGTTGATTGCCCTTATTCAGGCTCTCTGGTGGACCAGAGAAGAATCAGTGACAATTTGTACTGATGGCAGGTATGCGATTGCAACAGCTCACATGCAGAGCGCTGTTGCAGGGTATGGGGACTCCACAGAGGCAAGAGGGAACCGGGCTGCAGACGAAGTGCCCCGGAAGGTTGCCCTGGAAACCAGTGGGGCCGCTACAGATTCTGGTGGGTAAAGGCTGAAATCCATAACTAATTTTTACTCAAGTTCTTACAGGCTTTACAGTCTACCCAGAAAGCAATCCAGAAGCACGTCCGAGATGTTCTGCCTTCCAACCTGGTGACTCTGTTTGGGTAAAGACCACCCAAGGACTGACTCCTACCTGGATGGGACCACATACCGTCATCCTGATTACCCCCACCGCTCTCAAGGTTGCAGGACTAAACACCTGGATACCAGAAATACCCCCTGCAGATTCGTTTCTCCACATGGCTAAAAGAAGCTTGTGGGACAAGGGGGGAAATGAGGAGGAAACTGGTCTTGCAAGGTGTGTCAGGCCATAAAAACTGTGAACAATGCACTGCCCTGGGGGGCGGGGGGGGGGGTAGGTCGTTATCGCTGGCCCCAGTACAGATCATCTGATATGGCCTGGGGACACCCAACACCTGGGGGCCTTCCTGTAAGCCAAAGAAAGGGGGCAGAACCATATCTGCAAGACAAAGACCCCAGAAGTTTATAAAAAGTGAAGCCCTCTGCGTGTTTCTTCACTCTGATTTGGAAATTATTCCCGGAGTCCACTAGTGTTAATAAACAGGGTCCCTCCTTTTCTCTAGGAAGAGTGTTTGGTATTTATTTGGTCTTCTGCAACACTTCCCCTCCACCTGAGATAGGTTTTCCCTGAAAGGAGTTACTAAATTCCTGAATTATCTTTCTCTGAATTTGTGTTATTATTTTCCCCTAGGTCAGTAGGGAGTGGTAGTGGAGGAGATATAGAAAGAGAAGAAAGAAGGGAGATTGAGGACAAGTCTGCACAAGGAAGCATGAAGAGCAAAGGGTATAATGGAGGATGTGTACAATGGGGAGGAATGGTATCCTGGCATTTATGGGCTTCAGAAGCCTTCTTTAGTTTACAGTCTTATTAACTTCCTGTAGGGAAGATATTTTATGTGAGACTCTCCTAGAAGCATCTGATTTCCAATAAAGATAAGCTTCCCATTCATTCAATTTAATTTTAGAGCCAGATTTTTCTAATTGAGCATACAGAAAAATCAATTTGGAGTTGACAAACGTTCCTCATTTTGGCCAATTCAAGCTGATATTATTTTTATTTAAATTTTCTCATTTCTGTATATACTTGAAAGTTGGTATTCCAAAAAAAGAGAGCTGGAGAGAAACCAAGATGGTGGCATAAGTAAACACTGGAGATTGCTGCCTCGCACAACCACTTCAAAAATACAACTAAAAGACGGAACAGACATCACCCAGAACCACAGGAAGGCTGGCTGAGGGGAAATTCTACAACTAGAAGGAAAGAGAAAAGCATACCGAGACTCAGAGGAGGCGCAGTGCGGAAAATACAAAGGTGCGGAGGTGCGTGTGGAGCGGGCTGGCAGCTGAGGGTGCGGTTGTCTGTTTCAATCCAGAGGGAGTCTCAGGCTCTGAGCTCCAGTTCCGGGTGAGTCTCTGGGGACCCAGACTCAAACGGGAGAAGCGGGACTGTCTGGCATCGGTCGGAACTCGAGGGCAGCATTCTCTCCGAGGTTTGCAGCGGTTGCTGGGACTCTGAGAGGCAGAGCCTCTGGGAATGGGACTGAGAGCAGCCATAACTGCTTGCTCCGCCCGCCCTGTTGATTCCCTGGGACCCGCCCTGCCCAAGCCTTGCACAGAGGCATTTGCAGGATAGCCTTAGGCAAAGGCTAGATTAGCACCTCCCTAGAGGACAAGTTCTCCCACTGCAGACACAGCTGATTCTCACAGCCAGTTGGCCTGGAGGTCAAATCCCCCACAGTATTACCTACAACAATCAAGGCTTAACTACAACAAGACTGAGCACAAAGACCACAAGGGGGTGCAGCAAGAAAGCATAAAAAATGCAGAGACAAAGAAACAGGACACAACTGACAGAAATAGAGGATATAGAGTTCAAAACCACACTTTTAAGGTCTCTCAAGAACTGTTTAGAAGCCGCCGATAAACTTAGTAAGGCCCTCGAAAAGACTGGTGAGACCGCCGATAAATATAGTGAGATCCTCAAGAAATCTAATGAGACCCTCGATGTTGTGATAAAGAACCAACTAGAAATTAAGCATACACTGACTGAAATAAAGAATATTATACAGACTCCCAACAGCAGACCAGAGAAGCACAAGAATGAAGTCAAAGATTTGAAATGTGAAGAAGCAAAAAACACCCAACCGGAAAAGCAAAATGAAAAAAGAATCCGAAAATACGAAGATAGTGTAAGGAGCCTCTGGGAAAGCTTCAAGCGTACCAACATCCGAATTAAAGGGCTGCCAGAAGATGAGAGAGAGCAAGATATTGAAAACCTATTTGAAGAAATAATGACAGAAAACTTCCCCTACCTGGTGAAAGAAATAGACTTACAAGTCCAGGAAGCACAGAGAACCCCAAACAAAAGGAATCCAAAGAGGACCACACCAAGACACATCATAATTAAAATGCCAAGAGCAAAAGACAAAGAGAGAATCTTAAAAGCAGCAAGAGAAAGAAACTCAGTTACCTATAAGGGAATACCCATATGACTGTCAGCTGATTTCTCAACAGAAACTTTGCAGGCCAGAAGGGAGTGGCAAGAAATATTCAAAATGATGAATACCAAGAACCTACAACCAAGATTACTTTATCCAGCAAAGCTATCATTCAGAATTGAAGGTCAGATAAAGAGCTTCACAGACAAGAAAAAGCTAAAGGAGTTCATCACCACCAAACCAGTATTATATGAAATGCTGAAAGGTATCCTTTAAGAAGAGGAAGAAGAAGAAAAAGGTAAAGATACAAATTATGAACAACAAATACGCATCTATCAACAAGTTAATCTAAAAGTCAAGTGAATAAATAATCTGATGAACAGAATGAACTGGTGATAATAATAGAATCAGGGACATAGAAAGGGAATGGACTGACTATTCTTGGGGGGGCAAGGGGTGTGGGAGATGCAGAAAGAAACTGGACAAAAATCGTGCACCTATGGATGAGGACAGTGGGTGGGGAGTGAGGGCGGAGGGTGGGGTGGGAACTGGGAGGAGGGGAGTTATGGGGGGAAAAAAGAGGAACAAATGTAATAATCTGAACAATAAAGATTTAATTAAAAAAAATTGTCCACCATACAAAAATAAATAAATAAATAAATAAATAAATAAATAAATAAATAAATAAAAGAGAGCTGGAAACTCAAGCAAAATACTCTCATCTCATGTCTTACTGAATGAAGCACATAAAAAAATTATATCTATTGCAATTAATAAATTGTGTTAGCAGTTAAAAAAAAGAAAGTTGGTATTCCATATAAATTGTACATGTATTCTGTGGGAGTATTAATGGGGGGTTGGGGTTCCTGGGTTTCATTGATCTTAGAGTTGCAATATGCCATTTTAATTTTAGTCTTTCTTTGGAAAGTCTAAGCAAATTTTCTAGGAATGTTATGTAGTGGGTTGAAGTGTGCTGCTTATGTGTTGAGCTCCACAAGGCTGTCACCCTTTGAGTCACAGTCAACCCTCTTACATGCTTGTTTCTCTCCTGGTTGTCTAAAACAATCTGAGGGGCTTGGGGCACTGGGTGACCAACCCTTATGGGCACTCCCCAGATGAGCCTGTCAGTTCAATTACAGTTGAGTTGAAATTTCCCTTTGGGGCTCCTGCACATTGAGAGGAATGAACTCTGACACTTCCACAAAGGTTCTTAGTTGCCTAAGAATACCCGTGGTTTGAGCTGGAGAGAGGGTGTGCCCCTTATCTTTGAAACTAAATGAGTTCAGTTCTCATTTATATAGCGAAGGTTTTTGATCAAACTCTCAGAAAGAAATTCAAATTGAAAAGCCAAAATCAAAACCAGCCACCAATTTCAACTGCTATCCTTTAATGCCACCTCAAGGATTTTCTAAGAACACCTCAAATAAAGTCAAACCCTCTACCCCAAACAAGGGAAGGTCCTAGATCAGTGGTTCTCAACCTGTGGGTCGCGACCCCTTTGGGGGTCGAACAACCCTTTCACAGGGGTCGCCTAAGACCATTGGAAAACACATATATAATTACATATTGTTTTTGTGATTAATCACTATGCTTTAATTATGTTCAGTTTGTAACAATGAAATTGGGGGTCACCACAACATGAGGAACTGTATTAAAGGGTCGTGGCATTAAGAAGGTTGAGAACCACTGTCCTAGATCAAAGAGATAACTCACCCAAGTTCACCCTATGTGGCTGGTAACCAGCAGGGCTACTTTGAGATTTTTTGTCATTAATTTTTAACAGCTTTAATATCAAGTGCCTGGGGGGGGGGTCCTCTTTGGGTCAAGGTTACTAGATGTTCTGTTTGCTCCTAGGTATAAGGATCTAGTTTTTAGCTTTGGGAAGTTCTAATCTACTATTTGTTTGAATAGCATCTCTGTTCCCTGGTCCCTATCCTCCTCCAGAATGCCTATAATTCTAATATTGCTTGCTCTGATGGAATCAAATAGTTCTTGTAGAGCTCTTTAATTTTTCTTTATACTCAGGTCTCCTTCTTCTTCCCTTTGTGTTATTACTAGATTCCTATTTTCACTATGACTAACTCTTTCCTCTATCTAGTTAGCTCTGCTTTCTATGCTCATTAGTTCACTCATTTTTTTTTTATTCCTCACCTGAGGACATTTTTTCCATTGATTTTTAGAGAGAATGGAAGACAGAGGGAAAGACAGATAGGAATATTGATTTGAGAGAAACACATCAATTGATTGCCTTCTGCACATGCCCTGACAAGGACCCAGGCCAGGGAGGAGCCTTCAACCGCGGTAAGTGCCCTTGACCAGAATCAAACCTGGGACCTTTTGGTCCATAGGCTGACACTCTATCCACTGAGCCAAACCAGCTAGGGCAGTTCACTCTTTTTTTAAAAAAAATATTTTATGTTATTGATTTTAGAGAGAGAGGAAGGAAGAGGGGTAGAGAGATAGAAACATCAATGATGAAAGAAAATCATCGATTAGCTGCCTCCTGCATGTCCCCCTGCTATCTATGGATCAAGCCTGCAGACTGGGAATCGAATTGGTGACATCCTGGTGCATGGATCGACACTCAAACAATGAGCCTAACCATCTGGACAGTAGTTCTCTCTCTCTCTCTCTCTCTCTCTCTCTCTCTCTCTCTCTCTCTCTCTCTTCATATATATATATATAACCATTGAGCCAGACCAGTTGGGAAGAAGTTTACTATTAATCTCCTTAATTGCATGCTTCACTTTCCAGATTTCTGATTTGTTCTTTTTTATAGTTTCAATTGCTTAAGTAGTCAATTTGTTCATTGGTTTATTTTCTAAGTGCATTGAATTGCCTGTATATATTTCTCACATCTTGTTTAGTATTTTCAGAACTATAATCTTGATATCTCTGTCATTTATATGACATATTTCCATGTGTCCCAGCTTGATTTCTGGGAATTTTTCATTTTCTCTCTGATATCCTTGTTACTGTGGTTATTCATGGTGTTTGCTGTTCTCCTTTGTCTAGGTATTTTTATCTGTCTATATTAATGAAGAGGCCTTTGTACTATTTTCCAGAAAATGACACTGAATTACAAGATTTTTGACCTTTGTGATCTCCAATATATGTAAGATAGAATAGCTATGTTGTTTGGGTGTGGAGTTTGTTTTATCTTCACTGTAATTGTGACTCCTGACCTTTTTGGGGTCCCACCCCAAGAAACCCACCTGAGAATCAGTCACAGAGAGAAACAGCAGTTCTACAGTAGCTGTTGGTTTACAGAAAATATGCTCCTGGACCCAACTCCAAGGGCAACAGGAGGCGAATTTTGGGAGTCCAAGTGGCAGCAGGGCTGTGGTTCCATTTGTCTGAAACACCATCGCATTTCCTGAAGGCATCAACCCCATGCTCTATCAGGCGCCTGATGACTCAGCTACTGTTTGCTCCCTCACTGCTCTTCCTCCTTAGTTGACTCCTACAGCTCTCTCTTCCTCCAAGCCAAAGGAAGTGCCTGCTACCACTGGATTCCTCCCTCTCCAGGCTGGGCCCTTCATTCTGGCTGCAGGGATTCATCTGTGGGCTGTCTGCCCTATCCTTCCTTCTCATCTCCCTGTTTATTCCTGGTTGCCCACCTTTAGATGTTTCAATGTGTGAGTCTCTCAGGTATGTGTCTATGTTGAACAAGGATTTCTTTGTTGAATTATAGTGAGTCAATTGTTAACATTTCAGAGGGAGAGGCCAAGGGCTCTCTAATACTGCCATTCCTCTGATGTCACTCTGAGAATCTTATATTTTACTTTTTGTACTTACCCTATTTCTGGTCTCTTCCTTCTTTACTTTCATATTGTATTTATTTATTTATTTATTTATTTATTTATTTATTTATTATTTATTTATTTATTTTTCTCTTCCTCCTATAATTCTTATGGTCTTGGGCCTTCTTATATTATTTTTGAGTGTGCCTGTGTGTGTGTGTGTTGTTTTTTTTTTTTTAGCCTTTTAGTTGAGTCTGTTGTCTTTATTATTACGGATGTGTGGAGTTTTTTATTTTGTTTTTGGTTTGGCCTTGTTTTGCCTTTTTAAAAATTCTGTCAGCACCAGTATAACAATTAGCATGGTGTGCTTTGGGTTAAGACACACAGTGTACAAGCCTGAAGGCTAAGTACCCCTTTTTTGATTTTTGATAAAGTTAACAAGAATGTATTCCATTTGCAGAGCTTGGGTCCTTTTAAGATTTTTTAATTTTTTTTTTTTGGAAGTTGGTAACTTTTAATTTTGCAAGTAAGACTATTTACAAAAAGTGAAACCAAACTGACAAAAACCAAAACACTCCGATTTAGAATCACAATCATTTAATAAACAAAAGGATTTTTTTTTGACGGTGGTTAATTTATTTATTTTTATTTTTTAATTGTTTTATTGCTTAAAGTATTACAAAGAGTATTATATATGTCTACTTTTTTTTTTCTCCCCTTGACCCTCCCCTAGCCTCCCATGCCCCCCCAGTGCCTTGTATCCATTGGTTATGCTAATATGCATGCATACAAGTCCTTCAATTGATCTCTTACCCCCCCCCGCACCCACCCCACAACCCTCCCCAGCCTTTCTGCTGTAGTTTGACAGTCTGTTCCATGTTGCTCTGCCTCTGTATCTATTTTTGCTCATCAGTTTATAATGGTCTTAATTATCCATAAATGATTGAGATCCTGTGGTATTTTTCTTTCATTGACTGGCTTATTTCACTTAGCATAATGCTCTCCAGTTCCATCCATGCTGTCGCACATGGTAAGAATTCTTTCTTTTTTACAGCAGCATAGTATTCCATTGTGTAGATGTACCACAGTTTTCTAATCCATTCATTTGCTGATGGGCACTTAGGCTGTTTCCAGATCTTTGCTATGGTGAATTGTGCTGCTATGAACATAGGGATGCATATATCCTTTCTAATTGGTGTTTCTGATTACTTGGGATATATTCCTAGAAGTGGGATCACTGGTTCAAATGGGAGTTCCATTTTTAACTTTTTGAGGAAACTCCATACTGTCTTCCATAGTGGCTGCACCAGTCTCCATTCCCACCAGCAGTGCACGAGTGTTCCTTTTTCTCCACATCGTCTCCAGCACTTGTCGTTTGTTGATATGTTGATGATAGCCATTCTGACAGGTGTGAGATGGTACCTCATTGTTGTTTTGATTTGCATCTCTCGGATGATTAGTGACTTTGAGCATGTTTTCATATGTCTCTTGACTTTCTGAATGTCCTCTTTTGAAAAGTATCTATTTAGGTCCTTTGCCCATTTTTTTTATTGGATTATTTATCTTCCTTTTGTTAAGTTGTATGAGTTCCCTATAAATTTTGGAGATTAGGCCCTTATCAGATATGACATTGGCAAATATGTTTTCCCATGCAGTGGGCTTTCTTGTTGTTTTGTTGATGGTTTCTTTTGCTGTGTAGAAGCTTTTTATTTTGATGTAGTCTTATTTGTTTATTTTCTCTTTAGTTTCAAGTGCCCTAGGAGCTATATCAGTGAAGAAATTGCTTCAGCCTCTGTCTGAGATTTTGTTGCCTTTGGATTCCTCTAGTATTTTTATGGTTTCCCGTCTTACATTTAAGTCCTTTATCCATTTTGAGTTTATTTTTGTGTATGGTGTAAGTTGTTAGTCTAGTTTCATTTTTTTGCATGTATCTGTCCAATTTTCCCAACACCATTTATTGAAGAGACTGTCTTGACTCCATTGTATGTTCTTGCCTCCTTTGTCAAATATTAATTGAGCATATTGGTTCGGGTAGATTTCTGGGCTCTCTATTCTATTCCATTGATCTATATGTCTGTTCTTGTGCCAGGACCAGGGTGTTTTAAGAAGAGTGGCTTTGTAAAACAGCTTGATATCTGGTATTGAGATCCTACCTACTTTGTTCTTTATCAGGATCACTGCAGCTATTCAGGGTCTTCTTTTATGCCAGATGAATTTTTGGAGAGTTCGTTCTAGGCCTGTGAAATATGCCGTTAGTATTTTAATGGGAAGTGTGTTGAATTTATAGATTGCTTTGGGTAGTATGGATGTTGATTCTACCAATCCAAGAACATAGTATGTTCTTCCATCTATTTATGTCTTCCTCTATCTCTTTTTTCAACGTCCTGTAGTTTTCTGAGTAGAGGTCTTTTACCTCTTTAGTTAAGTTTATTCCTAGGTAGCTTAATTTTTTCGGTGCGATGGTAAATGGGACTGTTTTTTTAGTCTCTCTTTCTGAAAGTTCACTATTGGTGTATAGAAATGCATTTGATTTCTTGGGGTTAATTTTGTATCCTGCTACATTGCTAAATTCATGTATTAAGTCTAGTAGTGTTTTGATGGAGTCTTTAGGGTTTTGTCTGTATAATATCATGTCGTCTGCAAATAAGAACAGTTTTACTTCCTCTTTTTGAATTTAGATGCCTTTTCTTTCTTCTTCTTGTCTAATTGCAATGGCTAATACTTCCAGTACTATGTGAACAGAAGTGGTGAGAGTGGGCATCCCTTCTTGTTCCTGTTTTTAGGGGAAATGGTGTTATTTTTTTCCATTAAGTATGATGTTGGAGGTGAAAAAAATGGCGGAGGCTTAGACGGACATGTTGGTGCTTTGTCCCGGAGCAGATAAGGGCGAGCAGCTGAAACGGGTAACATACAGCCCGAACAAGCAGAGGAGATTCAGCTGAGAGACAGTCTGCAGCCAGGAAAGACAGAGAACTCCTAGAAAATGGGGATGGTTAGAGATTGAGGCTGAAACCTCCCCCTGGGTGCCAGCTCAGCCGCGAGACCACGCCATCTTGAGCAGCTGTTATCCACATCCAGAGATCGGCTACTAACCCGGAGGCAACAGCTCTCAAGCAGCGCGACTACATGAACTCAGAGGAGACCTGCTTCCCTCCACAGAAAGGTTAGACTTCCCCCAAAGTGCGGTTTGCAATTCAGGTTGGAGCGAGGAATGCACAGGCGTGCGCGGGGGGAAATCTGCGCCCCCCCCAAAATCCGCGCCCATAGAGGCCAGCGTGACCCGCAAGTGGGGAGGGCTCCCGCAGGGCTGCTGGCAGAAGGTAACACTATAAATAAGCCCATAGTTGGACTGGATGCAAAGGGGCAACCTCAGATTCTCTCAGGTGGCCGGCTACTTGGTGCCAGGGGCCAGAGCGCGCACAGAGACTCTGCGCAGTTCTGGAAGGTGGAGCCCTGCAAGTTCTCACAGCTTCCCAGGCTCTTGTTTACACACTTCCTCTTAAATCTGTGAGTTTGATTGTTGAGCCCAGTGCATGGGATTGCCCAGTTGGGGTCGCTAGCGGAGCTTGTAGGGGAAGATTGTTTTTGGGGAGCCTGGGAAACAGAGCTGGGAGTGGCGCCTGGGGAGCCAGCTCTGGGCGGAGCTGGTTCAGGTACAATAGAGAACTCCTGGTCAGAGAGGACTTAAAGCCTTGGAGGTCAATCCAGACACACTGCCACCCAGAGGCAGAGCCACGAACTGACTCTTCTGTAAATACAGATAAGGCAGTAAGGGGAACCAACACGGCCTGCCTTAAAATCAGGACTGTGGCTTACAACACGGAGGAACAGTGTATCAGAGGGAAATTCATCATTCTCCTGAATTCCGGGCATGCCAAAAAGAAGAGTAGAAGATCTGAAGCACCTGCATTACTGCACATTTTTTATTTTTATTTTTTTAAATTACTTTTTCACCTTTTAACTAAGAAAACATTTTTTTCTTTCTTTTTTTATTTTTTTTTCTTCTTCCCCTTCACCTGATTTTACCCTTTCAACTACTACATTTTTATTTTTAACTAGTATTATTACTGCTACCATTTTACCATTTTTTAAAGTGTCATTTTATTTTGTCTTTATTTTATTTTGGGACTAATGGTCTCCATTCTATTTTCATCATTCCTTTAGCAACATTTTTCTCTACCTCAATTTGCCTCTGTGCTAAACCCTCTTCCCCACTTTTTCCCTTTTGTTGTCCTGTTTCTCTTACCCTACTCCAGCTTTAGATTTTCCCTATTCTTTTTACCCCCTGTCAAAATTTCACCCTACTTATATATCCTTTGTCCAATCCCCTGCTCTAAATCCTTATACACCTTTCCCTTATCTTCCTTCACTATCCAAATTTTTTTCTTCTTCCTCTTCTTTTCTCTCTCTATTGTTTTGTTGTTGTTTGCTTGATTGACGAGTATATTGGGGGTTTTTTTAGGATTGTTTGTGAGGTTAGTCTGCTTATTCTTTTTATTTTTCTGCCCCCCCCCCCGGTTATTTCTGTGCTTCTCTTTTCCCTTGAGTCTCTAGATATTATCGGTTGTTTGTAGTTTGTATTCATCTCCAGGAATCTGTTGCTGTAATTTGTTGATATTAGTGGCGGTTCTACAGGAGTTTTCTCCTCATATAAATAGTCTCTTCCCCTCTTATACTTCATTCTCTTTTCTCTCTTACTTTTTTTTTTCCTCTTCTTTTTTTCCCCTCCCTTTTTCCAATTTCATTTTTGCACTCCTTTTTTTCTTTCTTTCTTTTTTCTCTTCTACATTTTTCTCTTCTTTCTTCCTTATCTCTTAACTCTCTTAGCTCGGGGGGCCACCTTTATTTGGGGTTAGTAATATCGTAAATTCATTCGTGTTCAGTAGCTGGTACATTGTGCCTTGTTGTGTTGTATTTGGTGCCTTTAAATCAACGCAGCAGATTCAAGCAACAGCGGCCTCCTGATCACCACATGCTCTGTCTGGGGAACAGTTACTGTGTGTGAAGCCTCCCTCCACCAGCCAGAAGAGCCACCACAGCTGTGAACAGCACCCACCAGAGGCCCTGCTATCAACGGAGGAGCCGCTGCTACCACAACCGCCCAAGGAGCAACCACAGCCCGAGGAGCCACTGCCACCCAGGAAGCAGCCACTGCCACCTAGGGAGCAGCCACTGAACGACTCAACAACTAGATATGTCACTGAGATCAAACATGGGTAGACAAAGAAACCCCCAAAGGAAAGAAAAGGAGGACTCGCCAGAAAAGCAGCTAAGTGAGACAGAGGCATGCAACATGATGGAAAAAGAATTCAGAATGAGGATCCTAGAGTACATGCAACGGACGGAGGAAAAAATCAATACCATATGCAAGAAGCCAGAAGAAACAGATGAAAAAAAATCAAAAACTTAAGTAAGTCCCATAAAGAAATGAAGAGCGACATAGCTGCAATAAAATACACCATTGAAAGTATCAACAGTAGACTAAGAGAAGCGGAGGACCGAATTAGTGACTTAGAAGACAAGGAAGCAAAACACACTCAAACTGTACTGCAATTGGAGAAAAAAATTAAAAGACAGGAGGAGAGCCTAAAGGAGCTTTGGAACAACATGAAACGAAACAACATACGAATAATAGGGGTGCCAGAACAACAGAAAGATGAACATGGATTAGAAAACCTATTCGAAGAAATATCAGAAAACTTCCCTGAGGTGGGGAAGAAAAAAGTCACACAAGCCCAGAGAGTCCCAAACAAGGTGAACCCGAAAAGACCCACACCAAGACATATCATAATTACCATGGAAAATGTTCAGGACAAAGAGAGAATCTTACAGGCTGCAAGAGAGAGACGGAAAGTTACAATCAAGGGATCTGCCATTAGATTATCAAATGATTTCTCAACAGAAACACATCAGGCCAGAAAAGAATGGACAGAAATCTACAAAGTGATGCAAAGCAAAGGACTGAATCCAAGAATACTCTACCCAGCAAGGCTATCATTCAAAATTGAAGGGGAAATAAGAAGCTTCACAGACAAAAAAAGGCTAAGGGAGTTTATCACCACCAAGCCAGCCATGCAAGAAATGCTAAAGGGACTGGTGTAAAAAGACGAAATAACAAGCTCAGAAAGAAAACAGCCACACACAAAAAAAGAAATGGCTACAAACAAGTACCTTTCAATAATAACTTTAAATGTAAATGGACTAAATGCTCCAGCCAAAAGACATCGAGTGCCTGAATGGATAAAAAAACATGACCCATAAATCTGCTGTCTACAAGAGACCCACCTCATTAGAAGGGACTCACACAGACTGAAAGTGAAGGGATGGAAAAATATCTTTCACCCAAATGGAAAGGAAAAGAAGGCTGGGGTAGCAATACTTATATCGGACAAAATACATCTCAAAGTGAAGGCCATAACCAGAGATAAGGAAGGCCACTTCATAATACTAAAGGGATCAATACAACAAGAAAATATAACCCTGATAAACATATATGCACCCAATGCAGGAGCACCCAAATTCATAAAAAAAATCCTGGAAGATATCAAAGGAGAGATCGACAACAATACAATCATAGTAGGGGACTTTAATACACCACTGACATCACTGGATAAGTCCGCTAGACAAACAATCAGCAAAGAAACAGCAATCCTAAATGACTCACTAGATCAGATGGACTTAATTGACATCTTCCGAACACTTCACCCCAAAGCTGCGGAATATACATTCCTCACAGGTGCTCATGGGACATATTCAAAAATAGACCACATATTGGGTCACAAACAAAGTCTCCACAAATTCAAGAAGATTGAAATCATAAAAAGCTTCTTCTCCGACCACGATGGCATGTTAGAGATAAACTACAATAAAAACAACCCAAAATACTCAAACACTTGGAAGCTGAATAGCATGTTATTAAATATTGATTGGGTTACCAATGACATCAAAGAAGAAATTAAAAACATCCTGGACACTAATGACAATGAAAACACAACAATCTAAAACTTATGGGACACAATGAAAGCAGTCCTGAGAGGGAAGTTTATAGCTCTGCAGGCCTATCTCAAAAAACAAGAAAAAATGGTAGTAAATCATCTAACTCTTCAACTCAAAGAATTAGAAAGAGAGCAACAAGAAAACCCCAGAGTGAGCAGAAGGAAGGCGATAATAAAGATTAGAGCAGAAATAAATGACATAGAGACCAAAAAAACAATACAGAAAATCAATGAAACCAAGAGCTGGTTCTTTGAAAGGATAAACAAGATTGACAAACCTCTAGCCAGGCTCACCAAGAAGCAAAGAGAGAGGTCCCAATAAACAAATCAGAAACGATAGAGGCGAAATAACACAGACCCCACAGAAATACAAATGATTGTTAAACAATACTACGGACAACTCTACTCCAACAAACTAGACAACCTGGAGGAAATGGACAAATTCCTAGAAAAATACAACATTCCAAAACTCAATCAGGAAGAATCTAAAAACCTCAATAGGCCAATAACTATGGAAGAAATTGAAGCAGTCATCAGAAAGCTTCCAGCAAACAAAAGTCCAGGGCCAGACGGCTTCACAGGGGAGTTCTACCAAACATTCAAGGAAGAACTAAAACCTACCCTCCTCAGACTACTACAAAAAATTCAAGAGGAAGGAACACTTCCAAGCTCATTCTATGAAGCCAGCATCACCCTAATACCAAAACCAGGTAAAGACATCACAATGAAAGAGAATTACAGGCCAATATCCCTCATGAACATAGATGCCAAAATCCTCAACAAAATCTTAGCAAATCGGATCCAGCAGTACATCAGAAGGATCATACACCATGACCAAGTAGGATTTATCCCAGAGATGCAAGGATGGTACAACATCCGTAAATCAATAAATGTGATACATCACATAAACAAATTGAAAGAAAAAAACCACATGGTCATATCAATTGATGCAGAAAAAGCATTCGACAAAATCCAACACCCATTTTTGATAAAAACTCTCAGCAAGGTGGGAATAGAAGGATCATACCTCAACATAATAAAAGCCATATATGACAGGCCCACAGCCAACATCATACTCAATGGACAAAAACTAACACCATTTCCCCTAAGAACAGGAACAAGACAGGGATGTCTACTCTCACCACTCCTGTTCAACATAGTCCTGGAAGTATTAGCCATTGCAATTAGACAAGAAGAAATAAAAGGCATCCAAATTGGAAAAGAGGAAGTAAAACTGTCCTTATTTGCAGACGACATGATATTATACATACAAAACCCTAGAGACTCCATCAAAAAACTACTAGACTTAATACATGAATTTGGCAATGTAGCAGGATACAAAATTAACCCCAAAAAATCTGAGGCATTTCTATACACCTATAGTGAACTTGCAGAAAGAGAGATTATAAAAACAATCCCATTTACCATCGCACCAAAAAAATTAATATACCTAGGAATAAACTTAACTAAAGAGGTAAAAGACCTCTACTCAGAAAACTACAGGACGTTGAAAAAAGAGATAGAGGAAGACATAAAGAGATGGAAGAACATACCATGTTCTTGGATTGGTAGAATCAATATCATTAAAATGTCCATACTACCCAAAGCAATCTATAAATTCAACGCATTTCCCATTAAGATACCAATGGCCTACTTCTAAGATCTAGAACGAACTCTCCAAAAATTCATCTGGAATAAAAAAAGACCCCGAATAGCTGCAGCGATCCTGAGAAAGAACAAAGTAGGTGGGATCTCAATGCTAGATATCAAGCTGTATTACAAAGCCACTGTTCTCAAAACTGCCTGGTACTGGCACAAGAACAGACATATAGATCAGTGGAATAGAATAGAGAGTCCAGAAGTTAGCCCGAACCAATATGCTCAATTAATATTTGACAAAGGAGGCAAGAACATACAATGGAGCCCAGATAGTCTCTTCAATAAATGGTGTTGGGAAAATTGGACAAATATATGCAAGAAAATGAAACTAGACCACCAACTTACACCATACATAAAAATAAACTCAAAATGGATAAAGGACTTAAATGTATGACAGGAAACCATAAAAATTCTAGAAGAATCTAAAGGCAACAAAATCTCAGACATATGCCGAAGCAATTTCTTCACTGATACAGCTCCTAGGGCAGTTGAAACTAAAGAGAAAATGAACAAATGGGACTACATCAAAATAAAAAGCTTCTGCACAGCAAAAGAAACCATCAACAAAACAACAAGAAAACCCACTGTGTGGGAAAACATATTTGCCAATGTCATATCTGATAAGGGCCTAATCTCCAAAATTTATAAGGAACTCATACAACTTAACAAAAAGAAGATAAACAATCCAATCAAAAAATGGGCAAAGGATCTAAATAGACATCTTTCAAAAGAGGACATTCAGAAAGCCAAGAGACATATGAAAACATGCTCAAAGTCACTAATAACCCGAGAGATGCAAATCAAAACAACAATGAGGTACCATCTCACACCTGTCAGACTGGCTATCATCAACAAATCAACAAACGACAGGTGCTGGAGAGGATGTGGAGAAAAAGGAACACTTGTGCACTGCTGGTGGGAATGCAGACTGGTGCAGCCACTGTGGAGAACAGTATGGAGTTTCCTCAAAAAGCTGGAAATGGAAATCCCATTTGACCCTGTGATCCCACTTCTAGGAATATATCCCAAGAAACCAGAAACACCAATCAGAAAGGATATATGCACCCATATGTTCATAGCAGCACAATTCACCATAGCTAAGATCTGGAAACAGCCTAAGTGCCCATCAGTGGATGAATGGATTAGAAAACTGTGGTACATCTACATGATGGAATACTATGCTGCTATAAAAAAGAAGGAACTCTTACCATTTGCAACGGCATGGATGGAACTGGAGAGCATTATGCTAAGTGAAATAATCCAGTCAATGAAGGAAAAATACCACATGATCTCACTCATTCATGGATAATAAAGACCATTACAAACTTTTGAACAATAATAGATACAGAGGCAGAGCTGCCTCAAACTGATTGTCAACCTGCAGTGGGAAGGCCAGAGAGGGTTGGGGGGCAGAAGGGAGGGGAGTAAGAGATCAACCAAAGGACTTGTATGCATGCATATAAGCATAACTAATGGACATAAGACACTGGGGAGTAAGGGAGGGCAGGGGATTGTCAAGGGCGGGGGGCGGGGAAGGACACATATGTAATACCGTTTGTAATACTTATTATAATATTTTTTAAAAAAGAATAAAAAAAAGTATGATGTTGGCTGTGGGCTTGTCATATATGGCTTTTATTATGTTGAGGTATGATCCTTCTATTCCCACCTTGCTGAGAGTTTTTATCAAAAATGGGTGTATTTGCCGAAACCGGTTTGGCTCAGTGGATAGAGCGTCGGCCTGCAAACTGAAGGGTCCCAGGTTCGATTCCGGTCAAGGGCATGTACCTTGGTTGTGCGCTCGTCCCCAGTGGGAGATGTGCAGGAGGCAGCTGATCGATGTTTCTCTCTCATCGATGTTTCTAACTCTCTATCTCTCTTCCTTCCTCTCTGTAAAAAATCAATAAAATATATTTAAAAAAAAATGGGTGTATGATTTTGTCAAATGCTTTTTCTGCTTCAATTAATGTGACCATGTGGTTTTTTCTTTCAATTTGTTTATGTGATGTATCACGTTTATTGATTTGCGGATATTGTACTATCCTTGCATCCCTGGGATAAATCCTACTTGGTCATGGTGTATGATCTTTCTGATGTACTGTTGGATCCGATTTGCTAAGATTTTGTTGAGGATTCTGGCATCTATGTTCATGAAGGATATTGGCCTGTCATTCTCTTTCATTGTGTTGTCTTTACTTGGTTTTGGTATTAGGGTGATGCTGGCTTCATAGAATGAGCTTGGAAGTGTTCCTTCCTCTTGGATTTTTTGTAGTAGTCTGAGGAGGATAGGTTTTAGTTCTTCCTTGAATGTTTGGTAAAACTCCCCTTTGAAGCCGTCTGGTCCTGGGCTTTTGTTTGCTGGAAGCTTTTTGATGACTGCTTCAATTATTTCCATAGTTATTGGCCTATTGATATTTTTAGAATCTTCCGGATTGAGTTTTGGAATGTTGTATTTTTCTAGGAATATGTCCATTTCCTCCAGGTTCTCTAGTTTGTTGGAGTAGAGTTGCTCATAGTATTTTTTAACAATCATTTGTATTTCTTTGGGGTTTGTTGTTATTTCCCTCTATCATTTCTGATTTGGTTTATTTGGGTCCTCTCACTTTGCTTCTTGGTGAGCCTGGCTAGAGGTTTGTCAATCTTGTTTATCCTTTCAAAGACCTAGCTCTTGGTTTCATTGATTTTATCTATTGTTTGTTTCTTCTCTATGTCATTTATTTATGTTCTGATCTTTATTATCTCCTTCCTTCTGCTCACTCTGGGCTTTTCTTATTGCTCTCTTTCTAATATTTTGAGATATAGAGTTAGATGATTTATTACCATTTTTTCTTGTTTTTTGAGGTAGACCTGCAGAGCTATAAACGTCCCTCTCAGGACTGCTTTCATTGTGTCCCATAGGTTTTGGATTGTTGTGTTTTCATTGTCATTAGTTTCCAGGTTTTTTTAAATTTCTTCTTTGATCTCATTGGTAATCCAATCAATATTTAAAAACATGCTATTCAGCTTTCAAGTGTTTGAGTATTTTGGGTTGTTTTTATTGTAGTTTATTTCTAATATTATGCCATTGTGATCTGAGAAGATGCTTGGTATGATTTCAATCTTCTTGAATTTGGGGAGACTTTGTGACCCAATATGTGGTCTATTTTTGAAAATGTCCCATGAGCACTTGAGAAGAATGTATATTCCGTGGCTTTGAGGTGAAATGTTCTGAAGATGTCATTAAGTCCCTCTGATCTAGTGAGTCATTTAGGATTGCTGTTTCTTTGCTGATTTTTTGTTTAGAGGATTCATCCAGTGATGTCAGTGTTGTATTAAAGTCCCCTACTATGATTGTATTGTTGTCATTCTCTCCCTTGATATCTTCCAGGAGGTTTTTTATGTATTTGGGTGCTCCTGCATTGGATGCATATATGTTTATCAGGGTTATATCTTCTTGTTGTATCATTCCCTTTAGTATTATGAAGTGTCCTTCCTTATCTCTTGTTATGGCCTTCACTTTGAGGTCTATTTTGTCCGATATAAGTATTGCTACTCCAGCTTTTCTATTCATTTCCATTTGTCTGAAAGATATTTTTCCATCCCTTCACTTTCAGTCTGTGTGAGTCCCTTCTTCTGAGGTGGGTCTCTTGTAGACAGCAAATGTATGGGTCATGTTTTTTTATCCATTCAGCCACTTGATGTCTTTTGATTGGAGCATTTAGTCCGTTTATGTTTAAAG
Organism: Myotis lucifugus; assembly: GCF_000147115.1. Lineage (NCBI taxonomy): Eukaryota > Metazoa > Chordata > Mammalia > Chiroptera > Vespertilionidae > Myotis > Myotis lucifugus. The sequence goes on from NW_005871055.1 coordinate 17,976,179, forward strand.
TTATTATTGAAAGGTACTTGTTTGTAGCCATTTCTATTTTTTGTGCCTGTTTTCTTTCTTAGCTTTTTATTTCTTCTTTTTACACCAGTCCCTTTAGCATTTCTTGTTTTGCTGGCTTGGTGGTGTTAAACTCCCTTAGCCTTTTTTTTGTCTATGAAGCTTCTTATTTCCCCTTCAATTTTGAATGATAGCCTTTCTGGATAGAGTATTCTTGGATTCAGTCCGTTGCTTTGCATCACTTTGTAAATTTCCGTCCATTCTTTTCTGGCCTGGTGTGTTTCTGTTGCGAAATCATTTGATAATCTAATGGGAGATCCCTTGATTGTAACTTTCCGTCTCTCTCTTGCAACCTTTAAGATTCTCTCTTTGTCCTAAACATTTGCCATGGTAATTATATGTTTTGGCATGGGTCTTTTTGGGTTCATCCTGTTTGGGATTCTCTGTGCTTGTGTGACTTTTTTCTTCCCCACCTCAGGGAAGTTTTCTGATATTATTTCTTCAAATAGGTTTACTAATCCTTGTTCCTCCTCCTGTTTTTCTGGCATCCCTATTATTTGTATGTTCTTTCATTTCATGTTGTCCCATCGCTCCCTTAGGCTCTCTTCCTGTCTTTTAATTTTTTTTCCAATTGCAGTTCAGTTTGGGTGTGTTTTGTTTCCCTGTCTTCTAATTCGCTAATTTGGTCCTCCGCTTCTCCTAGTCTACTGTTGAAACTTTCAATGGTGTTTTTTTATTGTAGCTATATCACTCTTTATTTCTTCTTGGTTCTTACATAATTTATTGATTTTTTTCATCTGTTTCTTCTTGCTTCTTGCATAAGTTTTTGATTTTTTCCTCCATCCGGTTTATGCACTGTAGGACTCTTAATCTGAATTCTTTTTCTGACATGTTGCATGCCTCTGTTTCACTTAGCTGCTTTTCTGGCGAGGCCGCCTCTTCTTTCCTTTGGGGGTTTCTTTGTCTACCCATGTTTGATCTCACCAACAGATCTAGATTTTGAGTCGTTCAGGGGCTGCTCCTTGGGTGGCTGTGGCTCCTCGGGCTTGGTTGCTCCTCGGGCAGTTTTGGTAGCAGTTGCTCCTCAGTTGACAACAGCTCCTCTGGTGGGTGCTGTTCACAACCGTTGTGGCTCCTCTGGCTTGTTGGGGGAGGCTTCTCACACAGCTGCTGTTCCTCAGACAGGGGGTGTGCTGATCATGTGGCTGCTGTTCCTTGGATGGGGGCAGGCTACACACTCAGCTGCTACTCCTTGAACTGGGACAGATTGCTCACGTGGCTGCTGCTCCTTGAATGGGGGATGGCTGCACACTGCTGTTGTTCCTCTGATGTGGTGGGCTGCTTGTGGGGCTACTCCTCCTTGGACTTGGACAGGTTGATTGCAAGTCTGCTGCTCCTCAGATGGGGGTGGGCTGCTTGCACGGCTGCTGCTCTTTTGATGGGAGTGAGCTGCACACGTCCCTTTTAAGATTTTTAGATTGAATGAAAAGGAATGAGCTCTATCATGTCCTTTTAAAATTGTTGTGAGGCATCAAAGGAACTAGTCTGCAGTAAGCTCCTTTCTCGGCCAACAGTTCTTTGAGTCCCCTTCCCAATCACTGTCCAACAGTTTTTTATGGGTTCCCTTCTCAATCACTGTCTCCTGTGACGTGACAGCAACAATATTCCAGTTCTGGATGGTGGACAAATGGTGAACAATGGCAATGGAGGTGTGACCTTCTTTGGCTTGGTCCAGGGCAACCTGCAGCAATGTACAGCTGATGAATGCTAGCATGGCAACGCGTCTTTACCATTCCCCATCTCTGGACTGTTTCTCTTCTGTCTCATCAGTGTGTTGCTTGGGGCCACTGCTATCTGGAATTAGAATAGTCTGGTCAGTTCTTCTCTCAGATCCATTGTTGCAGGAATCCACATGGGCTTGGAGGAGTTTTCCGGAAATACACAAGCATATCCTAGACCAAAGGTTAATAAAGGGACCTTTCTATAAACTAGATTCTCGGGATCTTTTCATTTTTGCCAAACCATTTTCCTTTGGTTTATTCTGACACCATGGGTGTCTTGCCAACAGCAGCATTACAAGTGCAAAAATTTTAAAGCAAAAAATTTAAAGTAATTATGGGTTGATGTAATTTACTTACAGGGGATTTCTCCACTATCCCCCCTTTTTTGTTTTAAATAATATTAAAATGCTTTTGGAAATCCTGTAATGAAGCCTTGATAGCTTTTAATTTAATTCTTTGTGCAGAAGTATGACTGTTCTAAATTCATTGCATGATAAACAGTTTTTACTATGAGATGAACCATCAGTAAGAAATAGCTAATGCTCCAGGAATAGGTTCCTGCCTAGTACAACTAAGTTCCCCTGAATATTCACTAATTTCAATTTGCTAATTTAAATCAATCTGAAATGAGGCTTATTTTCTAACTTTATTTGTTTTTGGGTGTGGACAGTAAATGACATTAATTGAATTTTCACTCAGTCTTTGAGTACTTTGACATAGAGCTTTGTCAGGGAGGCAAAATGTAAATTATTTACTTTTCTTTTTGAGGCCTAATACATTGACTTTTAATTACAGTTTCTAAGTATTTAAAGGAAATCTCCCTTTATTTCCTCCCAGAGTAATTTCTAGGCCACATTTAGGTACTTTCTTTTAAAAATCTTTTTTTCTTTCTTTTAAACAGAGCAACACACTTGGTTACTTTTCTGATCCTGGCTAATACTGCCATGCCTACATTTTAAGTGACTCTCTTTTTACTTATGGTGACTTATTAATTATCAGATTTAATGCTTGAATAATAACTATTAGTTTACCCTGTAAATAGTAGCAGAAGAGATTTTAAAATTTCTCCTTTTATTAAGCTTAAAATTTTACTTTTAAGCAGTATTCTTTTTGGCTAGTCCTCATTTGCATACACAGAGTTATCATGAGAGGTCTCAGAAACTATTTTTACTAGAATCAATTGCTTAACATTTTGGCTTCTCATATAATTGAAATTATATGAGACCTTGACTATATTGTAAAAAGCTAATTTATTAAGTAATTAAAGTATGCACCTTTATTGAAAAAGCAAAGTAAGTAAACTTAGACATTTGACCTATGAAGTACAAATGCCGTCCCAACCCCCAGCCTATTTAAAGAGCAGGCTGCCTAAGGCCTTTTGTTTGCTTTTGTTTTTAAAATTCCGCTGCTGAAGAAATATTTAGCAACTTTGCCTTGCCCTCCTTTAGAGGTTGAAACCTTTATAACTTTTAAAATATATGTATATAAATAAAATATATTTATTAATTTTTATTTGATAAAGCTTTCCACATGATTTCAAGTATATTAGATCAGCTTAATTCAAAAATATTTCTTTTAGGAAGAGAGAATAAATCCTTGAATCATCCCAAGGCCCTTGGAATGTCCCAGAACTATCTCTTGGTTAGTCTCGAAATTTAACTTGGAAAGACCATC
>NW_005871055.1:17979730-18118114 GCF_000147115.1 Myotis lucifugus
ATATCTCCCAAAGATTATATTATATACTTTTTGTAATTATTCTAAAATATATCAATTAAATTTAAACTGGTTTTTATATTAAAAATTTGGTTGAGACCATAGAATTAATCCTCCTTTTTTTAATTAGGCCATATAAAATATTATATCCTAGGTTGAAATTTTACCATACATAGTACACATAATGACTACAATATATTTTGAACTAATTTCTCCAGAGAAAATACAAGAATTATTTTCTTAAAAATAAATTTCTATACTTTATGCATTTTGTTATCATAACTATATAATTTCTCCTAACTTAATTTGAACTTTAAACTCTTAGAAGCCTTAAATTTTTAGTGGCAAGTTAAATACTTAGCATTTCTTAGATTAGGAATAAATTTACATTTTTAAAAAATACAAGACATATTTAATTAATACATTCAATTCTGTCATCTAGATTTTTCATAGGAGGCAAACTCAGATTAATATTTCAGTATTTTGTCATTTCAAAATACCTAGATATTTAATAGTCTTTATTGTTTAATTTAGCAAACTGCAAAGCTTTAAGTTGCTAAAGACTTTGGAAAACTATGTTTCTGGCTGGCAAAAGGAGGGGATAGAGGGAAGCAAGCTTGTAACTATTTGAATGTAAAATCACCACATTCTTTCTTCAGAGACTGCTGCTGCGGGATATGAGACCAGCCACCTCCTCCATCAATATATCTATACTTATCACTGAAAAGCTCTATCACAAATCCTTCATTTTAGTTACATTTATTTATCCATGTTTCAACAATTTTAGAATTTTGAAGCCAAATATTAGCATCTAAGGCATTTACTTTGGTAAATTCTGTAACAGAGATTAACTAACTTACTGACTTTCAGTGGCCTTAAGGTTAACTTTGGAATGCGGTCCATCATTATTCAAAAACTACCCTTTATTATGGAAACACTAATCTTGTTGCCCAAACGTAGCCTGTATTTTTTCCTTGGGTCATTTTTGCCATCTTTTTGAGGAAAACAGTCTTGGGTTTATTCTATAAGATCTGTAAAGAGATTGAGTTCAGCCCAAGACCTATCCAAAATTGGATGGAGCTTGGTTTTGTCTTAAGCCAGCCTTTTTCTCTTCACGAGTACAGAAATCCCATATGTCTCCCTTGAATTCTGCCAAATTTTAAATGACGAACCGGGAAATAAAAAATATGGCAAAAATGAGACTTTTCTTTTTGTTATCTCTACCTCCCTTTGTCTCCTAGGACACCCTTGGCCACATGTCTCCCCACCCCCACATCTTGTTTGCTCTGGGGAAATTCAGTAAATGGCCCAGCCACCTAGGCATGCTCAATAGACTAACAATAAACACATTAAACCAAACAAAAAGGACAGATCAATAAACATATAGACCAGATTTAATATATCACAGTTCTTTTCATGAATCTGTTCCTATTCTGCTCTCTATAGCATTGACTAGCCTTTAAAATTATTTTAGCTAAACTCTGCCTGTCCCAAGGCATCATGTGGTAATTTTCAGACAAAGCATCAGTCCCCTACAAGATAGTTGACAGCTCCACCCTCTCTAACTGCCAAGTCTCTCCACACCAGAGGTGGAGGATCCGGTGGTGTTTTTTTAGTTTTAGATTTTTGATTCCCAATACAAATTAGGCATTTTGTAATTTGAACAAGACCCCACATAGTTAAATACAACAAGGGCACCCTTTTTCCTTGAGCCTGATTTAAGAGAGTACCTTTTGACATTTTAATTTCTTCATAATTTTGCCTTTTAACTGAATTCTTCCCCATTATGGCCTGGCTTGAAAAAGATGTCCTTGCCCACTCTGGACTGCAAATTCCAAAGCTTTGTGTGAGCTTTATGCACAGTGAATCTCCCCACCTTTTTCCCAGTGGTCCCCACCTTTACCGGTGATCCTTTCTTCGCTCTGGCAAATCTTCTTCTCCAGTCCCTGTTCGGGTGCCATAAATGCCACAGTCTTTTGCAGCAAGGGTTCAGGAATCTGGAGAAGGGGCTGACGCATAAATGAAGAGACTAGACAAGAAATATAAATTTGGAAGGCATGGGGGAAAGCCAGGTGGAGGTCTCACCCTCTAGTGAAGTGGGCTCCCTGAATCTTCAGATCCATGGCTTTTTATTTACACATTTTGCCCTTTAGCAAAGCAAACATGCATATCAAAGGTAAGGTTTGGTAAACAGTAAAAGATTATCAGGTTTGGGGAATTTCCTACAGCTGTTCAGCCATTTGGCCAGCAGCAGGGTAATTCAATGCTGATATTCAGCCCTGCTGAATATCAAAAGTCCATCAGCCTTTTGAGGATTTTTTGCATTTATTATGACCTGCTGGTCTTAGCCTCCCGCAGCTAAGCCCACCCATAAGTGGAATAACAGCAATAAGATCAAAATTCAATAGGAGGACCTATATAACCCATATAAAGTTCATTCATAGACCACCCAGCTCATAATATAAAGAAAGCTACACAACTGGGCCCCACAAGAAGGCCACCCCACCAAGACTGGGAGGCATAGAAGTCTTCTCCAAAACACAAAGAAACAGCAAAAATGGGGAAGCAAAGTAATAGGCCCCAAATGAAAGAATAGGAGGAATTCCCAGGAAAAAAAAGAGCTAAATAAAATGGAGGCATGCAATATATTAGATATAGTGTTCAAAATAATGGTGATAAGGCTGTTCAAATAACTTAGTGAGAAGTACAAGCAACTTACTGAGAATTATAAGTAACTTAGACAAAGCTATATCAGCATGAAAACAGATATAGAAACTATGAATAGGAAACAATTGGAAATGAAGAAAGATATAGCTGAAATAAACAATTCTTTGAAAGGAATCAAAAGTAGATTAGAAGAAACTGCAGGCCAAATAAGTAAATGAGAAGACAAGATTTTTTAAAAAATCACTCAATTAGAGCAGCAATAAGAAAAAATACTTAAAAACCATGAGGACAGTGTAAGGGAACTGTGAGACAACATGAAATGGAACAGCAACCACATCATAGAGATGCCAGAGGGGGAAAAAAAGGAAGCACAAAATAGAGAAACTGTTTGAAGAAATAATGACAGAAAAATATCCTGACCCGATGAAGGAAAAGGTAGCACAAGTTCAGAAGAAACATAGTGTCTGAATTAAATTCACATACACACACACACACACACACACACACACACAGCTGCATACACCAACCCACAGCAAGACTCATCATAATTAAAATAGCAAACTTCAAAGAAAAGAAAGAATTCAGAGGCCATCAATAGAGAGCAATCAGTTACCTATAAGGCAGCTCCAATAAGGCTGTCAGCTGATCTCTCACCAAAAACACTATGGCAGGAAGGAAATGACATGAAATATTCAAAGTAATGAAAAGCAAGGATTTGAAACAAAGACTATTCTATCTAGCAAGGCTATGATTCAAAAGTAAAGGAGAAACAAAAGCTTCTCAGATAAAACAAGGCTAAGTTAGTTTATTATCACCAAACCAGCACTGTAAGAAATACTAAAAGGACTATTGGAAGAAGATGAAATAGAGAGACAGAGAGAAACAAAGGCATAAAGAATCAAAATGGCAATACATAAGTACCTTTGAATAATAAACTTAAATGTGTCAATCAGGCCGTCAAACCTCAGAGGGAAGGTAGGGGAAGGTGGGGGTAAAGGGGAGAGATCAACCAAAGGATTTGTATGCATACATATAAGCCTAACTGAAGGACACAGATACCAGGGGGGTGAGGGCATGAGTGGGGGGTGGGGAGGGGCAATAGGGTGATAAGGACACATATGTAATACCTTAATTAATAAAGAAAAAAATAAAAAATAAATAAATGCTCTAATCAAAAGACATAGGCTAGCTGAATAGATATGAAAACATGACCAAAATATATTCTGTCTACAAGAGACCCACCTCAGAACAAAATACACACACAGGGTGAGAGTGAAGGGATAGAAAAAAATTTCAATGCAAATGGAAGTGAAAAAAATTTGGGGGTACAAATACTCATATCTGACAAAATAGGCTTCAAAATCAAGACCATAACAAGAGAAACTGAAGGTCACTACATAATACTAAATAGATTGATTCAGCAAAAGGATAGAAACCTGATAAACATATATGCACTCAGTATAGAAGCACCCGAATACATATATATATATATATATATATATATATATATATATATATATATATTTAAGTTGCTGAATCACTTTAAGGTAGAGATTGACAACATATAATCATAGTAGGGAACTTTAACACCCCACTGACAACACTGGATAGATGTTCAGACAAAAAGTCAACAAGGAAACAGAGACCATGTAAAACACATAACATCAAATGGACTTAATTGATATTTAGAGAATATTTCACCCCAAAGCTGCAGAATATACAATCTTCTCAAGTGCATGCAGGACATTCTCAAAGACAGATCACTTGTTGGAACACCAAATAATTCTCTACAATTTCAACAAGATTGAAATCATATCAAGTATCTTCTCAGCCCACAAAGGAATGAAACTAGAAATTAAAATATACTAAAACAAATTGAACCACATGGTGGCTTAATAGCATGTTATTAAACAATGAATAAGTTGCCAAAGCAATCAAAGAAAAAAATTTAAAAAACATCTTGGAAACAAATAAAAATGAACACACAACCCAAAATCAACAGGAAGGAAGTTCATAGCACTACCCACCTTCTTCAAGAAACAAGAAAAATCTGTAATAAACTAACTAGACCTACAACTAAAAGAATTAGCAAGAGAACAACAAGCCCAGAGTAAGTAAAAGGAAGGAAAGGATAAAGATCAGAGCAGAAATAAATGACATAGAGACTAAAAAAAATCGATACAAAGGATCAATGAAACCAATAGCTGGTTCTGTGAAAAGATGAACAAGATTGATGAACCTTTAGCCAGACTCATCAAGAAACACAGAGAGAGGACCCAAATAAGTAAAATCAGATATGAAAGAGGTAAAGTAACAACTGACACCACAGAAATACAAAGGATTGTAAGAAAGTATTATAATCAACTATATGCCAACAAATTGAGCAATTATGATAAAGTGGACAAATTTCTAAAAATATACAACCTTCCAAAATTTAATCAGGAAGATTCAGAAAACCTGAACAGATGATTAACAATGAAAGAAATTGAAACAATAATCAAGAAACTCTCAGCAAACAAAAGCCTTGGTCTGGACAGCTTCAAAGCGGAGTTTTTACCAAAGAAGAAATAACACCTATTCTCCTCAAACTATTCCAAAATATTCAAGAGGAATGAACACTCCATGCTCTTTTTACAAAGCCAGCATCATCCTAATTCCAAAAGCAGATAAAAACACTACAAAGAAAGAAAATTACAGGCCAATATTCCTGATGAATACATGATAAAATCCTCAACAAAATTTTAGCAAATCTGATCCAGCAATGTATTAAAAAGATAATACACCATGTTCAAGTGAGATTTATTCCAGGGATGCAAGGCTAGTACAATTCACTAATCAATAAGGTTGATACATCTCATAGACAAATTGAAATATAAAAACCACATCATCAATCATAGATACAGAAAAAGCATTCAACAAAATTCACCATTGAGGAAACCAAGATGGCAGCATAGGTAAACACTGGAAATTGCTGCCTTGCACAACCACTTCAAAAATACAACTAAAAGACAAAACCGGACACCATCCAGAACCACAGGAAGGTTGGCTGAGTGGAAATTCTATAACTAGAAGGAAAGAGAAAAGCACACTGACACTCAGAGGAGGTGCGGAAGTAAAGTACAGAGGTATGGAGGCGCACGTGGAAAGGGTTGGCTACTGAGGACTCAGTTGTCTTTTTCAATTGGGAGGAAGTCTCAAGCTCCCACCTGCTCTGAACTCCAGTTCTGGGCTAGTCGCTGGGGACCCAGACTCATACGGGGAAAAACTGGACTGTCTGGCAGCGGTTGGAACTCGAGGGCAGATTTCTCTCAGAGGTGCTTGCAGCGATTACCGGGACACTGAGACACGGGGCCTCTTAGGGTAGGCCTGAGGAGCAGCCATAGCTGCTTGCTCCACCCTGTTGATCCCTTGAGACCCTGCCCCACACAAGCTATGCACAGAGGCTTTTGCATATAAAAGGCCTGGCCCTTTGTAATCTAAAAATTACCTAACAAACTGCAGCTGCTTCAGAGAGACCCAGAACTTCCAAAAGAAGGCCCAAGGCCTCACAGCAGCTTGCATTGCTTCACGGGTGGGCCTCATCTGGGCACCTCCAAACCCCAAACAAAGAAGAGGAATCTGCAGATCTCTCCATAGCTCCTGCTGGGTAGCCTCAGGCAGAGGCTAAATTAGCACCTCCATAGAGATCCAAGAGCCAGTGGTTAGAGTGGGACCATCCAGATTACAACTCCTCATATCCATAAGGGACACACTCAGGGGGCAGACTCAGTGAGCACCAAAGCCTCACTGAAGCAAGTCTTGCCCCAGAAGGGTGTCTCCAGCACAGTTCTCCCACTGCAGACACAGCTGATTCTCACAGCCAATTGGCCTGGAGATCAATTCCTCCCAGTGATACCTACAACAATCAAGGCTTAACTACAACAAGACTGTGCACAAAGCCCACAAAGGGGTGCACCAAGAGTGTCCACCTCAGGTAATTGGGGAGGCTGAGCCACTGGGCCCTATAGGACACCTAGCACAGAAAGCCACTCTATCAACACAGGGAAGCAGCCAAAATGTGGAGACAAAGAAACAGGTCACAAATGACAGAAATGGAGGAAAGCAAACTACAGGATATAGAGTTCAAAACCACACTTATAAGGTTTTTCAAGAATTTTTTAGAAACCGCTGATAAATTTAGTGGGACCCTCAAGAAATCTAGTGAGACCCTTGAGGTTATGAAAAAGGCCCAACTAGAAATTAAGCATATACTGACTGAAATAAAGAATATTATACAGAGTTCCAACAGCAGACTAGAGAATCACAAGAATCAAGTCAAAGATTTGAAATATGAAGAAGCAAAAAACACCCAACCAGAAAAACAAAAAGAAAAAATAACCCAAAAATATGAAGATAGTGTAAGGAGCCTCTGGGTCAACTTCAAACATACCAACATCCGAATTATGGGGGTGCCAGAAGAAGAGAAAGAGCAAGATATTGAAAACCTATTTGAAGAAATAATGACAGAAAACTTCCCCTACCTGATGAAAGAAATAGACTTCCAAGTCCAGGAAGCGCAGAGAACCCCAAACAAAAGGAATCCAAAGAGGACCACACCAAGACACATCATAATTAAAATGCCAAGAGCAAAAGACAAAGAGAGAATCTTAAAAGCAGCAAGAGAAAAACAGTCAGTTACCTACAAGGGAATACCCATACGACTGTCAGCTGATTTCTCAACAGAAACTATGCAGGCCAGAAGGGAGTGGCAAGAAATATTCAAAGTGATGAATACCAAGAACCTACAACCAAGATTACTTTACCCGGCAAAGTTATCATTCAGAATTGAAGGTCAGATAAAGAGCTTCACAGACAAGAAAAAGCTAAAGGAGTTCATCACCACCAAACAAGTATTAGACGAAATGCTGAAAGGTATCCTTTAAGAAGAGAAAGAAGAAAAAAAAAAGGTAAAGATACAAATTATGAACAACAAATACACATCTATCAACAAGTGAATCTAAATATCAAGTGAATAAATAATCTGATGAACAGAATAAACTGGTGAATATAATAGAATCAGGGGCATAGAAAGGGAGTGGACTGACTATTCTCGGGAGTGGGGGAAGGGGTGTGGGGCGTGCGGGAAGAGACTGGACAAAAATCGTACACCTATGGATGAGGACAGTGGAGGGGTGGGTTAGGGCAGAGGGTGGGGTGTGAACCGGGTGAAGGGGAGCTATGGGGGGAAAAAAGAGGAACAACTGTAATAATCTTAACAATAAAGATTTAATTTAAAAAATCAATCAGGCAAAAAAAAAAAATCCAGCACCATTTTTGATAAAAACTCTCAGTAAAGAGGTTATAGAGAGGTCATACCTCAATATAATAAAGGTCATATATGACAGAATTACAGCCAACATAATACTCAATGGGCAAAAACTAAAAGTGTTTCCATTAAGAACCAGAAAAAGACAAGGATCTCTGCTTTCACCACTCTTCTTCTGGAAGTCCTAGACACAGCAATTAGGCAAGAAGAGATAAAAAGCATCCAAATTGGAAAGGAGGTGGTAAAACTGTCATTATTAGCAAATGACATGATATTGTATATTAAAAAATCCTAAAGACCCCACCAGGAAACTACCAGACATAATAAATGAATTTGACAAGGTAGCACAATACAAAATCAACATCCAGAAATCAATGGCATTTTTATACACCAACTAGAGGCCCGGTGCATGGATTCGTGCACTGATGTGGGGCGTGGCCTGTGGGGATCGGCCTGCTGTGGGAGCACCACTCATCCTGATCAGTCGAGCGGTGCTCCCACTGTGGGAGCACACTGACCACCAGGGGGCAGCTCCTGCATTGAGTGTCTGTCTTCTGATGGTCAGTGCATGTCATAGTGACTGGTCGACTAGTCGTTCTGGTTGTTCCACCATTTGGTCACTGAGCTTTTATTATATAGGGTAATAAACTGTCAGAAAGAGAAACTAAAAAATCAGTCCCATTTACCATTGCAACAACAACAAAAATTAAGATGCCTAGGCATAGACTTAATTAACCAAGTAGTTAAAAGACCTGTACTTGGAAAACTGTAGGACATTGAAAAAAGAAATAGAGGAAGATACAAATAAATGGAAGCATATACCATATTCATGGATTAGAAGAATTAACATCATTAAAATGTCTATATTACCCAAAGCAATCTATAGATTCAATGCAATCCCTATTAAAATACCAATGGCATACTTCACAGAGCTAGAACAAACACTCCAAAAATTTATATGGAACCATAAAAGACCCCAAATAGCTGCAGCTATCTGAGAAAGGAGAAAGAAGTAGGAAGGACCACAATAATGTATATCAAACTATACTACAAAGCCACCGTAACCAAAACAGCCTGGTACTAGCAGAAGAACAGGAATATAGACTAATGGATCAGAACAAAGACCCCAGAAATTGACCCACACCATTATGGTAAATTAATTTTGACAAAGGAGGCAGGAACATACAATGGAGTCAAGACAGTCTCTTCAAAAAAATGGTGCTGGGAAAACTGGACAGACACATGCAAAAAGATGAAACTAGACCACCAACTTACACCATACACAAGAATAAACTCAAGATGGATAAAAGACTTAAATGTAAGTCCAGAAACCATAAAAATCTTAGAAGCAATCATAGGTAGTAAAATCTCACACATCTCTTGTAGCAATATGTTTACGGATACATCTCCTAGGACAAAGGAAACTAAATAGAAAATAAGAAAATGGGAGTAAATCAAAATAAAGAAACTTCTGCACAGCAAAAGAAACCACCATCAAAATGAAAAGTGAACACACTATATGGGAGAACATATTTGTCAATGATTCATCTGATAACAGGTTAATATCCAAAATATATAAAGTACTTATATAACTCAGCCAAAGGAAGACAAACAATCTAATTTAAAAATAGGCACAAGACCTGAATAAACATTTCTCCAAAGAGGACATACACTTAGCCAAGATACATATGAAAAAATACTCAAAGTCACTAATCATCAGAGAAATGCAAATTAAAACCACAATGAGATATCGTTTCACAACTGTCAGAATAGCTATCATAAAAAAATCAACAAACAGCCCTGGCCGGTTTGGCTCAGTGGATAGAGCGTTGGCCTGCGGACTCAAGGGTCTCAGGTTTGATTCCAGTCAGGGGCATCTACCTTGGTTGCTGGCACATCCCCAATAGGGTGCATGCAGGAGGCGGCTGATTGATGTTTCTCTCTCATCGATGTTTCTAACTCTCTATCCCTCTCCCTTCCTCTCTGTAAAAAATCAATAAAATATATTTTTAAAAAAATCAACAAACAACAAGTTCTGGTGAGAACATGGAGAAAAGGGAACACTAGTTCACTACTATTGGGAATGCAGCTTAGTACAGCTATTATGGAAAACAGTATGGAGATTCCTCAAAAAATTAAAAATGGAACTTCCATTTGACCCAGTGATTCCACTCCTAGGAATATATTCTAAAAACCCCAAAACACCAACCGGAAAGAATATATGCACCCCTATGTTCATAGCAGCATTATTTACAATAGCTATGATTTGGAAACAGCCCAAGTGCCCATCAGTAGATGAATGGATAAAAAATCTGTGGGACATTTATACTATGGAATACTATGCAGCTATAAAAAAGAAGGATCTTTTATCCTTTGGGACAGCGTGGATGGACCTGGAATATATTATGCTAAGTGAAATAAGCCATCTGAAAAAGACAAATGTCACATGATCTCACTTATTTGTGGAATCTAATGAACAAAATGAATTGATTAATAAAATAAGACCCAAAGCATGGAGTCAAGGAAAGACTGATATAACTCAATGTGGGTTTTGTGTAACAAGGAGAGATAAACCAAATATATTCATAGCGCATGGACATGGGCAATAGGGTAGTGAAGACCTGGGGGTGATGGACACGGCAATAGGATAGTGAAGACCTGGGGGGAATGGATAGTGGCTTGGAAGAGGGGGGTAAAGGAAGGAAAAATGGGAGATATTGTAATACTATCAACAATAAAAATAAAATAGACCCAGAGTCATGGAAACATGGAACACATTGATGAATATCGGGGGAAGCGGGGAGGAAAGAACGAAAGAGATTAACCAAAGAACTTATATGCATAAATGTATTGTCCATGGAAAGAGGCAATAGTGTGATAAAGTCCTGGGGTAGAAGGAAACTGGGTGGAGGGGGCAAAATGCGAAGAAAAAAGGTAGACATCTGTTATACTCTCATTAATAAAGATTAACAACAACAAAAACAACAACTAAATAATAATGAGGGTATTTGTTGTCTGTGCAGAGTGGTGCCTCTTCTTTGGTGGTTCCGGAAAAAGGAAAATACTTTGATATTCTAAATACATCTTGTAGAATGTAGATGAAAATAAACAGGCTCAGTTAAGGCAAAAAATGAACTTTGTCTGGGAACATAGGGCCTCCAACATGACTATCCACCATAAGCTACTTTTAGTTAAAAAGTTTTCATTTCAGACCATCCTTTGTGGTTGTTTTAGGTGTCTGAGTTTGTAAGGCCACCACCAAGGCCTCCCCTGAGCTTATCAGGTTTAAAATGTGGGCCCGTTTTGTCCACATGCCTGATGAATGAGAGCTGTAAAGAATATTAGACTAAAATAGAAATTACTGTTACCATTGTGAAAGCCATCGAGGCCAAACTTTTACAGAGTCTACTTCAGTACTAATTTTACAAAAGCAATGGTAGCAGTGATCAATGATGATAAATCACCATAGCAAAGTTAGGAATAACAATTACCTTTGTAAAGCACATTACTGATTATGAATAGTTATTAGAGAATAATGATTTAACAATTATGCCTATATTAATAACCAATCATGGAAGTTTAGGAAAAGAATTAATGAATGGTTTTTCAGAGACTGCCTGAAAACATGAGTTAACAAATAAATTTTTGAAATTGAAATCGGACTAAGAAAAAAAGATAGATGACAAACATTGGGGCCATCTTGTGCAAAGCTCAGTAGATTACCTGAGATCAATATTCCAGCACTGGCTAAGCATTAGCTAATAGAGTCAAGCAAAATTAAACAGATACTGACATTGATGAAAGTCACTTGGTAAAATTATTATATATGAAATGATACAAAAGCTAAACAGAAAGGGCTGGAAAAGCTTCTTGGATCTCCTAAAAGAGATATCAACATGATCCAAAGCTTGGGGATTTTGCAATCAAATTTCCATTGAGGCTTTCAATAGAGACCTGTGTCAAATTGGATGGATCATCTAACCATGAACTTCCAGTGAAGAAGGATGCACCCATGTATACATGTAGGTTTATATGCATGTGAACCTGTGAATAAAACTCTGAGATGAATAAATCTACTGCAAATTAAAATTTAGGTATGCTTGTTGCTTTCTTCTCCTTCTTTCCATAAATATTTGCAGTCTGAGAGAATATTGGTTTTTTTGTTATATCATCTCCTCAATTCTACAATGGTGATAATTTTCAGATTGAATTAATAAAGTAATTATTTTCATTTATTGAACACATACCATGTTTCAGCACTTTACGCTAAAAGGAGTTCAGAACCTGCCACCACAAAATATGTCACTTTAGCATGTGAATTACTTTCAGCTGAAGGTAATCAAGGCCCACAAACCAGACTCAGGAAAAGCTCTTTACCTCCTCTTTAACTGCTTAAAGAAAGTACAAATTTCCCAATCTGTGGGGAGAAGTCTACATTTATAAAAGAAATTTCTACTAGAAAGCTTACTTGTTCCAGCAAGGGAGATACTATCAGAGATAAATGTTTTCACCTTGTTTATCTGCATAAAAAAACAAATATTGCTTATAATACATTTCTTCTACCTTTCCTCAAATTACGCCCCCCTCCCCACTTAGAAGCTCCAGGCCCCTATCTCTTTCCTTAATTCTAGATGGTAAACACGTCTCAATTATCTGGCTGCCTTTGAGTCTCATATCTGTGAAACTTCCATGTATACACACATAATTGAATTTTTTCTTCTGCTTATCCATCTTGTGTTAATTTAACTCTTAGGCCAATCACAGAATCTAAGGGTAGAAAGGAACATTTTTCTTCCCCTAAACCTACATTATCTTCTTTAATCCTCATAGCAAACCTAATAGGTGGGTTTGTTCACTTCCATCTTATCAAGGAGGAAAACCAGGGTTTCTCTTATGCGCTTGAGGCTTGTTGCATGGGGTGTACCCTCTTGGATCCCCTTCATTTGCCCACATGTCCCACTACTATGTGGACCCCCACACAATGGACTGATGGACTGCAACTAGTCTGTTGATGAACTGGACCTGGCTGAAACACAGAATAGAAACTCTAGACACCAACTTTGCTTTTAGCTTTACTGAAACTCCAACTACATTTCTTCTATAACTGGACTAAGGGAAATGGGACTTTAGAAACCCAGGAATATAATTCCATGCAAATAAAAATCACTCATTCCCTTGTGAAAGTCTCAGAAAATTGTTTTCCTTGAGATATGGTAAGGACTTTATCCCCAGCACTCAGTGGACAAAGGGATACCCCAGTTTCCTCGATAACACTTTCACATACACAAACAAGAGGCTCAGAAGTTTGATGACTCATTTTTTTCTTACTCCTACATTTGATCCATTACCAACACCATTCCCTTATCTGCACTAGATTTCTTCTGATTCAAGTTATTATCATCTCTCACTGGACTCCCAACTTTTCACTTTACATAATTCTCAAAGCCAAATGAGGTCACATGATACCCCAGTTTAAAGTCCCTCCTTCACTCTTCATTGTGTAATTGAAAAGAGGACATCATACTAAACCTCACAAGCTCAGGGGAGACCTGCATGGTGGGCCTTACAAACTCAGAGACCAAAAGTAACCAATAGGATTCTCTCAATATAAAAATTCCTAACTAAAACCAAGTTATGGTGCTAGTCACATCCTAGGCCTGTAGCTTCCTTGACAAGTCAATCTTTATCTTAAGTAACCCTGTCTATTGTCTTTTTGTATCTAAGATAACATATCTTTGCAATATCAGAGTAATTTTTTTTTCTGGACCCTTCAGGTTATATCTTTCATACCAGAGCAAGAGAACTCAACCTTTTGTTGTTTTCATGTTCTCCAAATACCATGTCTAAGTGCTATAAATGTTAATTTTTACTATACCAATCAATGTAAAAGAAGTATTTGACTCTTCATTTTACTCTCTACCCAATCTCCGAGATCTATCTGCTTTGTTTCCTTCCACCTCCCTAATCTACCACCAATGAATTTTATGTAACCCTTCCTTATGTCTCCTTTTTTATTGGATTGTATAAAATAAGCCGCAAAACTGCCATTTTCTGGAGCATCTTTTCAACCCATTGAGACTTTTCTTCCCAGTAATTATCCTACAGTGTGGCTCAAATAAATTCATGAAAATTCTCTACAGGTTTGGATATTTCTTACATCAAAAATTGCTTTCTGAAAAATGTATAATTTCTTAATGTGGCCTAAAAGGGCTTGCCTGATCCTCCCCCAACACACACTCAGAACTTCACCCTTATCTGCCCCTAGTCCACTGACTCTTTTAGTTTGCCTCTTACTTTGCAAACTTTTTTCATCTCAGGGATGTTGCACATGTTATTTATTATACCTGAATAAATTCTCTCCCTTATTTGACTAGTCAACACCTAGTTATCCTTCAAATTTCAATGGAGCCTTCCCTGAATTCCCTACCTAGATCAAACCTCCTATTACAAGCTGTCTTAACACCGTGTAGCTATTTTTCAGTTGCATTAAGCATTTATGTGTTTATTAAGTCAATGTTTGTCTCCCAACTAGATGATAATTTATGTTATGGTAGAATCTATGTCTTCTTTTTCCCCAGTGTCTATTTAGCACCTGTTTCTAGAGGTGCTTATGCATATTTGTTATATGTCTGACTGACTGACCAATAAATTAAATGAATAAATTAATGTATTATGTTATTAATGTGTTAAGTTTCTATAACTTGCTAGAATTCTAAAATATTAGAATCTCCATATGGAGACAAGTCTTGGCTCAAGTGTTTCCTTAAACCTGGCCTTCACAATGAAAGTGACCTTGACCATACTATTTTACACTGCCGACAACCAACTCTTCGAGTCTCATACTCAGTTGTATTTTTTCTTTTTTCTATAGTATTTATCACCATATAACATACTAAATAATTTTGTTTATTTATCATTGTTCAGCCTCATTGCTTTTCCTAGCTCTCCTTCTGACACATAAGGCAAAATTCAGTGCTTAATATTTATCTTTGAGGTATGTAGATATATGCCAGGCTGTGCAATACTCATTTAAATTACATTGATTGAACTTCTATTTGGAGTTACTATATTATTAAAATATATGTTAAGCCCAACTCTTCTAATCTCACTTTCTTCTCACTCAAATGCAGCCTTGGAATTCTAGCATTCTCTTTTTTATTGCAGGAAGGTTTTACTCTGATAATAATAGCTAAAATTATTGAGCACTACATGAACTATATTATTTTCATCCTCATAACAGATAAGTCTAATTTTACAAATGAGGAAAAGAAGGTCCAGAGCAGTCAGTCATTAGCCATTAGTCACACAGCCGTTAACAGTAAGAGAAGGGTTCAAACCAAGGTAGTTGTTTCAATAGACTATGCACTTAAGCACTTACACACATTGCCTCTGTGGGTTGATGGAACTCAGTAACTTAATTCTTACTGACTTGAATCCATCTTCTTTCCTAGTTGTATACATTCTACTTGATTTTTAATTTTATGGAAGAGTTCAGAGGCTGAAAGCAGAATTAGGTTTCAGTCCTGGATAAAGGTAGTAGCATAGATGGCAAAATACTGTATAGACATTTCAGTACAGGTAGCAAGAGGCATGTTTGAGGATTCTAAGTTCTGAGTATTAGTATGCAGAAAAACCATCAGCTGCCTACATCAGTTTCTAATAAACCAGGTCTTAATTATGTCCCAATTACCCAAAGTGTGTTTAACTTATCAGATACAGATTTTTAAAAGCAGTTCTGTCTTGAGCCACTTTAGCTAACATGGATTTCTCCCTCCTTATTCATTTGCAGTCTGACTTTCTAGTGTTCTATCTCTTTTTCAATATATTTGAAAAGCTTTTATTCTCTTTAACCTCTTTGCCTTTTTTTTTCCCTTCACAGTCAGCAATTTTGCTGATCGTATCTCTTTCCTCTTGGCTCAAAGAGTCAGTTGTTTGCATTTCCACAGTTCATTGATAGTATCTGTTTTTTGACAAGCCTTCTTGAAATCTAATTGAATGTTTTCTGTTCTAAAATTGTTCTCAGGGGAACACTCGGTGTCTGGATAGCTACTACTGCCCTCTCTTTAAATTTCTCCCTTCCTTCATATTGTGATATTAAATATTTAAACATTCAAAATGCCCAAATCAATGTGTTGAATTAAATTAATTAAAAAATGTTTTGAGAGTATAGTAACATGAAGAGAAAAGTGTTCTGCCGTGCAGGGCAATTCTGTTAGACTGCAGTTCAAGTTCAAAGAAAGCATCATCATAATTTACTAACAACCTTCTTAAGGCACACATATTTTACTTTTCATCCCAATAGATTTCTTAAATGTACAGAAATAAAAAATTATCAAAACGTAAGAAAGAAGAGAGAGAAATTTTGGTATTCAGATATATCATTCGGATTCAAGCAAAGCAGAAATAATATTTTACGTGAATTTCAAATTGAGTGTAACTATGAACACTCAGTATTTCCAAACTAGATGGTCATTGAAAGTTAAGATTACATTTCTCTTCAGATATGCATTAGAGTTCCATCTTTTATTCTCTAACTTAATTATTAACAGCCTCTTTTTAAATAACTGAACCCAAGCTTCCATAATTTGATTCCATACCTTTTATTCAGTTCAAATATATTTTATTATTTCTCAGAGGCATTGACTGAATTATAAATAGACTGAAGAACTGAAAAAATGTAAAAATAGGACTCCGTTATTTTTGTTTTGGTGTTTACTACTTATTTTATATCAATAATAAGTGATTGGATGCATTTTAAATATCACTGCACTTACTGGTAAATTCAGAAAATGGTGCATATAAATGACCCTGAAAAATCAAAATTTTTTCTTTAATTTAATGCATATTGTCATAAACCTTCTATAAGAAAAATACCCAGTGGAGGATATAAACTTCCTTTGCTGTTGCCAGAGGAATATATTTGAGCTAAGTCAGATCTCCTCACTCTGCTCAAATATTCCAATGGCTTTGAATCTCATTAGAGGGGAAAATCCCAGGTGGAGAAACTGAGGCTTGTAGAAATTGACCTGAGAGAAATCATTAAAACTAGAAAGAAAACATTGAAATAATCCCCTTATACTCAGATGCTTTCCCACAGTCTACAGGCCTGTATGATTCAGCTTCCTCTTAGACCTCTACTTCTGTGCGCCTACCCCTTATTCTCTTTCAGTCACACTGTCCTCCCTATCCTTCCTGGAAAATGTCTGTCAGACTCCTGCCTCAGAACCTTGGTAATTCTTTTGTCTTTGCTTGGTATGCCCTTTCCTCAGATTCCATGTGGCTCACTCTTCTGTTCTCTCCTCTCACTCCCTGCCCCTCGCCCCACCACTTCTGCCAAATATCAGCATGGCCTTCCCAGAACACCCGATATAAAATAGCATTTCCCACCCGTGCTCCCAATCTGCCTTACTCTACTTTATTTTCCCACATAGTAT
The DNA here is from genome assembly GCF_000147115.1 of Myotis lucifugus. Classification (NCBI taxonomy): domain Eukaryota; kingdom Metazoa; phylum Chordata; class Mammalia; order Chiroptera; family Vespertilionidae; genus Myotis; species Myotis lucifugus. The sequence continues at coordinate 17,997,134 of NW_005871055.1, forward strand.
GTATCACCACTTCATATTGTATATATTTGCATGTTCACTTGTTCATTGTCTGTAACTTAAAGGTAAGCACAGTGAGAACCTGACTACTAGGTTTGCCATTGTATCCTCAAAACTGAAAAGAGTATCACACATGTAATATGTGCCCATGATATAGTTAATGAATTAGTGAATGATATTATCCTCCCTGACCTCCCAAATCAAATACATTTTGAAGACAAATTCATATGGATAAAACAAGCATTGGACTAAGTGAAGTGGAGTCACAGAGATCAGTGCTGTGCTTAGAAACAGGATGAATTAGATAACCTTAAAGTTAGACATTGAAATGCTGAACAAGCTCCCAAGTCTGTGGTGTAGCTCATATCAGATTCCTGTCTGAAATACGGGGTCAGAAGAGGAGACCAGATACACAAAGCATTTAACAGTCCCTCCTCTGTTGAATGATTGATGGGAAAGATGCTTTCAGCACCACTCACTGCTGTCTGAGGCAACCAAATTTCAAGCATCTACTTATATAAAAACCATGGATGGTGTTCATCACAACCTGAACCACCACGACCAAGCGGAAGGAAGTCAGTCCTGCAGGGGTTGTCTTGGTAATGGCTGCGCCCTTTCCTGAGCTGTTTCCTGGAGCTGTTTCCGGTGAGGGCAGGGTTTGAGGCAGGAACCTGCCCTCGGAGCATGGACCCACTGAATCCTGGGTTGTTCTGCCAAGGGCTGCGCCCTCCCCAGCTGTTTCCAGTGTGGCCTGAGGGAAGAACCCACCCTCAGAGCACCAGGAGCACCCAGCAGCAGTCAGTCCTGGGTTGCTGAGGTGGAGGCCACGGTGTGGTAAAACTCTGGGTCTGGCCCAACAGGGGGCATGGCTGACCTTCAAACCAGACCCTGACAGTAGGAAGGAGGGAGCCCCATTCCTCACAGAATGCGCTGTTGGATAGCTTGCTGTCAGTGGCCTGCCAGCCAGGAACCCCATTCTCCTGCACCCTGGACCCTGACAGGAGGGAGGAGGGAGGAGGGAGGAGGGAACCCCTTTCCTCACAGAATCGACAGGTGGCCAGTTTGCTAATTAATTCTTTTTTTTAAAAAATATATTTTATTGATTTTTTACAGAGAGGAAGGGAGAGGGATAGAGAGTTAGAAACATCAATGAGAGAGAAACATCGATCAGCTGCCTCCTGCACACTCCCCACTGGGGATGTGCCCGCAACCAAGGTACATGCCCTTGACTGGAATTGAACCCGGGACCCTTGAGTCCACAGGCCAATGCTCTATCCACTGAGACAAACTGGTTAGAGCAATTAGTTCCTTTTTAATGTGCATGAATTTTGTGCACCGGGCTGCTAGTATTACATATTTTCACTGGGAAATCCAGAAGGACCTGAATAGATTTATGCCAATCAGAAGACATCAATTTTTAAGATATTATAACTGAAGCACACTTTTCTATGCATCCTGTTGAGACAAATCTTCAAAACAGCCTTCAGAGACCCCTAAAATACTATGTGTGGGAAAGAGGATTCGGGTATACCTCTGGTACTTGGGCTCCCAGGGTTAAAAGGTACAGCCAGGAGTGCCACTTGCCCATTCAGCCTCTTTGTGTGAGTTTAGAAAAAGCTTCCCCTCCATTTCTGCTGGGATGATGAATCTCTGTCTCTTAGTAATTGGTCCCTTGTCTTGTCACCCTTACATAGGGGACAATTATTTGTCATGGCACTAGGAGTAGCAGGATGTGCGACTGCCATCCCAGGAGAGATATCCATGGCTTCTGGGGCTCCAGTTGTCTGAGTTTCCCAGCTGAAATAAAAGACTAAAAAAAGGCAATGGCCTTGTTTCTCAGGTCCTTCTACATTGCTGGATGACACACAAGTGAACTTTAGTCACAGTACCTGGTGCATGGGATCCTCACTTTCACGCTGAGCTGAATACACCTGTCTCCGAGGCTCTTCACATTTCCATCAGATGTTTCTGTGCTGACCAAGGCCACAGAAAAACATAAGTAAAAGCACTATTATGTAATCAGACAAGCATAGATGTGAGTCCCACATGGCTCATGTCACAGAACAAATCTCTTAATTTCCATAAGCCTCCGCTTCGTCAGCATTACTGTGGAAGGCAGTAAGAGTAACGATCTCAGAGGACGGTTTAAAGTTTAAATTATGAAATATACTGGCAGATAATGCATGTTGGTATCACTGTGTGTTATCTATTGCTATTAGTATTAGTATGTTTAACTATAATTCATAGTCTAAATCATGAAAAATTTCTAAGACCTTTGCTCTGACAAATGGTAACTCCTCATCAGTGTATATACACTTATACTGCAAATGTAACTTACATCAGGCTTACATTTTAACTGACTTCATTTTATATACATTTTGTGTACATTTAAGTTCTTGGCATTTAGGTTATTTTTCCAATATTAATATAGATATATCAATATATATATCAACTTCTTTTTTTCATTTAGTGTTTGCTTTGTATATCTTTTTCTACTTTTTCGCAACTTTTCTGAGCATTTGTGTTATAAGTGTGTCTTTAGATAGCATATCCAAGATTTTTGAAATCCAATCTTAAAAATGCTATTTCTAATTGTAAATTTAAGCCATGTGTACTTATTTTATTTTAATATTGTGATTAGGATTAATTCTTGCCATCTTATATAGTACTTTCAATTTAGCACGTTTTCTATTTTTATCTTTCTTTCCTGCTTTCTATCAATCATTGAGGGTTTTTTGTGCTTTTTTCTAAATTACATTTTCTTTATTTTAAATATGTTTTTATTGATTTTTAGAGAAAGATAAATGGAGAGGGAGGGAGAGAGAGGGAGAGAGAGAGAAAGAGAGAGAGAGAGAGAGAGAGACAGAGAGAGAGAGAGAGAGAGGGAGGAGATAGGCTGCCTCCTTCTGGGGATCAAGCCTGCAACCCCTGACCAGAATCAAACTAGGGACCTCCAGTGCATGGGGTGATGCTCAACCAACTGAGCAACACTGTCCCAGGCAAGATTTTTTAATCTATTTTTTTAACCTTTACTGGTTTAGAATTTATATAATGTATTTATTAAAAGTTACATTTATCTGCATCTATTGATAAGATCATATTATTTTTATCCTCTCTTTTATAAATGTGGTGTATTACTGATTGATTTGCATATGTTGAACCATCCTGTGTCCCTGGAATTTACCCACTTAATTGTGATGTATTATTTTTTTGATGTACTATTGTATTCAATATGCTAGTAATTCGTTTAGAATTTTTGCATCTGCATTCATTAGAGATATTGATCTATAGTTTTCTTTTTTATGTGATATCTTTGACCAGGTTTTGGTATCAGAGTTATATTGACCTCATAAAATGTGTTATGAATTGTATTGCTTCTTCTTCAATTTTTTGGAAGCATTTGAGAAGGATAGGTTTTAAATCTTCTTTGAACATTTGGTAGAATTCACTAGTGAAGCCATCTAGTTATGGACTTTTATTTTTGGGGGATGTTTTTAATGGTTGTTTCAATTTCCTCACTGCTGATCAGTCTATTTAGATTTTCCAATTCTTCATGATTTAGTCTAGGAAGGTTATATATCCCTAGGAACATATTCATTTCTTCTAAGTTATTGAATTTGGTGGCACATCCTATATAATAAAGAGCTAATATGCAAATGGTCGTTGCACCCTCACATCCTCGCACCCTTTCACCGGGGCCAGGGGACCTGAGGCTGGGCCGGAAGGACATGAGGATGCCCCCCTCACCCCAGCGCCGGGGCGAGGGGACCTGAGACCTCACCCCCTGCCCTGGCGCGGGGGCCTGGAGACCTGATGCTGCGCCCCCTGCCCTGTGGGGCTTGTCGGGGGTGGGACCGGCTGGGTCTGGGTCTCGCACAATTTCGAGGTGCATGCAGGTGGGCCGGGACTTGACTCTGGGTCCCGCAGCACACCCCAGACTCTGACAGGAGGAAGATTTTCATATACATTTTACTAATTTTCTTTCATCTCTGACACTTCTATTATAAAGGGCAAATAGCAATATTAACATATTTCCTCTAATTAATTCCCTTTTAATGTGCATTAATTTCATGCACTGGCCACTAGTAGTCTTTCATAATATTCCAGTATGATCCTTTGTATATCTGTGATGTCTGTGATGACATCTCCCCTCTCATTTCTGATTTTGTTTTTAATACCTTTTCCCTGTTTTCTTAGTGAGTCCAGCCAGCAGTTTGTCAATTTTATTAATATTTTCAAAGAACCAGATCTTTTCAAAAATTTTTGTATGGTCTTTTTGTTCTCTATTTCATTCATTTCTGCTCTAATTTTTATTTTTTCCTTTCTTCTGCTGACTTTGGGCTGCTTTGTTTTTTTCCGAGTTCTTTAAGACATGATATTAGATTTATTTGGGATTTCTCTTGTTTCTTGAAATATGTCTGTAATGATGTAAATTTTCCTCAGACTACTGCTTTCACTGCATCCTAGAAGTTTTCAATATGTTGCATTGTCATTCTACTGAGTCTCTATACGTTTTGAACTCATCTCTTATTTACTTGACCCTATCATTTTTTAGTAGTATGTTGTTTAATTTCTATGTATTTGTGGGGTTTTTCACTTTTTTTGCAGTTGATTTCTAATTTTAAGGCATCATGGTTGGAGAATGTTTGGTATAATTTCAATCTTTTTGAATTTGTTGATATAAGTTTTGTGACCCAACATATTCTGAAAATTACAAAGCATTACTTAAATAGACTGAAAAAAAACACCCCAACAAAATGGAAAAAATATCCCATGTTCATGGATTGGGCATAGTTAAAATGACCATATTACTCAAGGCAATATACAGATTTAATGCAATCCCCATCAAAATCCCAATGTGGGACTAGAGACTTTCAGTTTCATCGATCGGATCCTAAGCAACACTACAATACAGAAGACTGGGATCTTAAGCCAGCCGAAGGAACACTTCACTTTTTCATTTTTATTTATTTTTATTTTCTTTATTATTTTGTTATCTCTTTTTTTCCCTTGTTTTCCTGTTTTTGTTTGTTGCTTTATTTTCTATTTCTTTTCACATTATTTTCCCATCACTCTATTTTATTTTATTTTATTTTTTGCTATTTTTATACCATTTTTGAAATCAAATTTTTTGTAAATTTATTATTTTTTTCTCTTTCTCTTTCCTCTTATCCACCCATCCCCTTTCTACTTCCTCTATACTGAACTGAGATCCTCCCCATATTCATCCAACTCTTAACCTTATCTTCTATATATAAGCTCAGCATCTACAGATTCTGCCCCCACCCTCTTTGCTGGGGGTTTGGTGTTTGTATTTTTTTTTCTTTTTCTTTTTTCTTTAATTTCATTATTATTATTATTATTATTATTATTATTATTTGTTTGTTAGATTATTTGTTATGTTTGTTTGTTTATGTGTTGGTTCTGTGGTGTTTTCCCCATATATATATATAATCTCCTTTTCTTCCTTCTTCTTTCTTCTTTTCTCTTTTATCTTTTTCACTCTCTTCGATGTCACTTATGCTCTCTTTTCTCGCCCTTAATTCTCTTTTCACTTATAGTAGGGTTATTGTTGTCGTGAGTACATTCGTGCTTTGGTCCCTTTGTGTTGTGTCTTGACGAGGTGAATTTTATCCTGTCTGGCCAGGTGCTAGAGAGTGAGCCTCATAACCAGACACCTGGTGAGGAAACTTCATCCACAAACGGGTCAATAACACCCCAAACCCAACTACAGAGGCAGGAAGAAGGCAGCAGTGAGGGAGAGAGCATGAGTCAGTGAGGGACCAAAAGAGGAGTGTGTGGTCATGTGGGGTGTGTGTGTGTGTATGTGAGTGAGGCACAGATAGATCCCGCAGGGCCTTCGGGTCAGGCTAAACGGGCTCGCCTAACTAGGCACCCTCTGCTACCATGTAAGCTGTTCCAGGGGGCCGACTTGTCCCAAGAAGCCTAGCATTTTTAAGGGGAGAGCTGCTGTAATTGGGAGCCAGGCCTCACCCCCACCCAGGGTGCCCTCAGATAACACCTGGGACTCTACAGACACCCCTGCCAGGGACCTGCTACTTTGGCTGTGGTCCCAAGGTCAACGAGTCTCCAGCCACCCTGAGTGCAGGCTCCTGAGAGTCCTGAAGCGTGCTCCCCTCTGACCGGCCCAACACCTTAGCCCGGGGCACTGCAACCACACAAGCAGCAGACACGTGAGCAGCCCAATCCGGTCCAAGGAGCAGCAGCCCCACGAGCAGCCTGTGCACGATTGAGGAGCGGCAGCCCCACGGAGCCTGTCCCCATCCGAGGAGCAGCAGCTGCGCAGCCCACACCCTCCTCGTCTGAGGAGCAGTAGGTGTGCGAGAAACCTGCCCCCATCCAAGGAGCAGCAGCTGCATGAGCAGCCTGCCCCCATACAAGGAGCAGCAGCGGTGTGAGCAGCCAATACCCATATGAGGAACAGCATCGCTGCAAGCAACCCACTCCCATTCAAGGAGCAGTAGCTGACTGAACAGCCTCCCCCAGTCTGAGGAGTAGCCAGCCACACGAGCAGACCACCCACGTCTGAGGAGCAGCAGCCCTGCGCAGTCCACACTGGTCCGAGGAGCAGCAGACACAAGCAGCCTGCACCTGTCCGACAAACAGCAGCTGGGTGAGTGGCCTGCCCCATCTGAGGAGCAGCAGACACATGTGCAGCTCACTCCTGCCCAAGGAGCAGCAGCCACATAAGCAGCCCTCCCCCCATCTGAGGAGCAACAGCTGTGCAAGCAGCCCACACTGGTACGAGGAGCAGTAGCCCTGTAAGCAACCTGCCCCTGTCCAAAGAGCGGCAACCTCACGAGCAGCCCACCCCATCTGAGGAACAGCAGCAGCGTGCAGCCAGCCCCGATCCAAGGAGCAGCAGCCACATGAGCAGTAGCCATGTGAACAGTCCGCTCCTGTCCAAGGAGCAGCAGCTGTGCTCAGCCCACCTGACCTGAAGAGCAGCAGCCTCGGGATCAGCCCACCCCTGTCCAAAGAACAGCAGCTGTGCGAGCAGCCTCACCTACCAACCAGAGAGGACACCACTGCTGCGAACAGCACCCACCAGAGGAGCCGCTACCAACTGAGAAGCAGCGACTACTGCAACCACTTGAGCAACTGCAGCCTGAGGAACCACTGCCACCCAAGTAGCAGCCCCTGCACGACTAGACATCTAGATCAGTGGGTAAGACCAAAAATGGGTAGAAAAAGAAACCCCCAAAGGAAAGAAAATGAGATATCGCCAGAAAAGCGGATAAATGAAACAGAGGCATGAAACCTGTCAGAAAAAAAAAATCAGAAAAAGGGTCCTAAAGTGCATAAACCAGTTGGAGGAAAATTTCAACAACGTATGTAAGAATCAAGAAGAAATGGATGAAAAAATCAACAACTTATGTAAGAACCAAGAAGAAATGAAGAGTGATATAGCTGCAATAAAAAACTCCATAGAAAGTTTCAAAAGTAGGCTAGGAGAAAGGGAGGACCGAATTAGCAAATTAGAAGACAGGGAAGCAAAACACACCCAAACTGAACTGCAATTGGAGAAAAAAAATTAAAAGACGGGAGGAGAACCTAAGGGAGCTATGGGACAACATGAAACAAAGCAACATACGGATAATAGGGGTGACAGAACAACAGGAAGAGGAACAAGGATTAGAAAACCTATTTGAAGAAATAATGTCAGAAAACTTCTCTAAGGTGGGGAAGAAATAGTCATACAAGCCCAGAGAGTCCCAAACAAGGTGAACCCAAAAAGACCCACACCAAGACACATCATAATTACCATGGCAAATGTTCAGGACAAAGAGAGAATCTTAAAGGCTGAAAGAGAAGGACAGAAAGTTACATACAAGGGGTCTCCCATTAGATTATCAAATGACTTCTCAACAGAAACACATCAGGCCAGAAAAGAATGGACTGAAATTTACAAAGTGAGGCAAAGCAAAGGACTGAATCCAAGAATACTCTATCCAGCAAGGCTATCATTCAAAATTGAAGGGGAAATAAGAAGCTTCACAGACAAAAAAAAGGCTAAGGGAATTTATCACCACCAAGCCAGCAATGCAAGAAATGCTAAAGGGACTGGTGTAAAGAGAAGAAATAAAAAGCTAAGGAAGAAAACAAGCACAAAAAAAATGGCTACAAACAAGTACCTTTCAATAATAACTTTAAACATAAATGGACTAAATGCTCCAATCAAAAGACATCGAGTGACTGAATGGATAAAAAAACATGACCCATACATTTGCTGTCTACAAGAGACCCACCTCAGAAGAAGGGACTCACACAGACTGAAAGTGAAGGGATGGAAAAATATCTTTCAGGCAAATGGAAATGAAAAAAAGCTGGGGTAGCAATACTTATATCAGACAAAGTAAAGGCCATAACAAGAGATAAAGAAGGCCACTTCATAATACTAAAGGGATCGATACAACAAGAGGATATAACCCTGATAAACATATATGTACCCAATGTAGGAGCACCCAAATACATAAAAAACCTCCTGGAAGATATCAAGGGAGAGATCGACAACAATACAATCATAGTAGGGGACTTTAATACACCACTGACATCACTGGACAAATCCTCTAGACAAAAAATCCGCAAAGAAACAACAATTCCAAATGACTCACTAGATCAGATGGACTTAATTGACATCTTCAGAACATTTCACTCCAAAGCCGCAGAATATACATTATTCTCAAGTGCACATGGGACATTTTCAAAAATAGACCACATATTGGGTCACAAACAAACTCTCCCCAAATTCAAGAAGATTGAAATCATACCAAGCATCTTCTCAGGTCACAATAGCATAATATATTAGAAATAAACTACAATAAAAACAATCCAAAACACTCAAACACTTGTAAGCTGAATAACATGTTATTAAATATTGATTGGGTTACCAATGAGATAAAAGAAAAAATTAAAAACATTCTGGAAACTAATGACAATGAAAACACAACAATCCAAAACCTATGGGACACAATGAAAGCAGTCCTGCGAGGGAAGTTTTTAGCTCTACAGGCCTACCTCAAAAAGCAAGAAAAAATGGTAGTAAATCATCTAACTCTACAACTCAAAGAATTAGAGAGAGAACAACAAGAAAAGCCCACAATGAGCAGAAGGAAGGAGATAATAAAGATCAGAGCAGAAATAAATGACATAGACACCAAAAAAACAATACAGAAAATCAATGAAACCAAGAGCTGGTTCTTTGAAAGGATAAACAAGATTGATGAACCTCTAGCCAGGCTCACCAAGAAGCAAAGAGAGAGGACCCAAATAAACAAAATCAGAAATGACAGAGGCAAAATAACAACAGACCCCACAGAAATACAAATGACTGTAAAAATATTATGAGCAACTCTACTCCAACAAACTAGACAACATGGAGGAAATGGACATATTCCTAGAAAAATACAACCTTCCAAAACTCAATCAGGAAGAATCTAAAAATCTCAACAGGCCAATAACTATGGAAGAAATTGAAGCAGTCATCATAAAGCTTCCAGCAAACAAAAGTCCAGGGTCAGATGGCTTCACAGGGGAGTTTTACCAAACATTCAAGGAAGAACTAAAACCTATCCTTCTCAGACTACTACAAAAAATCCAAGAGGAAGGAACACTTCCAAGCTCATTCTATGAAGCCAGCATCACCCTCATACCAAAAACAGATAAAGACAACACAATGAAAGAGAATTACAGGCCAATATCCCTCATGAACATAGATGCCAGAATCCTCAACAAAATCTTAGCAAATCTCAACCAGCAGTACATCAGAAAGATCATACACCATGACCAAGTAGGATTTATCCCAGGGATGCAAGGATGGTACAATATCTGAAAATCAATAAACGTGATACATCATGTAAACAAACTGAGAGAAAAAAACCACATAGTCATATCAATTGATGCAGAAAAAGCATTTGACAAAATCCAACACCCATTTCTGATAAAAACTCTCAGGAAGGTGGGAATAGAAGGATCATACCTCAACATAATAAAAGCCATATATGACAAACCCACATCCAACAGACTCAATGGACAAAAAATAATACCATTTCCCCTAAGAACAGGAACAAGACAGGGATGCCCACTCTCACACTCCTGTTTGACATAGTACTGGAAATATTAGCCATTGCAATTAGACAGGAAGAAGAAATAAAAGGCATCCAACTTGGAAAAGAAGAAGTAAAACTGTCCTTCTTCGCAGATGACATGATATTGTACATAAAAAACCCTAAAGATTCCATCAAAAAATTATTAGACTTGATAAATGAATTCAGCAATGTAGCAGGATACAAAATTAACACCAAGAAATCTGCGGCATTTCTATACACCAATAGTGAACTTACAGAAAGAGAGACTAAAAAAACAATCCCATTTACCATCGCACCAAAAAAATTAAGCTACCTAGGAATAAACTTAACTAAGGAGGTAAAAGACCTCTATTCAGAAAACTACACGATGTTGAAAAAAGAGATAGAGGAAGACATAAACAGATGGAAGAACATATCATGTTCATGGATTGGTAGAATCAACATCATTAAAATGTCCATACTACCCAAAGCAATGTATAAATTCAATGCACTTCCCATTAAAATACCAACGGCATACTTCACAGATCTAGAACGAACTCTCCAAAAATTCATCTGGAATAAAGAAAGACCCCGAATAGCTGTAGCGATCCTGAGAAAGAAGAAAAAAGTAGGTGGGATCTCAATACCAGATATCAAACTGTTTTACAAAGCCACTGTTCTCAAAACTGCCCGGTATTGGCACAAGAATAGACATATAGATCAATGGAATAGAATAGAGAACCCAGAAATCGACCTGAACCAATATGCTCAATTAATATTTGACAAAGGAGGCAAGAACATACAATGGAGTCAAGACAGTCTCTTCAATAAATGGTGTTGGGAAATTTGGACAGATACATGCAAAAAAATGAAACTAGACCACCAACTTACACCATACACAAAAATAAACTCAAAATGGATAAAGGACTTAAATATACAAAGGGAAACCATAAAAATACTAGAGGAATCCAAAGGCAACAAAATCTCAGACATATGCCAAAGCAATTTCTTCACTGATACAGCTCCTAGGGCATTGGAAACTAAAGAGAAAATTAATAAATGGGACTACATCAAAATAAAAAGCTTCTGCACAGCAAAAGAAACCATCAATAAAACAACAAGTAAGCCCACTGAAGAGAACATATCTGCCAATGTTATCACCGATAAGGGTTTAATCTCCAACATTTATAGGGAACTCATAACACTTAACAAAAGGAAGATAAACATTCTAATAAAAAAATGGGCAAAGGACCTAAATAGACACTTTTCAAAAGAGGACATTCAGAAAGTCAAGTGACATATGAAAACATGCTCAAAGTCACTAATCATCCCAGAGGTGCAAATCAAAATAACAATGAGGTATCATCTCACACCTATCAGAATGGCTATCATTAACAAATCCACAAACAACAAGTGCTGGAGAGGATGTGGAGAAAAGGGAACACTCGTGCACTGCCGATGGGAATGCAGACTGGTGCAGCCACTATGGAAGACAGTATGGAGTTTCCTCAAAAAATTAAAAATGGAACTCCCATTTGACCCGGTGATCCCACTTCTAGGAATATATCCCAAGAAACCAGAAACACCAATCAGAAAGGATATATGCATCCCTATGTTCTTAGCAGCACAATTTACCATAGCGAAGATCTGGAAACTGTCTAAGTGCCCATCAGCAGATGAATGGATTAGAAAACTGTGGTACATCTACACGATGCAATACTATGCTGCTGTAAAAAAGAATGAATTCTTACCATTTGCAACAGCATGGATGGAACTGGAGATCGTTATGCTAAGTGAAATAAGCCAGTCAATGAAAGAAAAATACCACATGATCTCACTCATTTATGGATAACAAAGACCATTATAAACTGATGAACAAAAATAGATACAGAGGCAGAGCAGCATCGAACAGACAGTCAAAGTACAGAGGGAAGGCTGGGGAAGGTTGGGGGGGTGGGAGGCTGGGTAAGAGATCAACCGAAGGACTTCTATGCATGCATATAAGCATAACTAATGGACATAAGTCACTGGGGGTTAGAGGAGGCCGGGGGAATGTCAAGGGGGGGGGGTGACATATGTAATACTCATTGTAATACTTTAAGCCATAAAATAAAATTTTTAAAAAACCCAATGCCATTTTTTTTAAAAAATAGAACAAAAATAATCAGATTTGTGTGGAACCACAAAAGACCCCAAATAGCCAAAGCAATGCTGAGAAAAAAGAAGAGGTATCATGCTACCTGACTTCAAATTATACTACAGACTATGATAATCAAAACAGCATAGTATTGCTCAACATCACTAATCATCAGAGATGCAAATTAAAAGAACAGTGAGGTACTACCTCACACCTGGCAGAATGGCTGCCATCAATAAATCAGCAAGTAACAAGTGCTGGCGAAAATGTGGAGAAAAAGGAACGTTAATACACTGCTGATGGGAATGCAGATTAATACAGCCACTATGGAAATCAATGTGCAGTCTCCTCAAAACATTAAAAACGGAACTTCCATTTGATCCAGTGATCCCACATCTAGTAATATATCCTAAGAAGCCTGAAACACCAATCAGAAAGAACAAATGCATCCTTATGTTCATAGCAGTGCTATTTACAATAGCTAAGATTTGGAAACAGCCTAAGTGCCCATCAGCAGATGAGTGGATAAAAAAGATGTGGTACATCACACCATGGAATACTATGTAGCAGTAAAAAAGAAGAATCTCTCATTCTTTGAGACAGCATTAAGGAACCTGGAGAATATTATGCTAGGCGAAATATGCCAGTAAGAAAAATATAAGTGGAATATAATGAACAAAATAGACTGATGAACAAAATAGATTCAGAGACATAGAAGCATTGAACAGACTGTTGAATCTCACAGGGAAGGCAAGGGAGGGTGGGTTGGTGGGAAGAAATCAACCACAGAACTTTATGTATATACTAGAGGCCCGATGCATGAAATTTATGCAAGGGGCTCGGCCTTTGCAGCCATGGTGGCTGCCTCTGCCTCAGCCCTCACAGCCACAGCTTCATCTGGAAGATCGTCCAGAAGGTTGTCTGGTCTAATTAGCATATTATGCCTTTATTATTACAGATTATTATAAACTAGAGGCCCGGTGCATAAAATTTGTGCACGGGGGGGGGGTCCCCTCAGCTCAGCCTACACCCTCTCTAATCTGGGACCCCTTGGGGGATGTCTGACTGCCGGTTTAGGCCCGATCCTGGACCTAACTTTTTTTTTATTGTGATTCCTCTCACAATCCAGGACCGCTGGCTCCTAACTGCTCACCTGCCTGCCTGCCTAATTGCCCCTAACTGCCCCCCTACCAGCCTGATTACCCCTAACTGCCTCTGCCTGCCAACCTGATCACCCCTAACTGCCCCCCGCTGGCCGGCCTGGTCACCCCTAATTGCCCCCCTGTGAGCATGGTTGCCCTTTACTACCCCCCTGGCAGGCCTGGTTGCCCCCAACAGACCCCATCTGCTGGCCTGGTCACCCCTAACTGCCCCCCAGCCTGGTTGCCCCTTACTGCCCCCCCCACCGGCCTGGTCACCCTAACTTCCCCCCTCTGCCAACCTGGTTGCCCCTAACTGCCCCCCTGTCAGCCTGGTTGTCCCCAACTGCCCCCAGTGCTGGCCTGGTTGCCTCTCACTGGCCCCCCTGCCAGCCTAGTTGCCCCCAACTGCCCCCTCTGCCAGCCTGATCTCTCCTCACTGCCCCCCTATGCCGACCTGGTCGCCCCATGCAGCCTGCTGCTCAGCTGTTTGGTCATCCCTCACTAATCCCCCTGCCGACCTGGTCGCCCACGCAGCCTGCTGCTCATTGTTTGATTGTCCTTCACTAACCCCCCATCTGGCCTTGTTGCATCACTCAGCGTGTTCAGTCGTTCGTCCGGTTGTTTCAGATGCGATGGCCCCTGGCTCTTTATATATATATAGATAGGTATGCATAACCCTTGAACATAGACAACAGTGTGGTGAAGGCCTGGTGCAGGTGGCAGGGGATGGGCTATAAGGCATCAATAGGGGGAAATATGGGAGGATTATTAAATACTTTCAACCATAAAGATTTTTTTAAAAAGCATGAACTTGGCAGAGAAACAGATACACAGATTAATGAAACAGAATAGAGAGCCCAGCTATAAAACCACATGTATATGGACAGATAACTTTTGACAAAGGAGTCAGGAACACACAATGGAGAAAAGAGAGCCTCTTCAATAAATGGTGCTGGGAAAACTGGAATGACACATATAAACAAATGAAACTGAATTACAGTTTGCCGCCATGTGTAAAAATTAATGCAAAATGGATCAAAGACCCAAATATACAACCCAAAGCAATAAGACACAAATTTATGGACCTTGGTCATAGAGAACATTTTATGAACTTGACCTCAAAGACAAGGGAAGTAAAGGCAAAAATAAATGAGTGAGACTATATCAAACTGAAAAGCTTCTGCACAGCAAAAGAAACTGACAATAAAGCAAAAAGGCAGCCAACCAGATGGGAGATGATATTTGCAAATAGTAGCTCTGACAAAGTTTAATTTCCAAAATATAAAATGAACTCATAAAACTCAACACCAAATACACAAACAACCCAATCAAAAAGTGGACAGAGGATCTGAAAATACAACTCTTCCAAGGAAATATATGAACAGTCAATATACATGAAAAGATGATCAACCTTTCCAGCATTTAGGGAAATGCAAATCAAAACTACAATGATATACCACCTTACACCTGTTAGCGCAGCCATTATCAACAAAGAAAGCAATAAAAAGTGCTGGAAAGGTTGTGGTAAAAGGGAATCCTCATTCATTGCTGGTGTGAATGTAGGCTGGTACAACCACCATGAAAAACAGTCGAGTGATTACTCAAAAAAATTAAGTATAGTGCTACCATACGACCCCACCAATCCCTCCTGTGGGTATATACCCCCAAAATTTGAAATTGTGTATTTGCAAAGATATACTCACCCCATGTTCATTTCAGCATTTTTCACAGTGGCCAAGACATGTAAACAACCTAAGTTCCCTGCAATAGAGGACTGAATAAAGAATATATGGTACATATAACAATAGATTACTACTACTCAGTCATAAGAAAGGATGAAATATGCCATTTGCACCAACGTGAATGGACCTTGAGAATATCATGCTAAGTGAAATAAGTCAGAAAAAGCTAAGAACTCATATGTGGGATATAAAACTGAAACTTATGAACATAAACAGCAGTGTGGTGGCAGTCAGAGGAAAGGGGGTGGGGAAAGAAGGGGGTCCTAATATATGGTGACAGGAGAAGATTTGACTTTGGGTGGTGGACACATAGTGTAATATACAAATCTTGGAATGTAGAAACTCACACCTGAAACCTATATGATCGTTTTGACCAATGTTACCCCAATAAATGTAATTTAAAAAATAATAATTAAAGGTTACCTTTGAATTATTTATTTGTTTACTTGACCAAACAAAGTCTAAATTTGATCATTATCACTCTTCCTCCAAAACACAGTTTTCTTCCATCTTACATGCTGTGTCAATATTTTAATTCACCTTGCTTCTTTTGAGGTATAGTAACCTCCATCTTGTGTAAAAACTGCTGTTTTGAAATTTTAACCCTGCTATTTTGGCTTCTGTAAATACTTGCTTGCTTAAATAATAAGGAAAAATAAGACTACTCCCATTCCAGAGAGGCCATAAACTATGCCCCAGACAGAGTTGTCAGTGCTGGCATCAGGCCAGGCCTTGAGATATGGTCTCATGGCCCTTTCCTAGCACACAGGACTTCTTTCTCAGAAGGTCCGGAAATCTCGTTCCAAATTTGGAAGACAAAGAGCTGAAAAAAGTATAAATAGGGAAGACTTCCACCATGTTGGGGCCCAGAATTTGACAGAGACATTCTACTCTGAGCCTGCTACTGTTAGCGTAATAATAAAAGACTCCAAATTAATTTGGCTTATTGATTAAGACATCTTCTGATTTATAATATAACACTTTGCCCCCCTATTAATCATTACACAATCAATCTTTATTTATATTTACTCAAATTTACCAACTTCTTCCCTCATGACTGTTTCTCTGGATTTCATTTTTTCTTTATGAAATCCATTCTTTTATTATTTGTAATTTGTTGGACAATTTATCAAATGCCCTCCTTCTTAAAAAATATGTTTTATTGATTTTTAGAGAGAGAAGGAGGGAGAAGATTGAAGAGATAGAAACATTGATGGGAGAGAAACATCATCAATCAGCTATTTCCTGCATGCTCCCTACTAGTGATCAAGCCTGCAACCCAGGCATGTGCCCTGGTTCCTGGGATGATGCTCAACCACTGAGCCACATAAGCCTGACTGAAATCCATTCTTTAGCAGTTCACTCCTGTGCCTCTTTGCATTAAACCAGAGTCCTTTGTTTCTGATACCAGCACCAGCACCCAGATTAGCTGCAGCACCAGCACATGAGTTTACAGCTCTGGTTTCCAATGCAGCTTCAATGTTGGCAAGCTAGAGAATTTCATTTTTCTCTTGAAAGCCCAGCAATTAAAAAAAAAGGAAAGAATGTTTTATCTCATTCCACATTTCAAGGTATTTATAGTTGGGGTTTTTGATGTGAAATTGCATTCATACATTGAGTATATTAGGTGGCAGGCTATGTTCTAGCTGTCAGAGATGTAAAGATGGAGCTTACCACCTGAGATAGTTATAAATCAAATATGTGCAATGAACAATTTTAGGTCTTATAGGTTCTATAATTACCAGATGTGACACTAGATTGAGCTTCTCAGGAATAAATATGTTGTCTTGATTCTCTTTCCATCCCCAGTATTGTAGTGAGGAAGTACTAGCAGATACAAGGAACTCCATAGACGTTTATTGCCTGAATGTATGAATGAATTTTAGAAATTAACAAATATTTTTATTGTTGTTTATTCTCAGTTTTTAATTCATGAAAGGCAAAATGTGTATTACTTTCTAATAATAAAAATTTTATAAAGATTTTATTTGAAAATATTTAATTTTTATTGTACTAATACTAGTTAATAATAATTGAGTCCTCTCACTACATCAAGCATTGTTCTCAGAACTTTCCAAGCATCAACTTATTTTTACCTCACAATAACCCTGTAAGGTGGGACTTTTGTGGCCAAGATGGGGTTACACATCTGAAGATATATTAAGAAGTAATTTAAATTAGTCAGACTGTATCTTTTCTTCTTTTGTACTATGTATGTGTACATTTATCAGGCTATGGTTTCAGCAGTAATTTCTGAATAGTGCTTACCCATTCTTTTAACAACTATGCAAAACTTAGCCCGTTTATACCTGATTACTGTCTTACTGACTGATTAATTTCCATTGTTCTAGAAGACCCACCTCATCTCCAATGACTATATATCATGCCACATTTACTGCTATGTTGTCCTTAAAATCTGTGACTAGAACATACATATATCTGTGATCCATCTTTCATACATAGCTTCTTTCTCCAGCCACCATCTAGCGAGGAGTGGTACAGTCTAACTACTATAATTAGCAACCCCAAATACCAAAAATCTATTTAATAATAATCTATTATGCTAGAATTTATCCAGAAACCATAATTTTGTATACTGCTGGTAGACTTTCTTTTTTAAGAATTGGGCAAATAGCCAACACATTTTCCTGTCCCCTTTATTATTCACCTTTATTATTGATAGTAGTTGTGGAATTATATATGAAATTATTTCAGTACCCTTATATATTGTGGAGGAGGGGGAAATTTCCCCTTTTCCCTCATAGTTCTTTTAGCTGGTCTAATAATCAAATTGACACAAAACAAGTTTATAGGATAAAATAACCAAATTTATTACATATGTACATATGGGAATGCCATAAGAATATGGAATCCCAAGACAAATTTAGCTGCAGAGGTTTACATGCCATCTTGAGTTAAGGAATAGGGGGAGGCAGTTGTGGTTTGGGAATTCAAAAGGCAGGAAGGCAATTCACATGGAGATGGAAAGCAAATGTTTGCAAACAAATCTTTAACAATGGGACACAGAGAGGCCTTGCTAGCTTCCTCCAGGTCTATCACACACTAGTTTATGTTAAACTATAGTTATCTATGATGATATGACCCTTCTTGGATCAGGTCCTCTATCCAAAAATTTTCAGGTAGTTAGGGGGAAGGTTAAAGGTTCTTTATGAGTCCTTTGTTTCTTAAATATAACCTAACAAGTTTAAAATAATATCCAAAGAGGCATATTTTCAGATGAAAAAACTCTACTTCTCCTCAAAATAATTTTTCAATTGTCCAAAATGTTGAAATTATTGCAAGAGGTTGGATGCTATTTCACTTCTTTGGCTTTAAGTGACCTTTATTAATTATTGTTCTACCTTTTCTAATTTAAATTTTGTCTTTAGGACAGAGACAATGTAAACAAAATGAGCAATGAACAATTCCATAGACATGACCTATGTTTGCTATCCTCAGAGTAAGTATTTTATTTATTTTATTTTCACTCAACAAATATTTAATCTAGCAACCACTATTTTCTAGGCACTATTTCAGGGGCCACAGACAGAATAGTAGACAAAATGAACAAAAAAATACAGATTTCATGGTGCATATGGTATCAATGTGGTATTATGTGATGTAAATTATCATTTTTTATTCTAAACTCTCTTAGGGGACCCAGCAAACCTTCCCAGCCTGTTCTCAACTGCTCCTGCCACTTTCATCATTACCACTAGCAGCACACATATGCAAATATACAACCCTAAAGACCTACCAGACTTCTAAATGGTTCTGGATCTTATCCTACATTTTCCTGCCTCCATGTCTGTGCTGTGGGCATCACCTCTACCTAAAATGCCCTTTAGCTTCCAAGCCTTACCAGTAATTTATTTTTAATATGTTTTTATTGATTTCAGTGAGAGGAAGGGAGAGGGAGAGAGAGAAACATCATTGATGAGAGACAATCATCTATTGGCTGTCTCCTGCACACCCCCTACTGGGGACCAAACCCCAAAACCCAGGCATGTGCCCTGACTAGGAAATAAACTGTGACATCCTAGTTCATAGGTCAATGCTCAATCACTGAGCCACACAAGCCGGGCCTTCTCAGTAATTTAAAACTACTCATAATCTTATTTCTAGGCCATTTTGTTATGGAAGAAATGATGCTTACAGAAGACCAGAGAAAAACCAAGCAACACCCAGAGAAATGGAGTTACACTGTTTATTATGCCAGCGGGTCCAGAGGGAGATGTCGCCCACATTTCTGAGCAACAAAATGGAGGAAGCTTTCTCTATTTATATATTTCTACCCCCTTTGTCTCCCAAATAAGGGTTTTTTTCCAGATCTTACGTTAGTTGACTAGCCTACAAGGTCAGACAGCCAAGTTTATCTTCCCTATTATTCAAGTAGCTAGAAAGCAAAGTTAATTTACAGAGTAAGGGTCCGTCTAAAAATAACAGAGTTGACTCAAAGGCAAGGGACCATCTAATAGCAGACAATTTCAAAGACTAGTTTTACAAGAATAAGGGTTTGCCTTTTCATCCTCCCCCGCTTGTCCCACAAGCTTTTTAGCCCTGTGGTATAATAACTTCGGGATGTTACGTTGAACAGGGGTGACAACTGCTCTGTAACTGCTTCCTGCTGAAAAGGGGCAATGACTAAGGGGTTAGCATTCCGTTTCTTCCTCTAGGATGGGTTTGTAGGGAATTCTTCTGGTTTGCAGGACCATTTGAAGTTTAAAGGCATGTAGGCGAGATGAGATAAAAAGAGTCAAAAGATTTAGAAAACATGGTCCTAAGGTTCAAGGAACAGGCACAGCCCTCCTTTCTCTGCTGTGAGAAGGTCTCCTTAGCCTTATTTTGTTCCTTTGCTGTGTAGGAAGCAGCAAATTTATGGTGCTTCTGTGACCCAGCAAGGGCAGATGAATTCTTCTTCTGGCACTAGTCATGGGTCTCGGCGGCACTCATACAAAACAAAATCAGAATTATTAGAAAGATAAAAACAACGATTATCCAGAAATACCAGAGCATATTGCCTTTAAGGAGAAGATAAGAAAGATTAGTGTAAGGGAGAATTTAGCAGCAGGATTTTTCTGAATTCCTTGGAGCCGGTTTGATCAGCCAGGTCTGTTGTCTTCTCAAGGGTGATCCCCAGGGGGTGTTTCTGGTCAGAGGTCACCTTCTACTCAGGCTGGGCATCACTCAGTTGGTGGGCTGCCTTTACCCCGGAGTGGTAGATCCAGGTGTTCAGTCCTGCAACCTTGAGAGCTGTGGGGGTGGTTAGTATGACTGGATAGGGTCCCTTCTAAAATGGTTTAAGAGGCTCCTTTTTTCAGTCTTTTACCTAAACCTGGTCTCCAGGTTTATAAGGATGTACAGCTGTTCCTAGAGAGATAGGTAACTGATCAGTAACCCATCTGCGGACCTCAAAGACAGTTTTTCCAAGTACTTGTAGTTGCTTCTGGATTTCTAAGTTTCCTATTTCCCCCAGATCTCTCTTTGGCTGAATTAAGGGAGGGGGTCTGCTATATAAAATTTCAAAGGGAGAGAAATCTACCCTGGCCCTCGGGGCACAGCATACCTGCAGGAGTACAAGAGGCAAGATATCTGTCCAGGGTAGGGTTATCTCTTGGCATAACTTAGCCATAGCCTGCTTTAGAGTCCAGTTCCTGTGCTCTCCTATCCCTGAACTTTGAGGCCCATAAGCTGTATGTAGGTTCCATTTAATTCCTAATGCCTTAGCTACCTCTTGTACTATTTCTGCTACAAGGGCTGGGCTATTATCAGATCCTATGGTCAGAGGCTTTCTATACCACAGAATTATGTCTTCAGCAATGCCTTTGTGATCTCTTGCCTTCTCTGTGTGAGTGGGATATGACTCGACCCAGCCTGAAAAGGTACAAATAAAGACTACTAGGTATTTATTTCCTGTGCTAGGCCCTATTTCTGTAAAATCTACTTCTAAGTCCTCAAAGGGAGTTTGCCTGCAGCGCTGAACTCTCCTATTGGTCCTACAGGACTTTGTTTGGTGTTGTTCTATGCACAGAGGAGGCACACAAGGAGGGAAGACAGGCAATCTCCATAGTATCTGCCTAACAAAGCTTCTAGGGCAGTCTTCCCTAAATGACTACCTTAAGGGCTAACTGTTCTGGGACATAGACCCTATGATCTGGGAGTATCCACTAACCTTCCTTTGTTCTCTTGCCCCCCTTCTTGCTGGGTCCATTCCTCCTCCCGAGGAGTGTATTTTGGAGGTTTATGTAATTCGGGGGCCAACATGATCTGTGATGGTGCTACTTGTTCTTCAGCAGCCTGCTTGGCCGCAGTGTCAGCACGTTGGTTTCCTTCTGTCACTGAGTCTTTCCGTTTCTGGTGACCTTTGCAACGGATGATGGCTATTTCCTTGGGCTCCAAAACTGCTTCTAGTAACCTTAAGATCTCATTCTGATTTTTAATTCCTTTTCCCCCCAGCCGTCAGGAGCCCCCTAGCTTCTATTAGGGTAACAACAGAATGAGGTACTTTTACATTTAAGTTTTATCCCAGGGTAAGCTTATCTGCTTCTTTGACTAATAATGCCGTGGCTGCAAGGGCCCTGAGGCACGGGGACCACTCAGAGGCAACCGGGTTAATCTGCTTGGAGAGATAGGTCTTTGCCAGGGTCCAAGCTCCTGGATTAGAATTCCTAGGGCTATCCCGCTATTCTCATGAATGAAGAGGTTAAAGTCCCGTGTCACATCTGGTAGCCCTTGTGCTGGGGCCTCAGTGAGCTTTGCCTTTATGGTGATGAAGGCTTTCTCCTGCTCGGGACCCCAGTCAATGGGTGTCTTTTCTTCCCCTTTTAAAACTTCATAGAGAGGCCTAGCCAGGTCTGAAAACCCTGGGATCCAGACTCGACAGAACTCTGTTACTCCCAGGAATTCCCGAATCTGCTGCCGGGTGCTAGGGACTGGGATGGCACATACTGCCTGCTTTCTTTCAGTACCTAGCCTTCATTTCCCTTGGGTGATTCGGAAGCCTTGAAACTTGACTTCTTTCTGACAAATCTGTGCCTCTTTCTTAGACACCTTATAATCTCTTTCAGTTAACAGTCCCAGGAGGGCTTGCATTCCTGCAAATCCTTCTAGCTTCTGTAATTTTCTTCTTATATCAAGCTGGGCTTGGCCTACAAAATCTGCATTTGCCATAGTTTGAATTTCCAGGGCCTCAGTGTTAAAAGGGGTGTAGATCCAGTATGCCTCACATAGTCTCTTATAGAAAGCTGCTGGACCTTCATCAGGCTTCTGAAAAACCTCGAAGATTTTAGCCATATTGGTGGGCTTCTTGGCTCCAGCCCTGACCCCCTGGAGGAAAGCCAGACTATATCCTTCTAGCCTGGTCCTTCCATCCTCTGAGTTCGGGGACCAATTGGGTTCCTCATCAGGGAAGGCCTCCCTTGCCCATCTGTCTGTATCTAATATCCCTGCCGGGGCCTGATTCTGGAGCCACTTCTGAGCCTCTGTTACCATTCTCATGCACTCCTCAGTGTTACAGAACACAAATAGGAGCTCCTTTCAGTCCACCCAGGTGGGCTTCTGGGTCTGGAAGATTATTTCTAGGAGGTCTACCATGGCCTGAGTTTTTTCAGAATAAGCTGGAGTGTGAAGTTTCCAATTCAGGATGTCACTTGTGGTAAAGGGCTGATAATAATAGACCAGCCCTCCCTCCTGTAAGGTCCCATCTTCGCCAAGCACTTGGGTACTCCGAATCTCCCTTTGAGGCATCTGATGTGCCATTTGTGGTTTGGGCCCTTGATCGGCTGAATGCAAGTGCCATCCAGCTGACTCTGGAGAGCCTGGTTGAGGAGAGACGGAGCGGGGCGGTGTTTCCAGACTTTCCGGATCTTCCAGGCCAGATGGGAGGGGGCACTTGGTGCTACCTGTGGCACATATAGAGGTGGAAAAACTGGCAGGACTTCCTTGGGGGTTTCTTATAGAATAGGGGGCTGAGCTTTCTTCTGAGGGGCCTGGTTTTTCTCTGCCTGCTTCTGTCTTGCTACTAAAACCTTACTCTGTCCCTTCTTACACACACAGAACCGGACCCAAGGTGGCAAGTTTTGAGAAATTTCTAACCAGCTGTTTATGTAGGGAAACTTATCTGGGTGTCCGGGGTCTCCTGTGACTACATTCTAGACCACCTTTACAAGCCCGGGATCACAAGACCCTGTGTCCGGCTAGCCCACTCTGAATTTGGGCTACTCTGACTCACATGAAGTCCTTAACCTTCCCTTTGAGAACTTTATGCCATATTTATTATCTAAGAAACCCTCCTATAATGCCTCAGCATACATTTCAAGGGCATCTCAGCCATGCTGGGTCCCCCTCCCGCAGAGGGAAATAACCCCACTGTGAAGAGGAATAGAAACAACAGGAACTTCGGAGAAAACTACAGACCACCGCCATGGTAGTCCTTCCTCCCAGAGGCTGGGGTGTGACCTGTGGAGAAAAAATGACTCTAGTCAGGCAGAGAAAGCAGACAGAGGAGGATAAAGGTGTACAGGGAAATTTCTAGTCGATCAAAGTCCTGGAGGGTCCCCTGCAGGAAAAGGTCTTCAATCCAGTCACAGATGCCAGCGGGGTGATTGAAGAGGGGTGGAACCAAGTTATGTCCTCCAGGAGGGCCCTAATAAACAACTGAAAATGGCAAGCTAACCAAGATACAACCAAGAAAACGACAAACCGAACAAAACATACAACCAGGGTCAGCAGGGTCCATGAATAGATAATTATAATAACACTAGTTGGATTTTATTTTATCTGATGTCCAGCAATTTTATTCTGCTAGGCTCAGAGCCAGAAACCTCTTGCTGCAGTCTTAGTTCCGCCTTGGCTGCCCTGCGTGGGATTGTGATGCCACAGGCAAGAGCAGGGGTTTTGTAAATTTCTCCGTCCTGCCAAGTTTGGCAAGTACTGCTTCTCTTTCTGTCCTTGGAAACCTCCGTGCTTTTGTTTAGACTGAAATCTCCCTTTTTTAGTTTTTATCTTTCCCTCTCTTCCCTCTCCATGTATATTAACCATTCCCTTCGTCCTTGGCAAGGAGGAGAGATAAGGAACCTATAAATAACAGGTTCTTTGTTCCTTGAGACTTTAATGACTTTTTATAACTCTGTTGCAAATAGTTAACTTGAAAGACTTTTCTCTTGCTTTTCCTTATGAGCAATCTTGGAACTTAGCCGGCCTTTGTTTTATACTTCTCTGGGCTACAACCTTCACAAACTTATACCTTTAAATCAACCCCAGAATTCCAAAATTTTAACCTAATACAGCAAAATCGCAAATCAGGGAATAGCAGACCAAAGTCCCCACTGTACAAATATAGACATAAATTTTATTAGGTAAGTGGGCTGATTCCCTACCTGACAGAGAGCAAAGGACTCTGAGAAAAAGAAATCTCAGCAGCTGCTTGAAACTTTTGCAGTCTGTCACAGCGTTCAGCCTTAAATAAATCAAATGTTTTAGCCAGACGAGTTAACAAAGGTACAGGATAACATAAAGTAGCTTTTGCTTTTATGCAGGCTCTCACACTTACATTTATATGTCAGTCAATGAACAGATAATTATGCCGAGACAAACGAGGGGAGGGGTGGGGGAATCTACTTTCATAGATCCACTTAGATGCCTGCCTGTACCACACAATGGATAGGAGAGCGCATGCCTTCTCCTTCCTCACTCACACACTTCCACCCACTGTCTTCTGCCCCTAAAGGCAGGCCTGACCTCGGACTGGTCTCCCGGGGGAAAACTCACATGTCAGACATCTGGTCCAGAAAAGGGCTTTCTTACACTCACATTCATACGCTAGCCAGTCTAAGTTTTTTACTTCTACCAGACATTTACTCAGAGTTTAAACAGTCCACCTGATTCCTGATTAATTTGCTTGAGGAAGTCATATGACTTCTGGGGAGGTGATTAAGCTCCCCCTTCCACTCACTCAGAGTGGGCATGACTGACTGGGGCCCCTACCTTACTGATTCTGTTGACAGGTCTAGGAGTGTCCATCCATTCTCTCCAGATGTCTGCTGGATCCTGGGCTGAGGTCCGGGAGTGCCCAGAGTCCCCTGGTTCAATTCTGCTACAATCAGCAAGGCACCTCCCAGAGGCCTGTCCCACGCCCCTGTGCCCCAAACCGGGTCCACTCATGAGAGGCCAAAAGGCCAGCATGTTTGGCCTTCTTCCCGGTCAGGGAACAGTGATGTTACAGGAAGAAATGATGCTTACAGAAGACCAGAGAAAAACCAAGCAATGCCCAGAGAAATGGAGTTACACTGTTTATTATGCCAGCGGGCCCAGAGGGAGATGTCTCCCAAATTTCTGAGCAACAACATGGAGGAAGCTTTTCCTATTTATAGCTTTCTACCCCCTTTGTCTCCCAAATAAGGGTTTTTCCAAATCTTACGTTAGATGACTAGCCTATAAGGTCAGACAGCTAAGTTTATCTTCCCTATTATTCAAGTAGCTAGAAAGCAAAGTTAATTTACAGAGTAAGGGGCCATCTAAAAATAACAGAGTTAACTCAAAGGCAAGGGACCATCTAATAGCAGAGAATTTCAAAGAATAGTTTTACAAAAATAGGGGTTTGCCTTCTCAATTTTATTCATCCTAATACAAATATATATATTCTTTTCATTCAATCTCATTATATACTGGTTCAAAGCAACAGCACTATTTGGAATATGTTTGAGATTGTGGTTACTTTTGTATATAGATATACTGTATACATATTAAGTTATGAGAAATAATCAAAACCATGGTTAACAGATTACTTTCTCTTTTACAACTTCAAAATCCATAGGTCCTAAACAGAATAGGGACAGAATAAGTTCTCAATAATACTTGATAACTTGAATGATTATGCTAAGTTTCTGTTGTATACTTAATTTTTAAAATATTTTTATTGACTTAGAGTGGAAAGGAGAGGGAAAGAGAGATAGAAACATTGATGAGAGAGAAACATCAACATTAATCAGCTGCCTCCTGCATGCCCCCTGCCAAGGAACAAGCCCACAACCTAGGAATTGCACCTGTGATGTCTGGGTGCATGGGTCAATGGTGAACTACTGAGCCATACTGGCCAGGCTAATTTTTATTTATTTATTTAGTCAGTTATTCATCTATTCAAAAATATTTAGTCTACTAGATGCCAATCATCCTCTTAAGAAATTGAGAATAAATGGTTGAAACAAAACAGATGATAACATTGTTTACTTAGTTTTAGAATTATTTACATTAGAGTTTATGAAAAATCACTTGTCTGTAATGATTGATAAGACACTGAGGCCTAACATTAAAGGAAATGGCAGCAATTCTTATGGAGATTGTTAAGTGCAGTCAACTTTATATCTTGAGATATTTGAATAAATTCTTCCCGGGAGGCAAGGGGATGGAGTCTTTTGTATCATAATACTATTTCTTCAGATCTTTAGTTTTGTGAGTTAATATGCATGAGGGCAAACAACCAAGGGAGCCCACCTTTAGTTATTTATTCAAACCATGGAGACAGTGAAAGGCTTCCGTAAAAATCACTAGTTGTAGAAATTATAGTAAGTTTAAGATTTTGATAAGCCCCTTTGGCCTCTTCTAAAGTAATCTATTTTTCCAGGAGCTCAAAAAGTTTAATAATGTAAAAGTGTAAGTTCTCTATAAAAGATTTCAACAATATGTGGATGGCTAGTATTCTGTGCAAAAGAGAAATACAAGTTAATTTAAAAAAAAACACATTTTCTTGAATAGCAGAAAACTCAAATTAACCTTTTATCCTCCCACAGAATAGTACCTGAGAATGTCAGAAGGCTTGACCAAAATGTAAATGTATGAAACAGACCGTAACAAAGCTTGAAGTCATACAATATCCACTCCTAAAAAGCATGTTGGCCAAAAGATGGTTGGTTTTCTCTGATCCCTACTAAATAGAATCTTTAAGTCTCATAGTACATTTACTTTAAAACCTTTCCTTCTAAGATATTGGAAGGAAGAGAGGCTGAATAACCAAATAAATGGTTCAGCATTGAAGATATTCTTCATGCAGCAGGAACCAAGTTCATATGCTCTCTGTTGTCCTGTCCTCCTCCTCCTCCCACCACCTCTACTTGCATGCTCCCTTCACCCCCCTTACAGGGTGCCTAGGACAGGGCATCCAAAGATATCCTTTCTTAAACTGACCTTAAACTTGCAGAAATTATAGTCTTAGAGTTTCACCATTCACATTTCTTATGTAATTTTTCTGGAGTGATGATGTATTTATTCCAACTGGATGATTTCAAATGACCTTTATTTCAACTGTGCTGAAGTCAGAGGAATTAGCTACTTCTGACTACTGCTTTATGCCAGTGAGATGCCTAAGTAAAACACCAAAGAAAATTACCTTTTGGTCATTATTACTCAGAGAATCTTGAAAGTCAGTTCTGACGAAGAAAGAAATTCAAGAGTGAGTAATAAAACTGTGTTTATCACTAAACAGCTGAAGGATGAATGGCATAATTAGAGAGCTTCAGTGTTCCCAGGATTCCAGGAAGCTGGTTCCTTCCCAGAATCTTCCCTGGCCACATCTCAAATACGCTATTAGGATGTAGAAATGCCTCTCCACCTCCACATCAAGCACAGTCTATCATTCTTCTGGAATATTGAGCACCTGGAAGGTCAAAGCTATCCAGAACAAAATATTCCACTCAAGTTCCTGCCTTTATTGGGGCCATTGGCAGTCAACCCAGCCATGAAAGAAATATAGTGGAACTGGGCAGAAGCAAGGAACTCAGTTTAACAGGATAACAGAAGGCATGAGATATAAGGGGGAAATTGTGTTTAGGGTTTTTGGTTGAAGGAGGAGCTAGACCAATTCTGAAGTGAGAGCAATAGCCACCCACAGAAGCCCTTAGGCCTTTATTTACCTGAATAAGGTTTCAGACCTACTCTGGAGTTGGTTTATAATTTATGATAACCTATTCTTCATCATAAATTTAAACATTTTCCTTTAGATTCATTGACATTTGGGGAGCATGATGTTATACTTTCTTCATTGAACAAACATTTATTCAAGGTTTACAGTGTAATAGGCAGTAATTTCTCTAGACTCTGAGCTTCAGCCTTGGAACCAGAAAGACAAGGACTGTCTTACATGGAGCTTTGCATTCTGGTGCACTGGCTTCTGGAAAAAAGAGACATGTAGACTAAACAAAGAAAGAAAGATATCTATAAGGTCATTCCTTTATTGTATAAAGAAAGTAACAGGGCTATGTGATAGAGTGACTTCAATAAGAATGAGATTTGTTTTTTTAGGATGAGAGGTCCACTGGGTTTGCTAAGATGACTTTTGAACTTGGATATCAAAAATGAGAGCAGCCAGCAAAGATATACAGGCTGAAGACTGTAATAGAGGGTAAAGGAAGTAGAATATCTTAAATGAAACTAAAACTTGAAATTTAAATATGGTAAAAAATATAGATTTGTGAAAATGAACAAAAAAGCTTGATATTTAACTAAAATGCCCATTCAAAGAAGGTAAGGTTTATGAATAATTATATGTCACAAATATAAAACTTTATAAATATTATATCCATGGTTATTTATATAAATATATACATATATAAAATATGTCATATGTGTTACATTTATTTCATATGTGAATATATTTCAAAGTAACATACATTTTACCAAAAATTATATGTATACTTTTTAAAAATAAAGTATATTCTGTTTCATACCTCACTTCCTTTAAAGTTTTTGAATTAAAGATGTTTTAAAAATGAAGAGAGACTAATCACCTAATTTAAAGACCTGAGATAATCTTGCAAATGCAAGGATACTGCCTGAGAGAGTGAACTCCTAAGAGTCAGCAGATATTTCCCAAGTCACAAGAACCAAATATTTACAAAATCACAAGAACAGACACAACTTTTGTTCTTAAGGAGTTCAAATTTCATTTAGATGTTTTCTGTATCACAAAACTGTATCCTTAAAGGCAAGACATAATACTGCAAGTGATATTAAAACAAAGTTTCCTGAAAGCATCAGGGCACAATGATCTATTTCAAAAGAATTGACAAAGGCATAAACAAAGATATTAAGTGTGGTAATATTTAAAGACGCTGGCAAATGATTTCTTTGAAAATTTCAAGTTTCTTGTTCCGGTAAGACATTATAAAAGCTAAAAATAATATTCTAAATGATTTGCTTTTTTGCTTTACCAGTTGAATGGCTTAAAAGTGCAATTGAATTCAGAATCTATGGACTAGATTGATTCAAAAAATATTTCTATTAAAAGTTTTTTTTCTCAGCCTCACCTCTACCCAGGGTGCCCTCAGATAACACCCGGGACTCTACAGCCAACCCCGCCAGGGATCTGCTGCCTCAGCTGCAGTCCCACTGTCACTGAGATTCCAGCCACCCCAGGTGCGGGCTCCTGGGAGTTCTGAAGTGCGCTCTCTTTTGGCCGGCCCAATGCTTTAGCCCAGGGCACCACCACCACATGAGCAGCAGCCACACACAGTCCACCCCCAATGGAGGGGTGGCAGCCATGTGAGCAGCACACCTCCATCCAAAGAGCAGCAGCTGCATGCAGCCCGCACCTGTCCAAGGAGCAGCAGCCGTGTGAGCAGCCCATCCCTGTCTGAGGAGCAACAACCCCATGAGCAGCCCACCCCCATCGGAGGAGCAGCAGCTGCGTGAACTGCCCAAACTGTCCGAAGAGCAGCAGCTGCACCATGCAGCCCACCCATATCTGAGGAGCGGCAGCCCCACTCAGCTCACCCCCGTCTGAGGAGCAGCAGCTGCACAAGCAGCCTGCTCACATCTGAGGAGCAGCAGCCCTGCACACACCCACCATCCGAGGAGCAGCAGCCACATGCAGCCCACCCCTGTCCAGGGGAGGCAACTTCGTGAGCAGCCCACCCCATCCAAGGAGCAGCAGCTGCACACAACCCACCTCCATCTGAGTAGCAGCAGCTCTGTGAGCAACCTGGCCCTGTCTGAGGAGCAGCAGCATTGCGAGCAGCCTGCCCTCAAACGAGGAGCAGTAGTTGTGCAAGCAACCTGTCCCTGCTTGAGGAGCAGCAGCTGCCTGAGCAGCCTGCCCCGGTACAAGGAGCAGCAGCTCCGCAAGCAGCCCAACCCCATTTGAGGAGCAGTAGCCACATGAGTATCCTGCCCCAGTATGAGGAGTAGCAGCTCTGTGAGCAACCTGCCTTCTTCTGAGGAGCAACAGCCACACAAGAAGCCCACCCTCTACTAGGATGAGCAGCCATGCAAACAGCCTGCCCCCATCCAAGGAGCAGCAGCCACATGCAGCCTGCCCACATACAAGGAGTAGCAGCCTCATGAGCATCCTGCCCCTATCCAAGGAGCACAAGCTGTGCAAGCAGCCTGCCAGAGGAGCCACTTCCAACTGAGGAGCAGCTGCTGCCACAACTTCCTGAGGGGCAGCTGCTGCCCAATGAACTCTGCTGCCCAAGGAGCAGGCCCTGCATGACTCAGCACCTAGATTCTTTGGTAAGAAAAAAAATGGATAAACAAAGAAACCCCCAAAGGAAAGAAAAGGAGGCATTGACAGAAAAGCAGCTAAGTAAAACAGAAGCATACAATATGTCAGAAAAAGAATTCAGAATAAGGATCATACAGTTCATAAACCAGATGGATGAAAAAATCAACTTATGTGAGAATCAAGAAGAAATAAACAGTGATATGGCTGCAATAAAAAACACCATGGAAAGTTTCAACAGTAGACTAGGAAAAGCGGAGGACCGAATTAGCGAATTAGAAGACAGGGAAACAAAACGCACCCAAACTGAACAGCAATTGGAGAAAAAGAATTAAAAGACAGAAGGAGAGCCTAAGAGAGCTATAGGACAACATGAAATGAAGCAACATATGAATAATATGGGTGCCATAAAAACAGAAAGAGGAACAAGGGTTAGAAAATCTATTTGAAGAAATAATGTCAGAAAACTTCCCTGATATGGGGAAGAAAAAAGTCACACAAGCACAGAGAATCCCAAACAAGATGAACCCGAAAAGACCACACCAAGACTCGTAATTATAATGGCAAATGTTCAGGACAAAGAGAGAGTCTTAAAAGCTGCAAGAGAGAGACAGAATGTTATGTATAAGGGATCACCCATTAGATTATCAAATGATTTCTCAACAGAAACACATCAGGCCAGAAAGGAATGGAAGAAAATCTACAAAGTGATGCAAAGCAAGAGACTGAATACAAGAATACTCTATCCAGCAAGGCTATCATTCAAAATTGAAGGGGAAATAAGAAGCTTCACAGACAAAAAAAGGCTAAGGGAGTTTATCACCACCAAGCCAGCAATGCAAGAAATGCTAAAAAACTGGTGTAAAAAGAAGAAATAAAAACCGATGAAGGAACACAGGCACAAAAAATAAAAATGGCTACAAACAAGTACCTATCAATAATAACTTTAACGTAAACGAACTAAATGCTCCAATCAAAAGACATGGAGTGGCTGAATGGATAAAAAAGCATGACCCATATATATGCTGTCTACAAGTGACTCACCTCAGAACAAGGGACTCACACAGACTGAAAGTGAAGGGATGCAAAAATATCTTTCAGGCAAATGGAAATGAAAAGAAAGCTGGGGTAGCAATACTTATATCTGAAAAAATAGACCTCAAAGTGAAGGCCATAACACGACATAAGGAAGACCACTTCATAATACTAAAGGGATCAATACAACAAGAGGATATACCCCTGGTAAACATATATGCACCCAATGCAGGAGCACCCAAATACATAAAAAATGCCTGGAAGATATCAAGGGAGAGATCGACAACAATAAAATCAGAGTAGTAAAACAGTTAAATCTCATTAACTTTGTAAATATTGTTACAAGTTCTAAAGCAAAATATAAACATAAAAAAGTATTCCTTAGTAAGATATATGGTACAAAATGTAAATTTTGGTTCTATATCCCAGCTTAGATTAGCAAATACTGGGGAGTTGCTGGAGTGGAGACAGATGACAGACCATAAATTCCTCATTTTTAAGGGGGTGCCTGTGAACAATAATATAATTAAATGGACCTGCCATCCCAGTGTAATTGCTTTACACGTTTTATGCTTCAAATCTTTGTAATGTTAAAAATGGCAAAATTACCTTTGGGCTGGACCTACATTAACATTGTGTCTCAGAGAACTATTTACAAGGATAACAAAAAGTAGTTTTTATGACTACCGGACTGATGGCTACTGTATTGTACATTTAAAATATTGCTTAGAATTAGCATCATTTTACACTAATAGAAATGCCTTCCTTCTGATGTAATCATTTCCCTTCCTTTTGTCATAAATACTCATTGCCTTTGCTCCTAATTGGAACACTAATTGGACATCTTCCTGAATTAGTACATCCAGAAAAGTTATTCTTATTGAAAACAAATTAATGTGTATTACCTCTTATTTTGAAAGGTCTTTTATTTTTAGGTTAACAGGACCCAAATAAAACCATTTCATTCTTGACGTTTCATAATCAGAAAAATGTAAGGGTGTGCTGTTGGGATTTTTTTTATTTATTTTGCTCATTAGTACTAATATTTGACACACTGATGTGGTGTGTGTTGAAATTTTGCAAATAATAGAAATATGTAAAGAATTTTTATTCAAAGCCTTATTCGTCTGACTTCTGGGTATTTCTCATCTTGTCCCAGTCTTTTGGAAGACCCCACCCCTATCTTAGAATTAATTCTCCTAAATCTTCTAGCTTCACAAATATATGCACAGAATTGGCCTCCCTCTGCACTTTTTTCTTCATTTACTTGAGAAAACATTTTTTTCTGCCTGCAGTCCTAACTCTGCCCTTCGCTTTTCAGTTGACAATCTTCCTCTAATTGTTTGCATTAGCAGTCTGTCTCTCAGTCCTTCTAGAATACAAGGTATATAGCACAGAGCACCCAGCAAAATTGTTTAGTTCTCCCAGACACTTAATCCGGGTCAGTAATAAGTAATATTCCACTCAATTTTTTTCTTCAGTTTCCTATTTCTCCCAGGTTGCTTTGATATCTAGCTCCTGATATAATGCATCCTTAAAAGGGATACTTCCAATAGTCTACAACTCCCCAGTGGTCACCCCATGCCAAGAAAGACAATAATAATAATGTTAACAATGACAACAGCTGCCAAAAGAAACCCCCAAAAAAGCACAATGGCCATATTTTCTATTTATATTTAGTGTCTATTTTCCTAGACCATTATTTCTTTCAGGCCTAGAGGTATGTACAAATTTGCCAAACTGCTTTAAGATTTAGTGACAAGCCACAGCTGACCAATAATTTTTAAGTTTGTCCTCTATTGATTTCAACCCACACATTGAAGTGCCCAATAAAAATTGTAAAAGGATAGGTGTAGGGACATAGGGACAACAGAAACTTAATAGCTTTGTCCATATTCTTTGGAAGAGAACAAGAGGATTATTTCAGATTGCATGCAGAGTTTGCAAAAGAAGATAATTGCTGTTCAGCAATGTTTTTAAAAGGAACTTATAAAATATTTAAGTTCTTTAACTGAAATAATTGTATTCCTCAGAAAATTCTAAAATCAGTAATCTCTGTGGGGTGTTGAAGGATTTGTTGTTGTTTTTTAACTCTGAAACCATTGTGTACACAGCAATAAAATTTGAAAAGAAAGAAATTCCCAACAAGTGAATGTCACTTCAAATTTTGACACCCACTCTCCCTCCCTCTCCACCAAAATAGGACTATCTGATTTAACCATGGACTTTAACAAATTAAGCAAGACATAGGGCCTTAAAACAGGAGGCATATATTGCAATTCCAGATCTAGACTGCAAAGCTCCCTAAAGCTTGAGGCTTTATGAAGAAAGATAGAAGCTGTGCTTATACTTAGATTTGACTTGGAGAAGAAAGAAGATAACCGAGGTATCTGGTACATATCATTTTAGAAGTATAGGATTCATTCTGAAGCAACCTTCAAACTTAGCATAATAAATAAGTACCATTAAAATATTTCTTTTAAATTATGGCTGTGAAGGCTTACCAAGAAAATGGACATAAATTAAGTCCTCCTTCAACCACAAACTCCTCATAAGCTCTTCAATTTAAGCCTATACAGCAATCTACTCTTTCTTTACATTCTCACATTTGTTTAGGTTAGAATGAAACCTAAAGGGAGATTTCTCTTGAGTTAAATACCAGGAGGCAGAGGGAAAATGAATTTTTATGGGTATTTACACCAGGAATCCAGTAAAGGGGCAATATTCAAAGATACATATGTGTCCTAGGTAGCAATACTAGGGAAAGTGCATTATTTGTGCTGAAAAATGTTTGGGGTGAGATCTAAAGTGGTACATTGAGGGGATAAAAATAATGGCAGAGTAAGTGAAAGCTACAGTGACACTCTCCCAGAAACAAACAGGAAATACAACTAAAATACAGATAAACCACCCTGAAAAATCAACAAAATACTAGCTGGAGAGAAGAATGATAACCAAGGACTGAAAGTGGAGACCGCATAGAGGCTAATAGGAAGAGCTTGGAAGTATTCCTTCTTTCTGAATTTTTTGGAATAGTTTGAGGAGGATAGATGTTAGTTCTTTGAATGTTTGGTAAAACTCCCCTGTGAATTTGTCTGGATGAGGGCTTTTGTTTACTGGGAGTTTTTTTATTGATGTTTCAATTTTATCAGTAGTTATCAGTCTATTCAGGTTTTCTGATTCTTGCTGGTTGAGTTTTGGAAGATTCTATTTTTCTAGGAATATGTCCATTTGGTCAAGTTTGTTCAGTTTATTTGAGTAGAGTTGTTCATAGTAATTTTATACAATCTTTTGTATCTCTGAGTGGTCAGTTGTTACTTCGCCTCTTTGCTTCTGATTTTGTTTATTTGGGTCCTCTGTTTTTTGGTGAGTCTGGCAAGAGGTTTCATCAATCTTATTTATCCTTTCAAAGAACCAGCTCTTGGTTTTATTGATCTTTTGTACTGTTTTTGGTCTCTATGTCATTTAATTCTGCTCTGAACTTTATTATTTCCTTCCTTCTACTTACTCAGGGCTTTTCTTGTTGCTCACTTTCTAGTTCTATAAGTTACCGGTTTTTCTTGTTCTGTTTTTTTGTTGTTGCTGTTGTTGTGTTGTTGATGTTTTTTGTTTGTTTGTTTTTTATTATGTAGGCCTGTAGTGCAATGAACTTCCCTTTCAGGATTGTTTTCATTATGTCCCATAGATTTTGGCTTGTTGTGCTTTCCTTATCATTTGTTTCCAGGATGGTTTTTATTTCTACGTTGATCTCTTTGGTAACCCATTCCTTGTTTAATAGCATGCTATTTAGCCTCCATATGTTTGATTATTTATGTTTGTTTTTATTGCAGTTGATTTCTAATTTCATGCCATTGTAATCTGAGAAGATGCTTGATATGATTTCAATCTTCTTAAATATATACAGACTTACCCTGTGTCCTAACATGTGGTTTATCTTTGAATATGTCCCATGTGCACTTGAGAAGAATGTACATTCTGTAACTTTGGGGTGAAATGCTCTGAAGATGTCAATTAGATCCATCTTATCTAGTGAGTCATTTAGGATTGCTGTTTCTTTGCTGATGTTTTGTCTTGAGGATTTATCCAAGTGTCATCAATGGGGTATTAAAGTCCATTACTATGATTGTGTTGCTGTCGATCTCTCCCTTGATATCTTCCCAAAGTTTTTGTATATATTTGGATACTCCTATATTGGGTGCATATATGTTTACTAGAGTTACATCCTCTTGTTGTATCAATCCTTTAATATTATGAAGTGGCCTTCCTTATCTCTTGTTATGGTCTTCACTTTGAGGACTCTTTTGTCAGACATAAGTATTGCTACCTGAGCTTTTTTTTTCATTACTATTTGCCTTAATAACTAGCTTTCCATTCTTTTACTTTTAGACTGTGTGAGTTGTTTGTTTTCAGGTGAGTCTCCTGTAGACTTCATATATATATGGGTCATGTTTTCTTATCCATTTGGCTACCCTATGTCTTTTGATTGGAGCATTTAATGAATTTTCATTTAAGGTTATTATTGACTAGAGGCCCAGTGCACGAAATTAGTGCACTGGGGAGGGTTTCCCTTAGCCCAGCCTGCACCCTCTCCAATCTGGGATCCCTCAGGGGATGTCCAACTGCCGGTTTAGGCCTAATCCTGCAGGCAGTCAGACATCCCTCTCACAATCCGGGACTGCTGGCTCCTAACCACTTGCCTGCCTGCCAGCCTGATCACCCCCTAACCTCTCCCCTGCCAACCTGATTGACACCTAAACTGCTCCCCTGCTGGCCTGATTGACACCTAACTGCTACCCTGCAGGCATGATTGCCCCCAACTGCCCTCCCCTGCCGGCCTAATCTCACCCTCAAATGCCCTCCCCTGCAGGCCTTGTTGCCCTCAACAGGTCTCCCCTGCCCACCATCTTGTGACAACATGGGAGTGGCCATTTTGTGACACCATGGTGTTGGCCATCTTGTGACGATGTGGGGGCAGCCATCTTGTGATGATGTGGGGGCGGCCATTTTGTGATGATGTGGGGGCAGCCATCTTGTGGTGGCCATCTTGTGACAAATGGGGGCGGCCATCTTTTGATGACATGAGGGTGTGGGGGTCAATTTGCATATTACCTCTTTATTATATAGGATAAGTACATGTTTGTTGACATTTTTACTCTTTATGCCTGTGTTCCTTCTTTGCTTTCTATTTCTTCTTTAAAACAGTCCCTTTAGCATTTCTTGAATTGCTGGCTTGGTGGTAATATACTCCCTTAGGCTTTTATTGTCTGTGAAGCTCCTGATTTCACCTTCAATTTTGGATGGTAGCCTTGCTGGATAGAGTATTCTTGCATCCCTTGTTTTGCATCACTTTGTATACTTCATTTCATTCCCTTCTGGCCTGATGTGTTCTGTTGAAAAACAGTTGATAGTCTAATGGGAGATGCCTTGTAGGTAATCTTCCATCTCTCTCTTGCAACCTTTAAGATTCTCTTTTTGCCTTTTACATTTGCCAGTTTAATTATGATGTGTCTTGGTGTGGGTCTTTTGGGATTCATCTTGCTTGGAACACTCTGTGCTTCTTGTATTTGTGTGTCTTTTTTCTTTCCCAAGTCTGGGAACTTTTCTGTCATTATTTCTTCAAACAGGTTTTCTATTCCTTGAACAACTTCCTCTCCTCCTGGCACACCTATTATGTTGTTTCACTTCAAGTTGTCCCAAGCTCTCTTAGACTCTCCTACTATTTTTTTAATTTTTTTCCGGTTGTTGCTCTGCTTGGAAGCTTTTTCTACTTTGTCTTCTATCATGCTGTTTAAGTCCTCAGGTTCTTCTAGTCTGCTGTTGAAACATTCCATTGTGCTTTTTATTGCAGATATGTCACTCTTTATTTCCATCTTGATTCTTATTCATGTTGGAGAATATTATCATTCAGCTCCTTAGAATACTCATTGAGTTGTGTGTATTTGTCATCCAGACATTTGATCATTCTTATAGCCATTACCCTGCATTCCTTCTCTGACAAATTACTTGCCTCCATTTCATTTAGTTCTTTTTCTGGCAATTCCTCCTTTTCTTTCCTTTGGGGGTTGTTTCCATGTCTCCCCATTTTTTCTGTCTCATTGTATTTGTTTTTATTTCTTATATCCAGCTGCTATGCCACCCAAGATTTTTTGTTGTTTTTTGAGGGGGTGGTCCTATGTATTTGGTGATTTGTGTGACCCAGTGTTGTGGTCTCTCAGATCTCCTGAGCTGGATGATCTAGTGGAGTTCCCTAGTGGAGTTATTGGGTTTCCCTGATGTAATTGTGTCTTAAATGTTAGTTTTTCACTCATGGATGTAGTCTCCTCACAGGTTGTCTGACAATGTGACTCACCCCAGCCTCATTGTGCAAGCTATTGTGGATATGCTCATGGATCTGGTTCTTGTGGCAGGGGTTTCCCGAGGTATGACTTGCATGCGTCTCACCATGGGGTCCCAGAGCCCACTGCAGGGTGGTGGGGATCCCAGGGACTGTGGCTGAGGGAGTGCAACTCTGGCCAGTGTGGTGTGACTGTTACCTAAGTGATGTCACTCTGTGAATCCCTGCAGAGATCCTGGAACCCATGTCCAGGAAGGCAGGTGTCCTGGAGTCTGTGGGTGAGGCAGCAGAACTCTGGCTGGGGTGATTTCACTCTGTGAATCACAGGGAGAGGGGTCCAGGAGCCAAAAGCTGGGGAGGTGGGAGTTGTGGGGTCTGAGTCTGAAGTAGCACAACCAAGGGGGTCCAGGACCTAGAGGCTGGGAAGGTGGAGGTCACTGGGTCTGTGGCTGAAGGAGCATGCACTTGGCCTGAGAGGTATGCACTCTGGGGCTCACTGAGGGGTACAGGAGCCAGTAGCCAGGAGGAGCTAGTTGTTCATAGGTCTGTGGCTGAAGCGGCATGGGCTTGGCAGGAGAGGCAGGCACTCTGAGACTCACCAGAGGTCCAGGAGCCAAGGTGTGAGTTTCACGGGGTCTGTGGCTGAAGCAGCAGGTTTGGAGACACACCGAGGGGAATAGGACCTAAGGCAGGGGTTGCCAGGGGTCTGTGGCTGAAACATCAGGCTTGGCAGAAGAGGTATGCACCCTGAGACTCAACTAGGGGTCCAAGGGCCAAGGCACAAATCATGTGGGTTCTGTGGCTGAAGCAGCTTGGGCTAGGTAGGGGAGGGGAGCTCACACTCTACCATTCACAGACCCTGGAGTCCCGGGGTCTGTCGGTCTGCAGATGAGGTGGCAGGTCTTTGGTGGGAGTGGCTACAGGGTCCAGGACAGTGTCTGAGGCCAGTCTGGATGGTGGTGAGGTTGGGCTCCTAGTCAAAGCAGCTCTCCCCTTTAAGATGGTGTGCTTTCTATGTCAGATCTGGCCTTCCCAGGAGTGATTGCAGTGGTAGCAGTGGCTCCCCATCCAGGAGACCCGGTCTACTAGCCCCTGAGATTCCTGTAGGATCGCACTGTCCCTCCCTCACACACACACATACCATGCACATCCACACAGTCAAC
Organism: Myotis lucifugus; assembly: GCF_000147115.1. NCBI lineage: Eukaryota > Metazoa > Chordata > Mammalia > Chiroptera > Vespertilionidae > Myotis > Myotis lucifugus. Next base: position 18,036,262 of record NW_005871055.1, read on the forward strand.
TTTCACTTCCTCCCTCACTCAAACTCTCTCCCTCACTGTTTTCCTGCTGACTGCCATCTTAAATCTCCCTGGGATTTTTTTTTTCTTTTTTTAAGTTTCTCTTTGTGTGAGTTCATTATTAGTATTAAAAATGTCATAGATTTCTGGGTGTTAATTTTGTATCCTGCTACATTGCTAAATACATTTATTAAATCTATAGGTTTTTGACGGAGTCTTTAGGGCATTCTATGTATAATATCACATCATCTGCAAATAATGACAGTGTTAACTTCTTCTTTTCCAATTTGGATAATGTTTATTTCTTCTTCTTGTCTAATCACTATGGCTAGCACTTCCAATACTATGTTGAACAGGAGTGGTGAAAGTGGGCATCCTGTTTTGTTCCTATTCTTAGGGGAAATGGTTTTAGTATTTTCCCATTGAGTATGACGTTGGCTACAGGTTTGTCATATAAGACTTTTATTAGGTTGAGATACAATGCCTTTATTCCCATTTCACTGAGATTTTTTTATCAAAATAGGGTGTTGGATTTTGTTAAATAAATTGATAAGATAATGTGGTTTTTGTCTTTCAATTTGTTTATGTGGTGTATCACATTTATTGATTTGTGGATATTATACCAGCCTTGTATTCCTGGAATAAATCACACTTGGTCATGGATAATGATCTTTTTATTATTTACTTTTTATTTTTTTAATTTAAAATCTTTATTGTTTAAAGTATTACATGAGTCTCCTTTTCTCCCCATTAACCTCTCCCAGGCCACTGCCACACCCGACTGTCAGTGTCCATTGATTATGCTTATATGCAAGCATACAAGTCCTTTGGTTGATCCCTACCTGCCTTCCCTCATAGGTTGGACAATCTGTTCAATGCTTCTATCTATCTGGTTCTATTTTTGTTCATCCATTTATGTTTTTCATTATATTCCACAAATGAGTGAGATCATGTGATATTTACCTTTCTCTAGCTGGCTTATTCTGCTTAGCATAAAGCTCTCCAGCTCCATCCATGATGTTGCAAATGGTAGGAGTTCCTTCCTTTTTACAGCAGCATAGTATTCCATTATGCAGATGTACCACAGTTTTCTAATTCAACCATCTCCTGATGGGCACTTAGGCTGTTTCCAAATCTTAGCTATTATAAATTGTGTTGCTATGAACATAGGGGTGCATATAGCCTTTCTGATTGGTGTTTCTTTTTTCTTGAAATATATCCCTAGAAGTGGGGTTACTGGGTCAAATAAAAGTTTCATGTTTAATTTTTTTGAGAAAACTCCATACTGTTTTCCACAGTGGCTGCACCAGTCTGCATTCCAACCAGTAGTGCAAGAGGATTCCTTTTTCTCCACATCCTCACCAGCACTTATCATTTGTTGAATTGTTGATGATAGCCATTCTGACAGGTGTGAGATGGTATCTCATTGATGTTTTGATTTGCATCTCTCAGATGATTAGTGACTTTGAGCATGTTTTCATATGTCTCTTGGCCCTCTGTATGTCCTCTTTTGATAAGGGCCTATTTAGGTCCTTTGCCCATTTTTTTATTGGCTTGTTTGTCTCCATTTTGTTAAGTTGTATGAGTTCCCTATAAATTTTGGAGATTAAACCCTTATTGGAGATAACATTGGCAAATATGTTCTCCCATGCAGTGGGCTCTCTTGTTGTTTTGTTGATGGTTTCTTTTGCTGTGCAGAAGCTTTTAATTTTGATGTAATCCCATTTGTTTATTTTCTTCTTAGTTTACATTGTCCTAGGAGATGTATTAGTAAAGATATTGCTACAACATATGTCTGCTATTTTGTTGCCTATGGCTTCTTCTAAGATTTTTATGGTTTCCCGTCTTATGTTTAAGTCCTTTCTGTATTTGAGTTTATCTTTTTGTATGATGTAAGTTAGTGGTCTAGTTTCATTTTTTCTATCTTTCCAATTTTCTCAACACCATTTATTGAAGAGACTATATTGACTCCATTCTATGCTCTAGCCTACTGCTCTAGCCTACTATGTGAAATATTAATTGAGCATAATGGCTTGGGTTGATTTCTGGGTTCTCTGTTCTGTTCTCTGTTCTTGTGCCAGTACCAGGGAGTTTTGAGGACAGTGGCTTTGTAATATAGCTTGATATCTGGTATTGTTATCCCTCCAACTTTGTTCTTCTTTCTCAAGATTGCTGCAGCTATTCAGGGTCTTTTTTTTTATTCCAGATGATTTTTTGGAGAGTTTGTGCTAGGTTTTGAAATATGCCATTGGTATTGTAATGGGAATTGCATTGAATCTATAAGTTGCTCTGGGTAGTGTGAACATTATAATGATGTTGATTCTACCAATCCATGAACACGGTATATTCTTCCACTTGTTTATGTCTTCCTCTAGCTCTTTTTTCAGCGTCCTGTAATTTTCTAAGTACAGGTCCTTTACTTCCTTGGTTAAGTTTATTCCTAAGTATCTTATTATTATTTTTTTTTTGCAGTGGTAAATGGGATTGCTTTTTGAGTTTCTCTTTCTGTGAGTTCATTATTGGTGTATAAAAATGCTGTAGATTTCTGGGTGTTAATTTTGTATTCTGCTACATTGCTGAATTTATTTATTAAGTCTAATATTAGTCTTTTGATGGAGTTTTCAGGGTTTTCTATGTACAGTATTATGTCATCTGCGAATAATGACAATTTTGCTTCTTCTTTTCCAATTTGGATGCCTTTAATTTCTTGTTTTCTGATTGCTATGACTAGCAATTCTAGTACTATGTCAAACAAGAGTGGTGAAAGTGGGCATCCCTGTCTTGTTACTGTTTTTAGAGGAAATGGTTTTAGTATTTGCCCATTGAGTATGATGTTGGCTGTAGGTTTGTCATATAAGGCTTTCATTATGTTGAGGTGTGATCCCTCTATTCCCGCTTTGCTGAAAGTTTTTATCAGGATAGGGTGTTGGATTTTGTCAAATGCCTTTTCTGCATCAGTTGATATGATTATGTGATTTTTGTTTCTCAATTTGTTTATGTGATGTATCACATTTATTGATTTGTGGATATTGTACCAGCCTGCATCCCTGGAGTAAACCTCACTTGGTCATGGTATATGATTTTTTTAATGTAATGCTGGATACAATTTGCTAGAATTTTGTTGAGGATTTTAGCTTCTATATTCATGACGGATATTGGCCTGTAATTCTCTTTCATTTTCATGTCTTTATCTGCCATGGGATTAGGGTAAAGCTGGCTTCATAGAATGAGCTTGGAAGTGTTCCTTCCTCTTGAATTTTTTTGAATATTCTGAGAAAGATAAGTTTTAGTTCTTCTTTGAATGTTTGGTAAAAGTCCCCTTTGAAGCAATTCAATCCAGGGCTTTTGTTTGCTGGAAGTTTTTTGATTACTATTTCAATTTCATCAGTAGTTACCAGCCTATTCAGGTGTTTTTATTCTTCCTGATTCAGTTTTGGAAGCCTGTATTTTTCTAGGAAAATGTCCATTTCATCAAGGTTTTCCAGTTTGTTGGAGTAGAGTTTTTTGTAGTATTTTTTTTACAATCTTTTTATGTCTGTGGGGTCGGTTGTTACTTCACCTCTTTCATTTCTGATTTTCTTTATTTGGAGCCTCTCTCTTTGCTTCTTGGTGAGCCTGGCTAGAGGTTCATCAATCTTGTTTATCCTTCCCAAGAACCAGCTCTTGGTTTTATTGTTCTTTTGGGTTTTTTTTTGTTTGTTTGTTTTTTTCTTTGGTCTCTATGTCATTTATTTCTGCTCTGATCTTTATTATTTCCTTCTTCTGCTTACTCTGAGCTTTTCTTGTTGCTCTCTTTCTAATTTTTTAAGTTGCAGGGTTAGATAATTTAATACCATTTTTTCTTGTTTCTTGAGGTAGACCTGTAGAGCTGTGAACTTCCCTCTCAGGACTGCTTTCACTGTGTCCCATATATTTGGATTGTTGTGATTTAATTGTCATTTGTTTCCAGGATACTTTTAATTTATTCTTTGATCTCTTTGATAATCCAATCATTATTTAATAGCATGATATTTAGCCTCCAAGTGTTTAGGTTTTTTTCCATTGTTTTTATTGTAGTTGATTTCTAATTTTATACCATTGTGATCTGAGAAAATGCTTAATATGATTTCTACCTTCTTGAATTTGAAGAGATTTTGTCTGTGTCTTAATATGTGGTCTATCTTTGAAAGTGTCCCATGTGCACTTGAGAAGAATGTATATTCTGTAGCTTTGGGTTGAAATGTTCTGCAGATGTCAATTAGCTCTATCTGATCTAGTGAGTCATTTAGGATTGTTGTTTCTTTGCTGATTTTTTGTTTAGAGAATTTTTCCAGTGGCATCAATGGGATATTAAAGTTCCCCTCTCTGATTGTATTGCTGTCAATCTCTCCCTTTATACTTTCCAGACTTTTTTTATGGACATGGGTGCTTCATTATTGGGTGCATATATGTTTACCATAGTTATATCCTCTTGTTGAATTGTTGCCTTTAGTATTATGAAGTGGCCCTCCTTATCTCTTGTTATGGCCTTCATTAGAGGTTCTTTTTGTCAAATATAAGTATTGCTACCCCAGCTTTTTTCTCATTTCCATTTGCCTAAAAAACTTTTTTTCCATCTCTTTACTATCAGCTGGTGTGTATCCTTTGTTCTGAGGTGGGTCTCTTGTAGACAGCAAATATATGGGTCTTTTTTTCTTATCCATTCAGCTACTCTATATATTTTGAATGGAGCATTTAATACAATTACGTTTAAGGTTATTATTGATAGGTACTTGTTTGTCGCCATTTTTATTTTTATGCCTGTGTTCCTTCTTCCCTTTCTATTTCTTCTTTTCACAGCAGTCCTTTTATCATTTTTTTGCATTGCTGTTTTGGTGGTAATAAACTACCTTAGTCCTTTTTTTGTCTGTGAAGCTCCTGATTTCACCTTCAATTTTGAATGATAGCTTTGCTGGGTATAGTAGTCTTAGATCCAGTCCCTTGCTTTGCATCACTTTGTATATTTCATTCCATTCTCTTCTGGCCTGATGTGTTTCTGTTGAGAAATCAGTTGATAGTCTGATGGGAGATCCCTTGTAGGTAACTTTCTGTCTCTCTGTTGCAGCCTTTAAGATTCTTTCTTTGTCATTGATGTTTGCCAATTTAATTATGATGTGTCTTGGTGTCAGTTTTTTGGGGTTCATCTTGTTTGGGACTCTTTGTGCTTCTTGGACTTGTATGACTTTTTTCTTCCCAACCTCAGGGAAGTTTTCTGTCTTTATTTCTTCAAACAGGTTTTCTGTTCCTTGCTCCACTTCCTCTCCTTCTGGCACTTCTATTATGTGGATGTTGTTTCCTTTCATGTTGTCCCAAATCTCCCTTAGGCTATCCTCCTGCTTTTTAAGTTTTTTCTCCAATTGATATTCAGATTGGGTGTGCTTTTATGCCCTAGCTTGGGCAGTTCTTCAGACTGCCCCCTCTGGTCTTAGCCTCTTGTGGCTGTGGACTTAGATCTAGAATCCCCTGCTGCCAGTAGTCCTGTGACAGTCAGATGTTACACCTGTCCCCAAGGGACACAGACTTGGTGCCATGTGGCTTCCTTCTGACCTCTCGGTAAGTCAAGCACAGTGCTAGACATCCTGGGAGACTCAAAGCAAAAAGGATATAATTTCTTTCTCAAAGGTAATTATTTACAATTTATCCATACAAGCAAAACACACTCATGAACTAATGTTGAAAGAAAGCAAGGTGACATTTCAATAGGGCATGGTGCTAAGCTTAAAGGATTCAATGGATAAAAGGCCTAGAACTCTGACATTGAGAGCTTACTTATAACCGAGTTGGGAAGTCACAGTAGGGATGTGTATTGTGTATTCAATATGTATGAGGTCTTGATAAATAATGTAGTGGTAGGATGATCAACCACAACCACTACCAGGGACTGCGGTGTTTCCTGAAATGTGGGGTTCCTAGTCCTAAAACTGGGACAGTCCTGTATAAACCAGGGTGAGCTGATAACTGGAAAGTGGATCAAGCACAAACTAGAATATGGATGGCTTAAGTTTAAACCAAAGATCTCCTACTACTGCCTCTACGAACACATTCAAGTTATCTAAAATTGCTCTTTGTATTTTTCTTCTTAACTGGAGATAGATTTATTATAGATTACAGAGAGTGTATTAAGACACATAGATCACAGTAGAGCCATTATGATTATTGTAGGTTTTATGTCCTAAAGCAGTGCTTTAGACAGTAAAGTCTCAATAGATTTCAGATAAGGGAAATAGTCACTGTAGTTTCTGATAGAATAGAAAAGGTTCTTAAGTAAAGTGACCATATCATTTATCTTCCAAGCTGTGACAATTTTGAATGACAGAGTGTACTCTTATGAAGCATGTGTAACAAGGGATATAAACTGTGTGTGTTCCAGACTATGCAGAAAGTATGGTCAGAAAAAAAATAGCACAAAAACCTTATTTAAGAGTTGAAGGAAAAATGGAAATTAAATGACAGAAATGTCATGAGATTCAAAAGCCAGGAGCCCTGTAGTATTTTCATGAACTATGATAAATCCTTATTAAAGGACTCTTTTGAAAGCATAATTTATGATAAGGATAGAGGTTGAAAGAGGACCGGATCAGAGTATGGAATATTTTAAATATCAAATTAATAACTTTTGTTCTATCTCTTAAACATAAGTAGCCATTAAATATATTTCAGTGAAACAGCAAAATTAAAAAGTACTAATAATATGGAAGATTGGAATGGAGAAAAATTAAAGAATCTAAATGGGTAAATACTGAAAGCAGTGTTCATATATGAGGTGATGTGAGGAAGGTCTGGGCCAGAAGATTAATGTTTAAAGTAAGAAATAGTTGGAAGAAAATTTGATAGGGCTTAATCATGACTAATCATTGGAAAGAGGGAACTGAACATGATTTCATGGGTGGAAAGCTATTTAAATGAGAAAGAACAAACTGATACTGGTGACAAAAACTGATAATATATTACATGTCACATAATTTTCAAATGAATCACACAAGAATAATAAAATACAGAATATATTGATTTTTTGTTAATTTGCTTTCACTGAAAAGTTTTCAGCAGGTAAGAATATTACCATAGATGAACATGCTTTGACAAGATGCATATCTGGACCTTGACTTTGCAATCTACTTTGTATGACACTTGGAGAAATGAGTTAATGGCAGGGTCAGGCCTGGAAATCCAGTTGACCAGGAGTGGTCGAGGCCATATATTACGTGTAGCAAATCCAGATAAGAAGGAAGAAGCCAAGTTTATTTATTGATTCAAGTAGGAAAGGAAGACTAGAATTCAATATCTGGTAAATCAGGTAATAAAAGTGAAGAACCTAATTCAAGGACATAAGACAAACAATCTGGGCCAAGAGTGAAAAGATGTGGGAAGGAGGTATGAGTGGGAACAGGGAACATAAAGGTTTAATAAAAAGGAATTTGAAAATTGAGAATCAATGGATGCAGAAGTTCTCTGACCTCCCTTTCTTTTGAGAAAGGTGCCTCAATCCAGGCCCCCTCAGGCACCCAAACACCAATTCCAGGTAGTGAAGAGCAATTCTTACCATTGAAGACAGAGGAATTGACACCAAGATGAGTTTGCATTAGACAGACCTTAGTAAAATAATCCTTATTTTCCATTAGTTCTCCCATATATTTATTTCATAGTCACTTGCCTAAAACTTATCATCCCTTGAAGTCCAAAACACTTTTCTTTTGTTGAAAGGGTATACAAGCTCCTGAGTTTGACCATTTTTTTTATTTCACTTTTTTTCTTTGAACTCTTGTGCATGCAAAAATTAATAAGCCCTAGCTGGTTTGGCTCAGTGGATGGAGCATTGGACTGCGGATTGAAGGGTCCCAGGTTTGATTCCAGTCAAGGGAACATGCCCAGATTGCAGGCTTGATCCCCAGTAGAGGTCATGCAGGAAACAGTCAGTCAATGATTCTCTTTCATCAGTGATGTTTCTATCTCTCTCTCCCTCTCCCTTCCTCTCTGAAATATATATATTTTTAAATTAATAAAATTTGGGTGGTGGTGGTGTTTCCTATTAACCTGTCTTTGGTTGGTTTAATTTGCAATCTCCTGGTATGAAAGTGAGAGAGGAGAGGAAATGTCTTCCTCCTTAACACTCATTTTAACCTTGAGAAAACTGAGGAAATTGCAAATTATCTAACAGCAAATCTCTTTCCCTTTCCAATATAATTTACTGGATCTCCTTCATATTATACTTCCTGGCAGAGGCAGTAAATGCTTTCAGAGAATGAATGTCCTTGAGGTCACAGAAGACAAGGAACGCATCATGCTTGGTGGGAGGGAAGGGCCTTAAGAACAAGGCAGTTTCTAACTCTGGCAGGATTATTCCAAAGCAATTTGTCACATGATTTCTCCATAGGTAAAATATCTGAGTATCAACGAACTGGCTGAGAAGGAGGTAAATGAATCTGCCCATTCTTTAAAATAAAATAAAAAACTACCTTAATTGTGTCTTTCCCCTTATCTAGTACTACATTGTTGTGATACACACAAACAAGCAATATCACATCTTCAACTCTTAGATAAGCTAGATATAAAATAATATGGAAGTAAGGATTCATAATGAAACATGGTAAAATATAATCCTGTTCTACTCATCTTCCTGGCAAATATACATAAATTTCAAAGGAATTGATGACCAGTGACAGTCTCTACAAAACAGTGTGGGAATCAAGTAAGCAGAAGCTGGAAAATGCCCCTCAGGGTATAATTGATAAGATGATGACAAAGGAAAAAAACTATAAGTGTGAAGTTAAAACCAAAACTTCTTAACAAAAATGCAGAGGCTTCTGCTATCCCACAGGACCTATCTTGAGAACTATTAGTGTTTGGCGAGAACCAGAGAATAACTGTTGTTGTTTGCTTATTCTTGACAGTTTTAAAGAAAAATTTCTCCTGGGGGTGATTTGTTTTCTGCTTAAAAGTTTCTTATAAATCTTAGCTATGGTGAATTGTGCTGCTATGAACATAGGTGTACATATATCTTTTCTGATTAGTGTTTCTGGTTTCTTGGAATATATTCCTAGAAGTGGGATCACTGAGTCAAATGGGAGTTCCATTTTTAGTTTTTTGAGGAAACTCCATACTGTTCTCCACAGTGGCTGCACCAGTCTGCATTCCCACCAGCAGTGCACGAGGGTTCCCCTTTCTCCACATCTTTGCCAGCACTTGTCATTTGTTGATTTGTTGTGATAGCCATTCTGACAGGAGAGAGATGGTACCGCATTGTCATTTTGATTTGCATCTCTCAGATGATTAGTGACTTTGAGCATGTTTTCATATGTCTCTGGAAACAGCCTAAGTGCCCATCAGTAAATGAGTGGATTAAAAAACTTTGGTACATTTATACAATGGAATACTACTCTGTGGTAAAAAAGAAGGAATTCTTACCATTTGCAGCAGCATGTATGGATCTGGAGAGCATTATGTTAAGTGAAGTAACCCAGTTAGAGAGAAACAAATATCACATGATCTCACTCATTTATGGAATATAATGAACAACATAAACTAATTAACACAAACAGATCCAGAGACAAAGAAGCATCGATAAGACTGTCAAACCCCAGAGGGAAGGTAGGGGAGAGTGGGGGTAAGGGAGAAAGATCAACCAAAGGACTTGTATGCATGCATATAAGCCTAACTAATGGACACAGACAACAGGGGGGTGAGGAGATGAGTAGGGGAGGTCGGGGGTTATGGTGGGATAAGGACACATATGTAATACCTTAATCAATAAAGAAATTTAAAAAAAAAAGTTTCTTCTAAACCAAAACTATTTCAAGAAACTTTGTTGGTATTTCCTTGAACTTTGGAAATGGATTTTTCAATTCTGTTTACTTAATTGCTTCAATAGATTATCAGTACTTAAATTCAAATGTTTAAAAACATCACTGTTGCCAGAACTGGTTTGGCTCAGTGGATGGAGCATTGGCCTGCGGACTCAAGGGTCCCAGGTTCGATTCCAGTCAAGAGCATGTACTTTGGTTGCGGGCACATCCCCAGTGGGAGGCGTGCAGGAGGCGGCTGATCGATGTTTCTGACTCTCTATTCCTCTCCCTTCCTCTCTGTAGAAAATCAATAAAACATATTTAAAAACAAAACAAAACAAAACAAAACATCACTGTAGATGAAACACATTCAGGAAAATAAATGTTGCAAAGATTATATGCCATACCAGTAAATGAAGGGCCATGGTAGACGCTGAATTGGACAACTGCCATTTTCAGTATTAAAGCTGTTAGCATAGGCAGCGAGAAGTTAACAAAAAGAGAAGGGATCTAGACTGGCTGGGCCTAATTGAGTCTGGAAGTTACATTTAAACAGGCTTAAGACTAGAAGTTACAGTTTCAAACACTCCAGAGGATAGCTGAATCCCTGCCAAGAAGATTAACACTACTCTGGCCCTTGTGTAGGTAGGAAGGACCAGCTTTTCGATCTCCTTTGGAGTCAGCCAACCCAGTAGCCAGAATAATGGGAAGGAGGAATATAAATATAAATATAAATATAAATATAAATATAAATATAAATATAAATATAAATATAAATATAAATATAAATATAAATATAAATAATATAAAATGACCAAATGACTGGAACAACTGGTCGCTATGACACACACTGACCACCAGGGGGCAGATGCTCAATGCAGGAGCTTCCCCCTGGTGGTCAGTACACTCCCACAGCAGGAATGCTGCTCAGCTGACCAACCCATCCCAGAGGCCTACCAGCTTGGCGGCAGCCACTAACACCCTCAGTAGTCCTGCAGGTCCAATCTCCAGAGAACGTGCCAGGCACCAATGAACCAGCACTGCTGGCACAATCCTGACCTCAGGCACTATGGCCACTTCCCCTCCCTAGATGTTCCTCAAGGAAGTAAGGATATAAAAGCGGCCGCCAGGTGGCTACCAACAATCAGTGTGAACATCAGCGAGACAGATTCCGATCCCAGGCTGGCAAGGGCTTCCCACCACTCGCCCGGAGGGATGATTGCATCCCAGCCCCACCTCCACCCCTCTTGGGACCCCACCAATAGACGAATTCGTGCACTGGGCCTCTAGTAAACAATAAAGGGGAAATTCCTTTTCCAGGCACATGTGCAGTGAAAGCCAAGATGGCAACATAAAGGAGCAGAGTCTAGTCTGAAAAATCTGGATAAAAGACCAGATTGGATAGTGGGAGGATGCAGCACAAACGTGATAAGGATTAAGAAAGAGATTGGTTAGTTTGAAAGAAAGCCACTCTCTCCCAAGCTCAAGGTAATATAGTCAAAGCTTATTAAAAGCCAGTGTTAGTAGCATGGTCCATTTGTTCACCTATTTCTTTGTGAATTCTCTCTTCATTGCAGGCATGAGGGCCCAAGCTTTGGTGGGCTTTAAGCTTATGCCTAGGTGCAACAGAACAGCACCAGAGTACAGCTGCAAACAGATCTAAGCTAGCCAGATGGGAACAGAGATTAAGTTGGACTAAGCTTTGGCATGGACTAAACTGAACTACAGAAGCTTTGGATACCCTGTAGTGCTGGGCCAAATGACACATAATCTCTGGGCCATGGTCCTCCAGGCCCCAGAGGCTGGACTTCTCTAACAAGGAGATGGAGCTTAGCCATCTTTCTTCATGGAGGAGATACCAGGCACCTGGGGACAGTCCTTTATTTTTGCTCTAATGAATCTTACCACTATACTTCAACCTCCCATGCATGGGTCTCCGAAATGCTTTTCTCCTGACTCCATGGAAGAACCCTATTTCCACTGGCAACATTGTTTGTTGGGGAGCACAAGAGACTTGATTGGAAAGTTGTAAGGAGGACATTCTGAGAAAAGGGAAGTGTGTGGAAGGCCATCTGCCCTGTTTATCGGAATTCCGACTTAGAGGAATGTCAAAGATGGTGCCCTTAATTATTCCTTGACCCTTCCAAACAAGTCTGTGCATGTGTAGACCCCTGGGTGTTTACTGGAATCCTTATACTTAATCTTTGGATGCCCTTGCCTAGAAGACAATGTAAACACGTGTCCTCCTAAGATTACTCACCCTGATTGTAAAAATAAAAACTGCAATAAAAGGCTAACAAGGCAAGCAATCGAGGCTGCTCTGGCCGCTAGAGCCAGGAGTCCCTTAGCCCTCTTTTTCATAGTCAAACTGTGTCTGAGTAATCTGTTCATCTGCCGTTCAGGGGCTGCTGGTCAGCCCTGGCAATTGTTGATGTGATTTTTCATAAAATGTTAAAGTGGTCCAAATGCTTTCTTGAGTCATAGCCGGTCAATTTAGGCACTTAGATCTAAAGGTAAGCACTGGCTTCCAGATTTTCTTAGTGCATTATCCATCCAGCAACACACACAGCCAAGGAAACCTTAATTTCCATTAAAATGTTAAAAGTTGGTGAAAGGATTTAGTTTTTGCATAACACAATTAGCTGTTGTTTCACTTGCAAAATTATAAGCTTAATGATCTCTAACATGAGACTTAAAATATAAATACACTTAATACCAACACTATTTAGTATTTCAGTTATTAAAGAACCTCTTTACCATGAGACTATTCCAGGGAATATAACTCATAGATACCTGAAATACATTGCTCTAAAATTAAGGTAAAAGTATAGTACCCCATTAAAATTTGTAATCTTTTGTTAATGAAGTTTAAAAAGACAGCCCATTTATATCAGGGAACCAAGGGAAAGAAGTAGTAATTATCAGAATACATGCACCAAATCATTATCCTACCTTATTCCTTATGCATTTAAACTGTGTCACTCCAATATGCAAGTCATTTGTAATAAAAATGGAAGATTTTGATAGCCTACTTAATATAAATTTGTATGCAATTCACAGCTATATTTAAACGAATAAAAATTTTAACTTTTATTACCATAGTTTCCAAATTAATTGATGGCAGAAAGGTTAAAATTCCAAATACATCTTGATCTTGTTAACACATTGATTCCAGCTCCTCAAAGATAATTCCTCCTTTTTATGCCAGGCATCTAGGTTATAAAATAAGATAACTATTGTGAGATATGCAGTATATCAATAAGCGTCTATTCAGGCTTTGTTCATTTATCCTTTTCTAAAGTTACTTTTAATCATAATTGAAAGGTTTAGAGTGGTCCGGGATTACACACCTATGACAGGAGGCCATAATGTATCAAAAGAGATTTTTATTTCAGGCACCTGGATGCAGGTGGGCTGAGTCTGACAAAGGAATCAGTGGATACTGAAGGGAGAGAAAGGTTTTTATTAATCATTGCTGGCTGCAAGCCGTTCTGCTGATGCAAGGGTCCGGTCTGTCCTTGACTTCTCCTGATGCCGGGTGTCTTCTGGTTATCTAAGCTATGTGGTGCTCAAGGCTTCAAGCTTTTTGCAAAATATTTGCGAAGTACAATAAGCTTTTCTCTGCCCTGTTTTATTCTCTTTAACTCTTTCAATATTTGAGTGCCTACATTTTAGAAGCACTATCTTGTTTTAAACTGACAGCAATCTTATGTAGTTATGAATTAATATTTTCTTCATTGCACAAATAAAATTTTTTAGACCCAAAGAACTTAAATAATTTGCTCAAGGTAATTTAACTGTTAAATGGCATCCCTTGGATTTGAATCCAAGTTCACTTGACACTTGAATCTGTGGTTTATCACTGAGGAAAGTGCAGTCATCAAATTATCTGATAAATTCCTTCTGAAAAATCAGTAAAGTTAGGCAAGCTATTTCACTAACATTTTTTGACATTGTTGTCTATACATGAACAGGCCAGCAAAAGCTTATTAGCTGCTTGACTTTGAGCAGAATGAGACTCTCAAAGCATGCCTATATCTTTAAAGCTCTGTACACCTCTATATCATGCCTGTAGCAGTTTTATGATCTAGATAAGAAAAATGTCTCACCTCCCCCTCTGGCTGTCTGGTCAATCCACAAGACTCTCCCCCAGTAATACCTGTATCTGAAAAAGCACAAAGACTCAAAGATATTTCAAATACAACTGTGAAGCTTCCTTAACTCTCCCAGACAAAACGAGGCATTTATGGCTCTATGCTATATAACACTTGTTCTTACCTCCATCTAATCCATGTCTCTGGTTTTTGGCTGGGTGGCTGGGTTTTTGTTTTCAGACTTAGTTGACCTCCAGTTTCACTTTCACTTACTTCCATGAATGCAGAAACCACAGAGCATTCAAAATTATCTGAGGTGACTCATCTTTCACAGCAGACCATGCTTCAGGACTGTCTCTTAGTTTTCAATTAATCTGTTGGTGAACATATTAAGTCTATTTCTCAATACACCTTTCATTTTTTTAGAGCAAAGGAGCTGATTATTATTGCAATTTTCTTTTCATGAGCCTGTCCAAATTATGACTCTAAAAACACTGCTTTTAATTTTATAAGTGTAAAACCTGTCAACTTGAGAAACTACCAGATCTGTAGATAATTTTTATACAAGTTTATTTGAGCCAAACTGATGACATATGCTGGGGAGCAAGATCTTAAATGTCTACAGAATAACAGTTTTGAAAGAAACTAAGGAATATCACATAGAGGTGAAAAAGCAAGGTGGGGATAGGATTACAGAATAGTTAACAAGATGATGTGCTCTCTTGAGGGTGGTTATGGCTTGTTAAAAAGGTGTGTTAACCTACTGTAAGTGGATAGGACTTGCTTAAGTCAAAGATAAACCTTTTACTAAAAATTTTTATGCATAATGCACAACTACCCACCATAATTTGTCCAGCTAGGAATTTATATCAGATTACCCAATAAAGTTACTTTCCACAAAAACTACTTTTTTCTGTCCACAAAACAAAGATTGGTTCCTAGCAGTTTATCACCAAGTGACAAAATATCTGAAGCCTCTACTTGAAGGAAAACCTTTGAATAATGGAGAATGCACAATACTGCATGTTGTTCCACTTTATGCCATTCTATAACATAAATATTCCAGAGAACTTTAATGATTAAGAAAATACAAAATTAATATTTAGTTTTTTTTAAACTAATTTTATGAATAACTTTATTTCATTTTAATGGCTTAAAACTATAGTTATTGAATGAGGAACCACATTAGGAATTACTACTAGTTTGCTTGTTGAAACAAAAGAGTGATTAACTCTATATGATTAATTAAAATATATGGGACCACCATAACATTTCCATACAGAATAAATAATAAATATCTTGAAAAGTATAAATTACATCAATTCTATAGAACATTAAATAAAAAGGAAATTAAAGACTACTTAGAAAAAACAAACGATTTTCCCTTAAAGGAAAACATAAAGACCTTTAGAATATTAAATATTCATATGTGTGCTACTCTCTGACAATTTTTTATGAATCATCCAGTTTATTGAAATGCACACTTACTATATATATATATATATATATATATATATATATATATAACATTCTCATATATATCTATATGTGTGTGTTGATTTTTATACTTCTGTGGCATCAGTGTAACTAGAGCTTTAAACTTGGTAATACTAAAAATAAATTGAGATTTTGCCCAGGTCCCAGTTTGCCTGAAGCTGTAAAATAAATGGGTGGAGATGGGCAAAGTTTAGATATTCCAGGAATGGAAGGCTCACTATAGTACAATATAGTCAGAAAATTCCAGAAACTCAAACCTAAGCTGGCAGTGTTCTCAAGGATGTCCTAAGGATGCTACACAGCTATTTATTAACTATACAATCTCTAAGACTGGAGGAATACCAAGATGTATGACCTCTCAGCTACCACAGTGATACCAGTTACGTGCTTCAATGGGTAGTTAACTTTTGCCCCTGTAATGACGGCTTTCTAGGGTGTGTGTGTGTGTGTGTGTGTGTGTGTGTGTGTGTTCATATATAGACATGTGCACAGTCCAGGTATAAGTACTTAATTATTGTCCATATATAAGAAAAAGAGAATAATAAGCAAGAAAATACATGAATATATATTAAACTATGGTGAGTAGCTGAAGTGAATGAAACACAAGTGATGAGCAGTAGAAAAGGAAGCAGGGTAAAATGACTGAGTGGTTTACTAATGATGTCCATACTGCCTTTTGGGAATGCACAGTTCATACTTCTTATATACTCAAATACATTTTTATTCAACCACAGAAACAATAGCATCTGTGGTAAGCAGAAAAGACAACCCCCTAAAGACATTCATGCCCTATTCCCTAAAACCTATCTATATATATATATAAGCCTAAGTGACCATTATGACCAAACAACAAGAACAACCGGAATGACCGGTCGACCAGTCGCTATGATGTGCACTTATCACCAGGGGGCAGATGCTCAACACAGGAACTGCCCCCTGGTGGTCAGTACGCTCCCACAGGGGAAGCACCACTCAGCCAGAAGCCAGGTTTGTGGCTGGTGAGCACAGCTTCTGAGTACAGCTGCAGTGGTGGGAGCCTCTCCCAACTCTGTGACAGCACTACTGACTGATGATGGCAGGCACAGTGGACTGGGATGAGCACAAGCAGCATGCCACCTGGCCCGGCTTGGGCTCCTTCCTTGGTCGCCTACTGCTTGACACACTGCTACATCCCCCTAGGGATCCCGAATTGCAGAGGGCTCAGGCCAGGCTGAGGGAGACCCCCCCACCCCCATGAACTAATCCATGCACTGGGCCTCTAGTTTTTTAATATAATATACAACATATTTTCAAATTGAGTTCCAAAATGGCAGCAGATTAATAATAATAAAGCCACCAACACAAAATAATTATAATTCGAATTTATAGGCTGAAAGATGGCGACTGGCAGGAAGGTAGGGAGGGAGAGAGTGTGAGAGTGTGAAGAAGCGATAGAGGAGTGTGTGGACGTGTGTGGTGTGTGTGTGTGTATGAGCTAGGGACAGTTAGATTCTGCAGGTTTTCTAAAGGGCTGCCAAACTGGGCAGTCTTAGATGGCGGAGCCCCGCTCCCAGCACGGACACGCCAGGGCAGCCAGCGTGGGCACATAGACCACTCCATCTTGAGAAACAGAGCTGCTTGAGACTAGGATCCTGGCCTCAGCACCACCCAGTCTGGTCTCAGATGCAAACTAGGACCCTGCAACCACTGGAGACAGAGACCTGCGACCACAGCTACAGACCCACAGACACCAAGAATTCAGACACCCCCCCCCCCCCCGGCAGATTTCTGTGAGTAACAGAGCCCATCCCCCTCCCCGCAGGCTCACGGGCAGCGCCATAGTAACTGATAGACCCGTCCCTCACACAGTGTGCTCTGCTGCAGGAATTTGAGCCTAAGAGCTTGCAGACACTGGGAATCTGTTCCCCACAGCACCTCTGCAGGAACTTGAGCCTAGGAGTGCTCAGACACTGAGAATTTGTTCCCCACAAGGCAATAGGGTGACCAAACCCAAAGCCCATGCAGGGCAGTAGTGCCACCTGACTTTGATTCTGGGCAAGCGCTCACTGAAGTCCCCCAAGCTGACCTGGACCCGGATTCTCCAGGAGGGAGGCAGCACCAGTGACTTGACTCTGTTTCTTATCACTCGCGCCTGGGATCCCTGATTCCCAGTGCATTCACACTAAGATCCAGTGACTCCAATTCTTGGTGCATGCACACACAGGGACCCTGAATCTCAGCGCGAGGCTGAGTTACTGGATTCTTGGGGAACTCTGCCTCCTGGCACACGTTAGGGGGCTCTGATTTTCAACACACGGCAGGGGGGGCGGTCTCTGTTTCAGCATGGTGCAGGCGGGGTCCCTGATTCTAGGTGTGCACACGAGGCCACAATGAGCGCTGGTAACGCTGCCTCTGGGCAAGCCTGGTTCCCACCAACCCACGACAGTCACACATCTTAGTGTCGGAGCTCTTCAGTGACACTAGGGTGGTGCAAAGCTCCCACTGCACATGGCCCAGGCCCACGCAACTCGATGTTTGAACCTTCTGGTGATAGTCAAAATGGGGAGAAGACACAATCCCTAGAGGAAAGAAAATGAGGAGTCGCCAAGAAAGGAAATTAGTGAAATTGAAGCATGCAACATGACAGAAAAAGAATTCAGAGTAATGGTCGTACAATTCATACACCAGATTAATGAGAAAATCAAGAACCTATGCAAAAATCAGGAGGAAATAAAAAGTGATATAGCTACAATAAAAAACACCATGGAAAGTTTCAACAGTAAACTAGAAGAAGCAGAAGACCAAATTAGTGAGTTAGAAGATAAGGTAGAGAAACAAACTCAATCTGAACAGCAACTGGAGAAAAAAATTAAAAAGCAGGAGAGACTAAGGGAGTTTTGGGACAACATGAAACGAAGTAACATACACATAATAGGGCTGCCAGAAGGACAAGAAGAGCAGCAAGGATTAGAAAATCTATTTGAAGAAATAATGACAGAAAAATTCCCAGATATGGGGAAGAAAAATGTTATACAAGTGCAGAGAGTCCCAAGCAAGATGAACCCCAAAAGACCCACATCAAGACACGTCATAATTACAATGGCAAATCTTCAAGACAAAGAGAGAATCTTAACAGCTGCAAGAGAGAGACAGAGAGTTACCTACAAAGGATCCCCCACAAGATTATCAAATGATTTGTCAGCAGAAACACATCAAGGTAGAAGGGGATGGAAGGAGGTATACAAAGTGTTGCAAAGCAAAGGTCTGAATCCAAGAATACTCTATCCAGCAAGACTATCAATCAAAATTGAAGGGGAAATCAGGAGCTTCACAGACAAAAAAAAAGGCTAAGGGAGTTTATCACTACCAAGCCAACAATGCAAGAAATGCTAAAGGGAATGCTGTAAAAAGAAGAAATAAAAAGGGAAGAAGGAACGCAGGCACAAAAATAGAAATGACTACAAACAAGTACCTTTCAATAATAACTTTAAACATAAATGGACTAAATGCTCCAATCAAAAGACATCGAGTGGCTGAATGAATAAAAAGACAAGACCCATATATATGCTGTCTACAAGAGACCCACCTCAGAACAAGGGACTCACACAGACTGAAAGTGAAGGGATGCAAAAATATCTTTCAGGTAAATGGAAATAAAAAAAAAGCTGGGGTAGCAATACTTATATCTGACAAAATAGACCTCAAAGTGAAGGCCATAACAAGAAATAAGGAAGGCCACTTCATAATACTAAGGGACCGATACAACAAGAGGATATAACACTGATAAACATATATGCACCCAATGCAGGAGCACCCAAATACATAAAAAGAAACTCCTGGAAGATATCAAGGAAGAGAATGACAATAATACAATCATAGTAGGCGATTTAAACACACCACTGACATCATTGTATAAATCCTCTAGAAAAAAAATCAGCAAAGAAACAGCAATCCTAAATGACTCACTAGATCAGATGGACTTAATTGACATCTTCAGAACATTTCACCCCAAAGCCACAGAATATATGTTCTTCTCAAGTGCACATGGGACATTTTCAAAAATAGACCACATATTGGGTCACAAACAAACTCTCCCCAAATTCAAGAAGATTGAAATCATACCAAGCATCTTCTCAGGTCACAATAGCATAATATATTAGAAATAAACTACAATAAAAACAATCCAAAACACTCAAACACTTGTAAGCTGAATAACATGTTATTAAATATTGATTGGGTTACCAATGAGATCAAAGAAGAAATTAAAAACATCCTGGAAACTAATGACAATAAAAACACAACAATCCAAAATTTATGGGACACAATGAAAGCAGTCCTGAGAGGGAAGTTTATAGCTCTACAGGCCTACCTCAAAAAAACAAACAAAACAAAAAAAGATGGTAAATCATCTAACTCTACAACACAAAGAATTAGAAAGAGAGCAATAAGAAAATCCCAGAGTGAGCAGAAGGAAGAAGATAATAAAGATCAGAGCATAAATAAATGACATAGACACCAAAAAAACAATACAAAAGATCAATGAAACCAAGAGCTGGTTCTTTGAAAGGATAAACAAGATTGATGAACCTCTAGCCAGACTCACCAAGAAGCAAAGAGAGAGGACCCAAATAAACAAAATCAGAAATGAAAGAGGCGAAATAACTATAGACCCCACAGAAATTCAAAGGATTGTTAAAAAATACTATGAACAACTCTACTCCAACAAACTAGACAACCTGGAGGAAATGGACATATTCCTAGAAAAATACAACCTTCCAAAACTCAATCTGGAAGATTCTAAAAATCTCAATAGGCCAATAACAATGGAAGACATGGAAGCAGTCATCAAAAAGCTCCCAGCAAACAAAAGCCCGGGGCCTGACGGCTTCACAGGGGAGTTTTACCAAACATTCAAGGAAGAACTAAAACCTATCCTCCTCAAACTACTACAAAAAATCCAAGAGGAAGGAACACTTCCAAGCTCATTCTATGAAGCCAGCATCACCCTCATACCAAAACCAGATAAATACAACACAATGAAAGAGAATTACAGGCCAATATCCCTCATGAACATAGATGCCAGAATCCTCAACAAAATCTTAGCAAATCGGATCCAGCAGTACATCAGAAAGATCATACACCATGACCAAGTAGGATTTATCCCAGGGATGCAAGGATGGTACAATATCTGAAAATCAATAAACGTGATACATCACATAAATAAACTGAGAGATAAAAATCACATAGTCATATCAATTGACGCAGAAAAAGCATTTGACAAAATCCAACACGCTTTCTTGATAAAAACTCTCAGCAAGGTAGGAATAAAAGGATCATACCTCAACATAATAAAAGCCATATATGAAAAAACCCACAACCAACATCATATTCAATGGTCAAAAACTAAAACCATTTCCCCTAAGAACAGGCACAAGACAGAGATGCCCACTCTCACCACTCCTGTTCGACATAGTACTGGAAGTACTAGCCATTGCGATCAGTCAAGAAGAAGAAATAAAAGGCATCCAAATTGGAAAAGAAGAAATAAATCTGTCCTTATTTGCAGATGACATGATACTGTACATAGAAAACCCTAAAGACTCCATCAAAAAATTATTAGACTTAATAAATGAATTTGGCAATGTAGCAGGATACAAAATTAATGCCAAGAAATCTATGGCATTTCTTTACACCAGTAGTGAACTTACAGAAAGAGAATCTAAAAAAGCAATGCCATTTACCATCACACACAAAAAAATTAAGATACCTAGGAATAAATTTAATTAAGGAGGTAAAAGACCTATATGCGAAAAACTACAGGACACTGAAAAAAAAGTGATAGAGGAAGACATAAACAGATGGAAGAACATACCGTGTTCATGGATTGGTAGAATCAACATCATTAAAATGCCCATATTACCCAAAGTAATCTATAGATTCAATGCAATCCCCATTAAAATACCAACGGCATATTTCACAGATCTAGAATGAACGTTCCAAAAATTCATCTGGAATAAAAAAAGACCTTGAATAGCTGCAGCAATCCTGAGAAAGAAGAACAAAGTAGGTGGGATCTCAATACCAGATATCAAGCTGTATTACAAAGCCACTGTTCTTAAAACAGCTTGATACTGGCACAAGAACAAACATATAGATCAATGGAATAGAATAGAGAACCCAGAAATCGACCCAAACCACTATGCCCAATTAATATTCAACAAAGGAGGCAAGAGCATACAATGGAGTCAAGACAGTCTCTTCAATAAATGATGTTTGGAAAATTGGACAGATACATGCAAAAAGATGAAACTAGACCACCAACTTACACCATACACAAAAATAAACTCAAAATGGATAAAGGACTTAAACGTAAGAGGGGAAACCATAAAAATACTAGAGGAATCCATAGGCAGCAAAATCGCAGACATATGCCAAAGGAATTTCTTCACTGATACAGCTCCTAGGGCAATGGAAACTAAAGAGAAAATAAACAAATGGGACTACATCAAAATAAAAAGCTTCTGCACAGCAAAGGAAACCATCAACAAAACAACAAGAAAGCCCACTGCATGGGAGAACATATTTGCTAATGTTATCACTGATAAGGATTTAATCTCCAACTCATACAACTTAACAATAGGAAGATAAACAATCCAATCAAAAAATGGGCAACGGACCTAAATACACACTTTTCGAAAGAGGACATACAGAAGGCCGAAAGACATATGAAAACATGCTCAAAGTCACTAATTATATGAGAGATGCAAATGAAAATGACAATGCGGTATCATCTCACACCTGTCAGAATGGCTATCATCAACAAATCAACAAACAACAAGTGTTAGAGAGGATGTGGAGAAAAAGGAACCCTTTTGCACAGCTGGTGGGAATGCAGACTTGTACAGCCACTGTGGAGAACAGTATGAAGTTTCCTCAAAAAATTAAAATTGAACTCCCATTTGACCCAGTGATCCCACTTCTAGGAATATATCCCAAAAAGCTAGAAACACCAATCAGAAAGGATATATGCATCCCTATGTTCATAGCAGCACAATTTACCATAGCTAAGATTTGGAAACAGCCTAAGTGCCCATCCAGCAGATGAGTGGATTAAAAAACTGTGGTACATCTACACAATGGAATACTACTCTGCTCCATTTGCAACCGCATGGATGGATGCAAAAGCATTATGCTAAGTGAAATAAGCCAGTCAGAGAAAGATAAATACCACATGATCTCACTCATTTGTGGAATATAGTGAACAACATAGGCTGAAAGGGATAGATCCAGAGACAGAGAAGCAGCGATAAGACTGTCAAACCTCAGAGGGAAAGTAGGGGAGGGTGGGGGTAAGGGGGAGAGATCAACCAAAGGACTTGTATGCATGCATATAAGCCCAACCAATGGATACGGACAACAGGGGGGCGAGGGCATAAGTGGGGGGCAGGGTTCTGGGGGGAATGAGGTCCCATATGTAATACCTTAATCAATAAAGAAATTAAAGATTTAAAAATAAATAAAAAATAAAAACAGTTTATAAGAAAAAATGTAATTACAATTCTTAAATTGATGACAAAAATACCTGTAGGATTTGCAGCTGGTTGGAAAAATACAGGTAACTTTATGCTTCGAGTAGGTACTTTTGTCACCAGCGTGCGATTGCGGACGCAACTAGCACTCACCACTGCACAATGAGACTGCTGGCTGACTGGCTCACTCAACTGGTCCATGAATCACATGCGCCTCCCCCGCGCTGCGTATCCCGCTGCCCGCCTGCGCCGCCTCTCCCGTCGCCCGACCGACCTACACCCCCCACTTCCAAACCACTTCTTCAAAATAGACTCGCCCAGGCCAAAAACTGACTTCTGCGCATGGGCCATAAAGTTTCAATCGCACTGTATGTTTGCGCCCACACATGGTATTTTGTGGAAGAGCCACACTCAAGGGGCCAAAGAGCCTCATGTGGCTCTCGAGCCACCCTTTGCTGACCACTGCCCTAAGCCACTGCCACCACCATGCAAATAAAAGTAGGATATAAGGGAATGAATGCCTGGGTGGAATGGATTAAATATTCTGTACACGCCCTGCATAAAAGCGACTGTTACGCTAGTGTGGTAGAAGGCTAGAGGCCCAAGTAATCCAATTCCCATTTGGATGGATCTCAGGCAATAATGGGATGGAATATGTGCTTGCCTTGTACCAGGAGGAAACCGCCTGAGGAAACACTTCCTGTAAGACTCTTGCCCTGTTGTTCCCATTCAACAGATGTAAAGAGCTAGAATCCCCCCCTCCCCCCAAATGATCCGGCTAGTCCTCCTATGTAAACTATACCTCCTGCCTCTCAAGGCGGGGAACAGTGCTCAGAGTTTATAAGAAACTAGAGGCCTGGTGCATGACATTCGTGCACTGGAGGGTATGGTGGTCCCTCAGCCCAACCTGCACCCTTTCCAATCTGGGAGCCCTCAGGGGTGCCCTCTCCAATCCAGGACTTTCTGTCTGTCTTTGCAATCATATGAGCGAATATCTGAGATCCCAACTCAGTTTGTGCTGGGGTCCAACCCCAGCAGGTCCAGGGGTCCCCAAAGGTGTGGACGGAGTCGGCGAAGAAGGAATGACAGCGTTCAGTTGATCAGCAGCCTAGCCAGGATCTCCAGCCAAGTCCTGTTTCTAGGTTCTCCTGCCATGTTCTGTCTAGGTTCTCCAGCCAAGACCTGTAGCCAGGTTCTGTCCAGGATCTTTTGCCATGTTGTCTCGCTAGGTTCTGTCTCTAGGTTCTGTCTCTAGGTTCTGTGTAGGATCTCCAGCCAAGTCCTGTCTCTAGATTCTGTCTCTCAGTTCTTCAGCCAGGATCTCTCACTAGGTTCTGTTTTCTGTTGTCTTGTTCCTAGGTTCTGTGTCCTGTTGTCTTCTTACATCTGTATTTATACCAGTTGATTTTAATCCTATCAAATTTCTATTCCAAAGGTTAGGGCGTTTCTTATCTCCATTCCAGGGAGTAAAGATTATGTAGCTTAAGCGAGATTGTTCTAAGTTAAAGTGATTAGCTACCCGCCTGGCACTTAGTTAAGGGGTTTTATTCCCTCCCTAACTTCAGGGAAAAATCCCTACCTGGGGAAACAACCTTTCTTGGAGAGGTGACCTTGGTTAAAACACATAGCACCAAGGAGGGGAGCAAACATATTAAGAACAGTATGCCATATACGCCAGGTCCCTTGAAACATGCTGTGCAGATGTTTCTTCCCTGCAGTGACTGTGTCAAGCAGCAAGGATGGACCGGCTCCCAGCAAGTTTGGTTTGTTGCTCACAGAATAATAGAGGCTTTTTTTTTTCTTTGCTTCATTGGTGGAGATTTCCTGGAAGTTTTAGGATATCTTCCCTTTAATTTTTCCTAGACACTCTGATTTTACTTATGTCTCTCATATTTGCTTTCCCTCCATCCCCCACCACAACAGTAATTTGTTCCAGGCTCACTTTGCTCTAGTGCAGTGGTTCTCAACCTGTGGGTCGCGGCCCCTTTGGGGGTCAAACGACACTTTCACAGGGTCGCCTAACACCATTGGAAAACACATATATAATTACATATTGTTTTTGTGATTAATCACTATGCTTTAATTATGTTCAATTTGTTTTTTGTTTTTTTGATCTGTCTAAACATATCTCTTCTTTTTTTATTTTTTTTTATTTTTCGCTAAAAGTATTACAAAGGGTATTACATAAGTGTCCTTTTTTTCCCCCCGCCCTTGACAAACCCCTGCCCTCCCTTACCCCCCAGTGTCTTATGTCCATTAGTTATGCTTATATGGATGCATACAAGTCCTTCGGTTGATCTCTTACTCCCCTCCCTCCTGCCCCCCAACCCTCCCTGGCCTTCCCACTGCAGTTTGACAATCAGTTTGAGGCAGCTCTGCCTCTGTATCTATTATTGTTCAAAAGTTTGTAATGGTCTTTATTATCCATGAATGAGTGAGATCATGTGGTATTTTTCCTTCATTGACTGGCTTGTTTCACTTAGCATAATGCTCTCCAGTTCCATCCATGCTGTTGCAAATGCTAAGAGTTCCTTCTTTTTTACAGCAGCATAGTATTCCATCGTGTAGATGTACCACAGTTTTCTAATCCCATTCATCTACTGATGGGCACTTAGGCTGTTTCCAGATCTTAGCTATGGTGAATTGTGCTGCTATGAACATAGGGGTGCATATATCCTTTCTGATTGGTGTTTCTGGTTTCTTGGGATATATTCCTAGAAGTGGGATCACAGGGTCAAATGGGAGTTCTGTTATGCCCAGATTTTGAGGAACCTCCATACTGCCTTCCATAGTGGCTGCACCAGTCTGCATTCCCACCAGCAGTGCACAAGTGTTCCTTTTTCTCCACATCCTCTCCAGCACTTGTCGTTTGTTGATTTGTTGATGATGGCCATTCTGACAGGTGTGAGATGGTACCTCATTGTTGTTTTGATTTGCATCTCTCGGATGATTAGTGACTTTGAGCATGTTTTCATATGTCTCTTGGCTTTCTGAATGTCCTCTTTTGAAAGGTGTCTATTTAGATCCTTTGCCCATTTTTTGATTGGATTGTTTATCTTCTTTTTGTTAAGTTGTATGAGTTCCCTATAAATTTTGGAGATTAAGCCCTTATCAGATATGACGTTGGCAAATATGTTTTCCCAAGAGGTGGGGTTTTCTTGTTGTTTTGTTGATGGTTTCTTTTGCTGTGCAGAAGCTTTTTATTTTGATGTAGTTCCATTTGTTCAGTTTCTCTTTAGTTTCAACTGCCCTAGGAGCTGTATCAGTGAAGAAATTGTTTTGGCATATGTCTGAGATTTTGTTGCCTTTGTATTCTTCTAGAATTTTTATGGTTTCCTGTCGTACATTTAAGTCCTTTATCCATTTTGAGTTTATTCTTGTGTAAGGTGTAAGTTGGTGGTCTAGTTTCATTTTCTTGCATATATCTGTCCAGTTTTCCCAACACCATTTATTGAAGAGACTATCTTGGCTCCATTGTATGTTCATGCCTCCTTTGTCAAAAATTAATTGAGCATATTGGTTCGGGCTAATTTCTGGACTCTCTATTCTATTCCACTGATCTATATGTCTGTTCTTGTGCCAGTACCAGGCAGTTTTGAGAACAGTGGCTTTGTAATACAGCTTGATATCTGGCACTGAGATCCCACCTACTTTGTTCTTTCTCAGGATCGTTGCAGCTATTCGGGGTCTTTTTTTATTCCAGATGAATTTTTGGAGAGTTCGTTCTAGATCTTTGAAGAAGGCCATTGGTATTTTAATGGGAAGTGCGTTGAATGTATAGATTGCTTTGGGTAGTATGGACATTTTAATGATGTTGATTCTACCAATCCAAGAACATGGTATGTTCTTCCATCTGTTTATGTCTTCCTCTATCTCTTTTTTCAACGTCCTGGACTTTTCTGAGTAGGGGTCTTTAACCTCTTTAGTTAAGTTTATTCCTAGGTATCTTAATTTTTTTGGTGGGATGGTAAATGGGATGGTTTTTCTAATCTCTCTTTCCGAAAGTTCACTATTGGGTATAGAAATGCCTCAGATTTCTTGGGTTAATTTTGTATCCTGCTGCATTGCAAATTCATGTATTAAGTCTAGTAGCTTTTTGATGGAGTCTCTAGGGTTTTGTATGTATAATATCATGTCATCTGCAAATAAGGACAGTTTTACTTCCTCTTTTCCAATTTGGATGCCTTTTATTTCTTCTTCTTGCCTAATTGCAATGGCTAATACTTCCAGTACTATGTTGAACAGGAGTGGTGAGAGTGGGCATCCCTGTCTTGTTCCTGTTCTTAGGGGAAATGGTGTTAGTTTTTGTCCATTGAGTATGATGTTGGCTGTTGGCCTGTCATATATGGCTTTTATTATGTTGAGGTATGATCCTTCTATTCCCACCTTTCTGAGAGTTTTTATCAAAAATGGGTGTTGGATTTTGTCGAATGCTTTTTCTGCATCAATTGATATGACCATGTGGTTTTTTTCTTTCAATTTGTTTATGTGATGTATCACATTTATTGATTTACGGATGTTGTACCATCCTTGCATCTCTGGGATAAATCCTACTTGGTCATGGTGTATGATCCTTCTGATGTACTGCTGGATCCGATTTGCTAAGATTTTGTTGAGGATTTTGGCATCTATGTTCATGAGGGATATTGGCCTGTAATTCTCTTTCATTGTGATGTCTTTACCTGGTTTTGGTATTAGGGTGATGCTGGCTTCATAGAATGAGCTTGGAAGCGTTCCTTCCTCTTGAATTTTTTGTAGTAGTCTGAGGAGGGTAGGTTTTAGTTCTTCCTTGAATGTTTGGTAAAACTCCCCTGTGAAGCCGTCTGGTCCTGGGCTTTTGTTTTCTGGAAGCTTTTTGATAACTGCTTCAATTTCTTCCATAGTTATTGGCCTATTGAGATTTTTAGATTCTTCCTGATTGAGTTTTGGAATGTTGTATTTTTCTAGGAATTTGTCCATTTCCTCCAGGTTGTCTAGTTTGTTGGAGTAGAGTTGTCCGTAGTATTGTTTAACAATCATTTGTATTTATGTGGGGTCTGTTGTTATTTCGCCTCTATCATTTCTGATTTGGTTTATTTGGGACCTCTCTCTTTGCTTCTTGGTGAGCCTGGCTAGGGGTTTGTCAATCTTGTTTTTCCTTTCAAAGAACCAGCTCTAGGTTTCATTGATTTTCTGTATTGTTTTTTTAGTCTCTATTTCATTGATTTCTGCTCTAATCTTTATTTTCTCCTTCCTTCTGCTCACTCTGGGGTTTTCTTGTTGCTCTCTTTCTAATTCTTTGAGTTGTAGAGTTAGATGATTAACTACCATTTTTTCTTGTTTTTTGAGATAGGCCTGTAGAGCTATAAACTTCCCTCTCAGGACTGCTTTCATTGTGTCCCATAGGTTTTGGATTGTTGTGTTTTCATTGTCATTAGTTTCCAGGATGTTTTTAATTTCTTCTTTGATGTCATTGGTAACCCAATCAATATTTAATAACATGCTATTCAGCTTCCAAGTGTTTGAGTATTTTGGGTTGTTTTTATTGTAGTTTATTTCTAACATTATGCCATCGTGGTCTGAGAAGATGCTTTTTATGATTTCAATCTTCTTGAATTTGTGGAGACTTTGCTTGTGACCCAATAGTGGTCTATTTTTGAATATGTCCCATGAGCACCTGAGAGGAATGTATATTCCATGGCTTTGGGGTGACGTGTTCTGAAGATGTCAATTAAGTCCATCTGATCTAGTGAGTCATTTAGGATTGCTGTTTCTTTGCTGATTGTTTGTCTAGCGGATTTATCCAGTGATGTCAGTGGTGTATTAAATTCCCCTATTATGATTGTATTGTTGTCGATCTCTCCCCTGATATCTTCCAGAAGTTTTCTTATGTATGTGGGTGCTCCTGCATTGGGTGCATATATGTTTATCAGGGTTATATCCTCTTGTTGTATTGATCCCTTTAGTATTATGAAGTGGCCTTCCTTATCTGTGGTTATGGCCTTCACTTTGAATTGTATTTTGTCCGATATAAGTATTGCTACCCCAGCTTTCTTTTCCTTTCCATTTGCCTGAAAGATATACTTCCATCCCTTCACTTTCAGTCTGTGTGAGTCCCTTCTAATGATGTGGGTCTCTTGTAGACAGCAGATGTATGGGTCATGTTTTTTTATCCATTCAGCCACTCGATGTCTTTTGGTTGGAGCATTTAGTCCGTTTACGTTTAAAGTTATTATTGAAAGGTACTTGTTTGTAGCCATTTCTTTTTTTTGTGTGTGGCTGTTTTCTTTCTGAGCTTTTTATTTCTTCTTTTTACACCAGTCCCTTTAGCATTTCTTGTATGGCTGGCTTGGTGGTGATATACTCCCTTAGCCTTTTTTTGTCTGTGAAGCTTCTTATTTCCCCTTCAATTTTGAATGATAGCCTTGCTGGATAGAGTATTCTTGGATTCAGTCCTTTGCTTTGCATTACTTTTAGATTTCCGTCCATTCTTTTCTGGCCTGATGTGTTTCTGTTGAGAAATCATTTGATAATCTAATGGGAGATCCCTTGTATGTAACTATCCGTCTCTCTCTTGCAGCCTGTAAGATTCTCTCTTTGTCCTGAACATTTGCCATGGTAATTATGATGTGTCTTGGTGTGGGTCTTTTCGGGTTTACCTTGTTTGGGACTCTCTGGGCTTGTGTGACTTTTTTCTTCCCCACCTCAGGGAAGTTTTCTGATATTATATCTTCGAATAGGTTTTCTAATCCATGTTCATCTTTCTGTTTTTCTGGCACCCCTATTATTCGTATGTTGTTTCGTTTCATGTTGTCCCAAAGCTCCCTTAGGCTCTCTTCCTGTCTTTTAATTTTTTTCTCCAATTGCTGTACAGTTTGAGTGTGTTTTGCTTCCTTGTCTTCTAATTCACTAATTCGGTCCTCCGCTTCTCCCTGTCTACTGTTGATACTTTCAATGGTGTTTTTTATTGCAGCTATGTCGCTCTTCATTTCTTCTTGGGACTTACTTAAGTTTTTGATTTTTTTCATCTGTTTCTTCTAGCTTCTTGCATATGGTATTGATTTTTTCCTCCGTCTGGTGCATGTACTCTAGGACCCTTATTCTGAATTTTTTTTCCGTCATGTTGCATGCCTCTGTCTCACTTAGCTGCTTTTCTTGCGAGTCCTCCTTTTCTTTTCTTTGGGGGTTTCTTTGTCTACCCATGTTTGATCTCACTGACATATCTAGTTGTTGAGTTGATCACTGGCTTCTCCCTGGGTGGCATTGGCTGCTCCCTGGGTGGCAGTGGTTCCTCGGGCTGTGGTTGCTCCTTGGGCAGTTGTGGTAGCACCTTCTCCTTCGTTGGTAGCAGGGCCTCTGGTGGGTGCTGTTCACAGCTGTGGTGGCTCTTCTGGCTGGTGGAGGGAGGTTTCACACACAGTAACTGTTCCCCAGACAGAGCGTGTGGTGATCAGGAGGCCGCTGTTGCTTGAATCTGCTGCGTTGATTTAAAGGCACCAAATACAACACAACAAGGCACAACGTACCAGGCACTGAACACGAATGTATTTACAATATTAATAACCCCAAATAAAGGTGGCCACTCGAGCAAAGAGAGTTAGGATATAAGGAAGATAGAAGAGAAAGAGAAAGAAGAGAAAAAAGAAAGAAAAAAAAGGAGTGCAAAAATGAAATTGGAAAAAGGGAGGGAAAAAAAGAAGAGGAAAAGAAAAAAAAAGTAAGAGAGAAAAGAGAATGAAGTATAAGAGGGGAAGAGACTATTTATATGAGGAGAAAACTCCTATAGAACCGCCACTAATCCCAACAAATTACAGCAACAGATTCCTGGAGATGAATACAAACTACCAACAACCAATAATATCAAGTGATGCAAGGGAAAACAGAAGCACCGAAATAACTGGGGGAGGGGGGGAGGGACAGAAAAATAAAAAGAATAAGCAGAATAACCTCAAAAACAATCCTAAAAATAACCCCAATATACTCGTCAATCAAGCAAACAACAATAAAACAATAGAGAGAGAAAAGAAGAAGAAGAAGAAGAAGAAGAAGAAGAAGAAGAAATTGGATAGTGAAGGAAGATAAGGGAAAGGTGTATAAGGATTTAGAGCAGGGGATTGGACAAAGGATATATAAGTAGGGTGAAATTTTGACAGGGGGTAAAAAGAATAGGGAAAATCTAAAGCTGGAGTAGGGTAATAGAAACAGGACAACAAAAGGGAAAAAGTGGGGAAGAGGGTTTTAGCACAGAGGCAAAATTGAGGTAGAGAGAAATGTTGCTAAAGGGACAATGAAAATAGGATGGAGAACAATAGTCCCAAAAAAAATAAAGACAAAATAAAATGACACTTTAAAAAATGGTAAAATGGTAGCAGTAATAATACTAGTTAAAAATAAAAATGTAGTAATTGAAAGGGTAAAATCAGGTGATGGGGAAAAAAAAGAAGAAAAAAAAGAAAAAAAAAGGAAAAAAAATGTTTTCTTAGTTAAAAGGTGAAAAAGTAATTTATAAAAATAAAAATGTGCAGTAATGCAGGTGCTTCAGATCTTCTACTCTTCTTTTTGGCACGCCCGGAATTCAGGAGAATGTTGAATTTCCCTCTGATACACTGTTCCTCCGTGTTGTAAGCCACAGTCCTGATTTTAAGGCAGGCTGTATTGGTCTCCCATACTGCCTTATCTGTATTTACAGAAGAGTCAATTCGTGGCTCTGCCTCTGGGTGGCAGTGTGTCTGGATTGACCTCCAAGGCTATATGTCCTCTCTGACCAGGAGTTCTCTATTGTACCTGAACCAGCTCCGCCCAGAGCTGGCTCCCCAGGCGCCACTCCCAGCTCTGTTTCCCAGGCTCCCCAAAAAGTAATCTTCCCCTACAGGCTCCGCTAGCGACCCCAACTGGGCAATCCCATGCACTGGGATCAACAATCAAACTCACAGATTTAAGAGGAAGTGTGTAAACAAGAGCCTGGGAAGCTGTGCAAACTCGCTGGGCTCCACCTTCCAGATTTGCTCAGAGTCTCTGTGCGCGCTCTGGTCCCTGGCACCAAGTAGCAGGCCGGCTGGAAGATTCTGAGGCTGCCCCTTTGCATCCAGTCCAACTATGGGCTTATTTATAGTGTTACCTTCTGTGAGCAGCCCTGCAGGAGCCCTCCCCACTTGCGGGTCACGCTGGCCTCAATGGGCGCGGACTTTGTGGGGCGCAGATTTCCCCCCGCACACACGCGCGTTTCTCGCTCCAACCTGAATTGCAAACTGCACCTTTGGGGGGAGTCTAACCTTTCCGTGGAGGGAAGCAGGTCTCCTCTGAGTTCATGTAGTCGCGCTGCTTGAGAGCCGTTGCCTCCGGGTTAGTAGCCGATCTCTGGATGCAGATAACAGCTGCTCAAGATGGCGCGGTCTCGCGGCTGAGCTGGCGCCCAGGGGGAGGTTTCAGCCTCAATCTCTAACCATCCCCATTTTCTAGGAGTTCTCTGTCCTTCCTGGCTGCAGACTGTTTCTCAGCTGAATCTCCTCTCTTTGTTCGGGCTGTATGTTACCCGTTTCAGCTGCTTGGCCTTATCTGCTCCGGGACAAAGCACCAACACGTCCGTCTAAACCTCCGCCATTTTTTCCCCCCTAATTATGTTCAATTTGTAACAATGAAAATACATCCTGCATATCAGATATTTACATTACGATTCATAACAGTAGCAAAATTACAGTTATGAAGTAGCAACGAAAATAATTTTATGGTTGGGGGTCACCACAACATGAGGAACTATATTAAAGGGTCGTGGCATTAGGAAGGTTGAGAACCACTGCTCTAGTGTCTAGGACAATGATGGTGAACCTTTTGAGCTCAGCGTGTCAGCATTTTGAAAAACCTTAACTCTGGTGCCGTGTCACATAGAAATTTTTTGATATTTGCAACCACAGTAAAACAAAGACTTATATTTTTGATATTTATTTTATATATTTAAATGCCATTTAACAAAGAAAAATCAACCAAAAAAATGAGTTCGCTTGTCATCTCTGACACACGTGTCATAGGTTTGCCATCACTGGTCTAGGAGATCGTCTGCCACCAGAACTATGATTCCAAGCATTCCTGGTGCTCCCCGCCCTTGGGCTTCCGCTTCCGGTTCTGGGGTTGCCACCAATACTACAATTCCCAGAATTCCTGGTGCTCCCCGTGATCTTGGTTTTCCCTTCCTGCCCTGTCTCTGTCCCATGGCCTCCAAGCCACCAGCTCTCCCTCTCTGCTCTCTGTCTGGTGGCTTGGGGAGCAAAGTTCCCCAAGCCGCTCCACTCTCCACCAGCTCTCCCACTCTGCTCTCTGCCTGGTGCCTATGTATGCAAATTAACTCGCCATCTTTGCCAGGTTAATTTGCATACTCACTCCTGATTGGCTGGTGAGAGTAGCAGAGGAGCGGTCAATTTACATGTTTCTCTTTTATTATATAGAGTGTATCCAGATGCATAAATGGCTGAGTATCCTCAGGAGCCCATCATGCTGCACTGTTGGTACCCTGTGCTGATGTCTGGTGGTGTCATGGGGGACCCTGACTTGTGGCCTTGCCCAGCAAATGGAGTGGACCTTGCGCTCTGATACAATTGGCTATCCCTTTCACGTTGGCATATTGTAAATCTTTTTCAATGGACAGACAGACTAGGAAGAGGAGAGAGAGTCCGGGGGGCTCCTTTGATCCCCATATACACACAGATCCCATTGGGGTTCCAGGAGGAGTGCTAAGGAGTTGAAGGCTAGAAATCAGATTGCTGCAGGGTTTGAGTCTGTCTTGTGTTGGTGGCCCACTGTGAACAAGAATGTGGTGGATTAATTATATTTTCTAGAACCAACGAAGGCTCATTAACTACACTCAAGATGCAGTTAAAGCAGTGGTTCTCAACCTTCTGGCCCTTTAAATACAGTTCCTCATGTTGTGACCCAACCATAAAATTATTTCCGTTGCTACTTCATAACTGTAATGTTGCTACTGTTATGAATCGTAATGTAAATATCTGATATGCAGGATGGTCTTAGGCGACCCCTGTGAAAGGGTCATTCGACTGCCAAAGGGGTTGCGACCCACAGGTTGAGAACCGCTGAGTTAAAGGGATAGTGAACAGCTAGATGCCAGCAGCAGGATGACCTGGGAGAGTAGGTTGGCCTTGGATATGATTCTGGCAGGAGGAGGAACATGTGTAATGTTGGGGTCAGTGCTGCATATTCATCCCTGACAACACAGCAGACGGACTGTCACTGAGTCTTAAGGCATTGGCACCTTTAGTGACAAGTGAGCTGGAGCCTGGGATCGAGGGTCCTTTCTCTGATGCACTAGATCAATGGTGTCCACTTCACCCCTTTGATTAGGAGCTACAGTGATGAGGTGTCACATCATCCCATGTCTTATCCACGGGTTAATTGAAACTGCATTGACCTAACAGCAAATTAGTCTTCTCCTAGACATTGTAGAGCATGAAAGTCAATGAATATCAGCTGAGTTTGAAGAAAAGAGTTTAAATAAAGAAAAGGGGGGAATTTTGAGAAGAAACAAATCATCTTTTCTGTCAAAGAACAGTTTAGACAGCCGCCATTTTGGACTGCGTGACTTGGCAGCTGCCATGTTGGCCACATGGCTTGCAGCTCCGGGGGGGAAGGGGGGGCTGCCATCTTGAAACAGCAAGAGCCAACCTCTTCCTTTGAATTAGTCAATCACGAAAGACTGTGCACCTGAGCTCCAATCAAGAGCAAGGAACAGGTTATGTGCGTGAGGGATTATAAATCCTGAGCAGACTGCCTGCTCCGTGCGCGCGCTTCCAGACCATGTGTGCGCACCCTTCTACGTAGAAGTAAAGATGTTTGCCTTGCTGCCTGGCTCCCGAGTATGTTTTGTGTTCTACCAGGACTCCTGGCTTGGGGGGGCTCACCTTATTTCTAACAGAAGGAAAGAGGAAAATTAGATATACAATCAAAACAACAGAAACTAGAATAATAAATCAATAAAGCAGATAAGATAAA
Organism: Myotis lucifugus; assembly: GCF_000147115.1. NCBI lineage: Eukaryota > Metazoa > Chordata > Mammalia > Chiroptera > Vespertilionidae > Myotis > Myotis lucifugus. Next base: position 18,071,131 of record NW_005871055.1, read on the forward strand.
TTTAAAAACAGAGATTAAAGAAAGGAAAGAGAAAAGCTAAAAAGGAGAAAAGAGAAGAAAAATGGAAGGGAAAAACAGAAGAGAGGGGAAAAAAGTGGAGACAAAAGTGAAGTGGCGTTCATTTCAGCTGAGTTTAATGCCCCATGGGAGCTCACTTTGGACCCCACTTTTTCTGTTCTGTCTGCTAATCCTGGGTTTCCTGTCAGGTACTTAGATGCTGACCACTGTCAGGCACTGTCTTTTGGCTTTTAGCAACTTGCTTGAAGCTCCAAGCGATCTACCATTCACCACTTGTGTCTGTCTCCTCAGTCCTTAGCTGTAAGCAGGAGGGGCCAATCTGCTCTCTGAGTAGGTTTGTTAGCCAAATGGGGCCCAGGGCTAACCATCAGCAATCTCCTGGTTCCCTAGGCTCTGCCTCTTCCCTCCTTTGCCTGCTCACCAGCTGTCAATTTTAATAATTCAAAAGTCTGTTTCTGACAGGGCTTTAGGTGGAGAAGGTGCCGTTTAGGAATATGATGGTATGTTTTACTGTCCCAGAGCTACTCCTTTGTGAATAGCCCAAAATATTACTCTAGGCCAGGGGTGGGCAACCTTTTTGTGAGTGCGTGCCAAAACCAGTAAAATCTTTGACTCAAAATTCTTCTGCGTGCCAACCCTAATTTTTTGAGAACATGTTACGCCTCCTTGATATCTCTTAAGGTGTACGTATGTGAATAACCTTGAAGAAATAATAAAATTCATTCGAGTGACAAAAACACAGTATATGATGATGAAAAATACATTTATTTTTTAATATATACATGTACACTGATAGTCCGACAGAAAACTTTATGACTCCATTTGATATTATTAGTGGGAATTTTGCTGCCAAGAGAAACATAGAAATTTATTCCCCTTTCATTAGTACCAGTGGGCAAAGCGAGAGAGAAGGTTTCATTTTTATGGAGTGAAATTTTGAATAAGTAGGTGAGGCGGTTGTCTTGTCAACGAAAACCCGTTGCGTCTGAGGCTGAAACCAAAACACTGGTCGGATCTAGGAAGGCAGGGAGAGTTAAGGCAGAGGCATAGAAATTGCTCTTCCCCTCTCTCATCAATCCAAGTCTATGGTCTTTAAGATAACTTGTTATGTAAAATTAGTTATTTATCTAAGATGCACCTACACTGAATTTATCTGAAAAATAAAAAAGTCGATATTAAGAAAAAAATTGTAAATGGAAGATTATAAGAGAGGGTTTCGCGTCCCAGCAAAAGTTACTGGTGTGCCATGTTTGGCATGCATGCCAGGGGTTGCCCACCCCTGCTCTAGGTTCTACAGAGTTCCTTGTATGGAGGGAGACCCAAGGGTTCAGCTGGGACCCTGGAGTTTTTATCTGTTTGGTTCCCAGAATAGTGGGGTAGATGGCCCCTCCTTCAATCCAGTCACTGGCAGCTGCTTGAGACTCTTCAGTTGCATAAGCTTGGCCTCTGCCTTATTTTCCTCTGAAATGCTCAAAATGCAGGGTGTGGCAGGCTGTATCACCTAGATTACCTAGGGTGGGAGGGAGGGTGGGTTATTCTTTACCTGCCCTCTGGCTGTTTGGAACAGCTAGCTCCTCAGAAAAATGGGAGTTTCGGTTTGGAAGTGTACGAATGACCCAATGCAGGACTCCGGGCTACTGCTTTCCCATGTCTCCCTGCTCTGCTTCCCATCCCAGCTTCTCCTCAGGCACCTCATATCCAAGCCTCCCTCCCTGTGCCAATGCCTTGGTGAGTAGTTACAAATGAAAACTCCTGTGCTCTGGGTTTAAAGAAAAAACAACAAGGAAACTGTGGCTTTTTCTCCAACCAGCTCTCTGGCTGCCAGCAGCCCTGACACCTTTTGCAGCCGGCTGGAAGTTACATGTGCTACGGGTCTCAGCACTAGTGCTTGGAACTATGGAGCCCAGCTTGGGCTCTGAGCCTCTATCTTCTGAAGGAAGAGACCTCCCATAGTGCAGCACTTCCACCTTCTACTCAGCTCCCCCTGCTGCTTTGGGAGCTGGATCCACTCCTCTGGAGACCTTACCCTTCCTAACAAGTCTCCAGGTGCATTCTGTCCTTTCCTTGCTATAAGTCACCTCCTCAGGTGGTTCTCAGTTGGTAATTCCAGGTGAATGTTCTCCAAGTTAGTTGTATTTCCAGTCTGGCCCTGGGATGAGGAACACGACTTGTCTATTTGGCTGCCATTTTCTCTCCCGCCCCCCAAGGCTAGCTCAGTTTTACTGATTCTGCATACCAGTCAATATCTTTGAGGTCTATGTGTTCTCTCTCTCTCTCTTTCTCATTTCAATCTCTCAGTCAAAGGCTCTAGAAACCAGAACTGTACAATAGCCAGTAAAACTTTCTAAAATGATGAAAATGCCCTATATCTGCTGCACTCTTCATTGTGTTTGACACATGTACTTACTGAGCACTTGAAATGTTGCTAGTGCAACTGATGAGCTGAATTTTTAACTTTACTTAATTTTAACTAATTTAAATAGAGACATGTGGCTAGTGGCCATGTTGATTGAAAAGTGCAACTATAGAAATTCTACTGTAATAATAATAGCTATATAGGAAGAGCTAACATTTTATAGGCATCTATTAGTTCAATCAAACCTCAAAACAACTCAGTATGGTACTATCATAATCCCTATTTTATTATTGCAGAAAATTATTTTACAGAATGTTATTGGCTTGCCCAATACCATGTAACATGTACAGGTATAAGTAGAAATTTGGGATTAGAAAAATTAATCTAAGAAAAAAATCAAAAGCAAAGATCCTTTGACCACAAAAGTAATTTTAAAGGGCTGGGGCCATGACTGGTTTTTCCCACTATTTTATCTCAGGGACTGGCAATTAGTAGTAGATGCTCAATAAAAATGTGTTGAATGAAGAAGTGAATAAAAAGATAGCTAAAGTCTTAGTCAATTATACAAAGGATTGTAGCCAATTGTCCTTCATCTTTTCTAAGAACATCATGGAAGATTTAGATAAGATGAAAAATCTTCCTGAAACTGAAATATGTTCTGGAGGATATTAAAATTTATATTCTGAAAGTATGAAAAAATAGCATTTCTCCTGATCAAAATGCAATGAATTTTACATGCTCCCAACTACAGAATAAGGGATTAAGTCCATCCCTCATTCCTTTGAGATAATCATTCATCCTTAAATGTAAAAGGCCCTACCCTAGCATATAAAGAAATGGCAAGCATTTGCCAAACAAAAGCGATTTCTGAAAATAAATCCTTGCCAAACATATTTTACTCAGAGAGTGAGTTACAGAGAGGGCACATTTGTTCCCTAATTAAAAGTATATTGATTTAAGAAGATTATAGAAAATAATTTTGGGGTTATTCAAAACTGTATAACTTTTTTTAAATTTCTTTTAGTTTCATTTGTAAAAGCTTGTTGGCCTAAAAGCATACATGCTCTCCATTTATTTTTAATGAGAGCTTTCTACATGTTTTGTGATCCTCAAACAATTACATGGTCATTTTCTAATACTGATTTGGAAAACATAATGGATAATTTAAAGAAAAATGTGAATATTAAAATGCTGCTATCAAAGCTATAATCTTCTAAGTGAATGTGTGTCAGGAATCATTCATCTTAACAATCTGTGATGCTCTCTGGAGAAGGGCACATCTGTTCTGATCATCTGTCCATATCCTCAGGACCAACAGGGCACCTCCAGGGAGTAGATCTTCAGTGAAATTTGTTGGATGAATGAATGATTGAATTCCAAGATAGCCAAATACATTACATTTTTCTTATTTTTTAAGGTAAAAAATATCTGACTCTAGGGTACATTGAATTTTTGTCCACAGCCCTCAATAGAATAACAGAATACTAAGTATAAAAATGATTGACATCTCTAGAAATAGCCCCACTACCTCCCTTGGGAAGTTTCTGAACCGGCAAGGTAAAGTAAGTCTCTATTCTAATGCAGTGTGGCTACAAGGGTGAAAATCATGTCCCTGGGCTCCAGGAACTCACACTGTCTGGGGCATGGAGGGACCATCTGGAGATTGCCTTGATGCCTTTGCTGAATTAGAGGTATGTATAGGATGCTGTGGAGTCAGATGTACTTCATCTAGCTTGGAAGTTCAGGGAAGCTTCTGGAATCTTGAAAGATGAATAAGATTGAGTCAGGTAAAGGAAGATAGGAAGGGAATAGCATGAGCACAGGCAGAGTTGAAAAGTGGATTTCTGCATGTTGCTTAGCATAACTAGAGATAAAGTGTGTGCATTGAGGCTGTGACTAGTCACAAGAAGCATTATAAACATGTAGTCTGCAAGCAGTGGGGAGAAACTGAAAAGGTGCTCATGTCACTCTGGCTGCAGCATGGAAGAGAGATTTAAAGTGAGTAAGACTGGAATCAATAAAAGGGTAATATGCCCTACAGAAACAGACAAACACCCAGAACCCACATGTAAAAATGTACTCATGTCAGCATTGTTTCTAATAATGCAAACCTGATAACTAATTAAATGTACACATTTTAAAGTTTTTGAATGTCAAAAATTAATTTCACACAAAATCTTATGTTGAAATGTAATTTTGTAGTGTTTGTGTGTTATCTACATTATTTTTGTAACCGATTCATAATTATGATCATTCAGCAAAGATTGACTCAAGTTTTGCAAAGCCCTAGGTGCTGAATATGAAAGCTAAATCCAGGATTACAAGGGAGACAGGCAATCTGTTGGGCCCCTCGTCAAGCCTGGGCAGCTCCTAGGTGATGTTTTCAGGATAGCGACTTCTATGGTCATAGAACTAAAAGTATATTTTTCCTGAGTTTTATAACATTTGCTTTCTTAAATACATTCCTTCTCTCATTGTAATAATCCCTCAATGATGTGGTCACTTTCTCCTGTTTTCACTAATCTCCATATAATCAGAAGTAAGTTCTTATTTCCAAGTAATAAGAATTAATTCTGCACTCACAGTTGCACTATTCTTTCTATGTATTGAGAGAGAACGTTTTTAGTAAAATATATATATATATATATATTATTAGATAGTCTGGAATAGTTACTATCTTACCATGTTTGTACCTCTGGTGAATTATATGGCATCTGGCTCATAGTGAATTTAATAAATTAGTTGTGTTTTAAAAACTCAATTTCTTAACTGAATAGGTAGACCTCCCTCTTTCTAGTCATTTTATTTCTCACTTTTATGATAATTTTATATTTAAAAACTATTTTTCAAATAATTGTTACTAAGCTAGATAGGTTGCAGTATATATCACAATTCCAGTGTTCTCATGACCTAATATGGTTTGAATTGTGTTACCCCAAAAGAATATTGACATCCTTACCCCCCATACCTGTAAATGTGGCCTTATAGGTTCTCATAGGGTCTTTGTAGATCATCAAGTCATTAGATGAAGTCATTAGGGTGGGCCTTAATTCAACATGACTGGTAGCCTTATAAAAAATGAATTGGAACACACACAGGTTCACAGGTAGAATGCCACGTGATGCTGAAGGCAAAGATTGGGGTGATGCATCAACACCCAAGGAAACCCAAGTTTGCCAACAACTACCAGAAGCTGGGAAAGAGGCATAAACTAGACTTCCCTTAACTGATAACAGAAAGAACCAACCCTACCCACACCTTTATCTGTGATTTCCAGCTTCCAGAACTTTGTTTTTTTAAGCTGCCTTGTATGTGGTACTTTGTTACAGCAGCTCTGAGAAACTAATATATGGTCCTTTGGGCATATCAGTAATAGTTCTTATCATTTCATATCTTAGTTAACTATTTACATATCCATTTCTACTTGTAATTGTAAAGGCTTTGGTATCAAATGTTATGTCTTAATTATCTTCATAGTTGATATCCCCTACACAAGCACACTATTGATTAGAATTAATTATGTTCTTGATTTACATTGCTACATCCCCAGTTCATATCAAATCTATTTCCTTCAAACAGTGTATAGTCTTCTATTATTTTGGTTCACTGAAACACAGTGATAGCTATGAGATAATTTCTGATTTCTTGTATTAATATTTCAAGTCCATTTAGCTTAAATTCCCCACTTTTCCATGCTTACATGTATATCATTTTGGCCAGAAGTTAGTTCTTGCACAATTTTCCTGCTGCTTTCTTATGAGAACAACTGGGCACCTCTTGCACATTAGTTTGTTGTTAATTTTTTTGCTTTTATCTATTTTCATTTATTTAATTGTGATTTATAGTTTCTTTTGCCAAATACTTTCTTCTTTCCACCTCTTAAAGCATTTTAATTTTAAGTTCCTGGTATCTGTAAAGCACTATACTAGATGCTAAAGATGCAGAGATGAATAAAATGTGGTCTCTGTTCTCAAGAGTTCAGTCTTCTACTTCCCTGAACGTTTTCTTCCCAGTCTTCATGAAATGCTATCTGCTTTTCACATGTTGTTATTATAAACAACACACCAGAGGACCAATTTTTTCCCACTTATATCCTGCCATCTGATTATTTCCTGTTTCTTCCTATCTTCCTTCCAAGTCATGACTTTGAAAGAAGAAATATACTCTATGTCTACAAGTCCATCTGCTTGCTTTTTAGATATTTGAAATTACTAGAAATATATCCTGAATTTATTTTTGCAGAAACCTGCATTCCCATGTGGGTACACAGAAAGCAAATGCACTGGGTAGCTGAAAAGAGAAGGGACATTGGATTTTGCCAGGCTCCCTTTCATTGTCATCTTATGACATACATATTTCTTGGTATGGAGTCATCCAGTCATCCATCATTCTGTGTGTGTGTGCGTGTGCGTGTGTGTGTGTGTGTGTGTGTGTGTGTGTGTGTGTGTCTGCGCGCACGCGCGTGCACGTGTGAAGCATGTAACTCACTTCCGCTCCAGGTTCTAGCAAGATTTTGCTCACTCACTAATACTTAGAAATCCTTATTAATATCCCCAGAAAATTAGCACGTTGTTTTCTTTTCAATCAGTTATAGGTTAGGCTACACTAGTGATAATTTTTCTCTTTTCTTTTCCACCATGTCACATTTATTCACTCCTGTACCTCTTAACACTGATATTGATTTTCCCAGTACTCTTTCTTACTCTTTTAGGATATATTTTTATTTTAGCATACTTCTCAAATTATTTTCTTTTCATCTCTAGGGATTTTACATTTTCTTTTATAGGCTGGAGCATGGAAGTACATTATTGACATCCTTTAACCTTCCTCTAAAAATATATTAGTATGCATTTAGTGCACACATAGATGCAGAGAAGACAAACATAGCACATATTCTACAGGTCACTGTAACAGGACTCTTAGTTCTCACACTTCCTGGATTCACTGGCTAAACTATAATCAGAGGAGGCCAACTTTTAAAGTTCTCACATAAAAATATTTCATAATGCTCACCTCATGATATAAACACATCTGCTCAGCACAATACACCTGGAGGGGATTTTATAAGTAGATACTGCCATGCTATATCATGAGGAAAGATCCTACTTGAAAAAGATATTTTAAAATAATGATATCTGAAAGTCAGAATTTAATTAATAGGTGAATTTAAAACCCCAAAGGTTTACCTACAGAGCTGTAACATGTTTACTATTATAAATTATTTTCTTGAAGAAATTAAATATTTACTATTTATAGTTCCCTTTGCACTAAAGATAATTCCTAGATTCTTTGTGTGTGTGTTTGTGTATGTGTGTATGCTTCAGACAATTCCCCTTCAGTGCCCTAGATTACTTAACTTCTTTTTGTCACCATTACATTCTAGCCCTCCTTCAATACTCAGCTACCCACCCACTTATCACCTCCCCACTTTTCCAAATTCAGTCATTGTCTACTTATTTTTCCCCAAACAATCTTCTTGGTGAGCAAGATCCTGAGACTCCACTCATTTACAATGCTTTTTCAGATTGATCAGTGGGCATAGGCAGCTGCACTCTCTGTATTGACTAATTTGTCAGTACAGAGCATCTGAGCTTCTTCTACTCTTCTCTCTTTATTTCCTTTAAAATTTTGAGGTCTATAATGGTTGACCTACTCCCAATGATTTTTCTTTGTTTATCTTGTGTCCTTTTATATTTAATATGAAAAAGTATATATTATATTGTAAGCTCTTAGACAATAAGGATAAATCACCCCAAAACCCACTCTACTAATATCTGACATGACCCACACACAAAAAATTATTGGAAGTAATGATGCCGCCTGTGTATAGGAATGAGCAGGTCAACACATGGTCAGAGTCCTTCTCAAATGGACAGGTATGTTTTGAAGATCTTTTTTTAAAAAATTGCATTACACTCTTCCAAATGTAAAGTTTCAAGTAATTCTGCACATTGTGCATGTGTTCTTTATGATTAATCAAATCAGTCTAGAAGTTGTCTATTGTTTATTTAGTGCTCAGAGTCTCTAACATTTATATATATATAAATATATATATGATTAGGCAAGGAGCTTACATTAAAAGACTTTATCTTGAGCTCCAAATTGAACATCGTCATAAAGTATGCAGGCCTTGTTAGTGTGGTTTCATTTGTCTGGGATATATTCCCTTCCCTCTGTTCCAGGCCTGCTAAAGGCCTCTTATTTACCCCTTAAGATACTGCTCAGACAGCCTCTCCTCTGTGAATATTTCCCTAACATTCCTTGCCCCTCCTAAACAAACGGAAATGGGTTCATCATAGGTGCTCTGTAGCTCTTTATGAATGCCTCTGTGTGTTCGCTTCTCTGTCCCCATTTGATCCTGTTGGTTTTGATTGCAGGGACTATGTCTATTCAGTCCATCTATTACTTGATTCAGTTAATGTTTCTTTAGTACTTAACTATGTTTCAGACACTATGCTCTAAAGCCTAATGGGGAGGACAAATAATAAATAAGAAATAATATTAAAGTGTTTTATATCCTCAAAACCTGGTAAATATAGGCTCTCAAAAATGTTAATAAAATAATTTTTCTAAAATCAAGAAGTATTCATAAATATAGGAAAAAGGATACTACATAAAGTTGATTGTCACATAAAGAAACTATTCTACTACAGGACCTGATTGGTATAAAGCTATGAGAAAGTGATGATGGCTTCTTAACATCTCTTATTTGGTATCAGGCAGAGAGAGGCATATAATCATTGTCATATGCTCCATTCATTTTTTTTGCCCAACAAGTTGTATTTTGCACACTAACATTTAGAAATAGAAATGTGCTACAGAGGCTGCAACTAAAGAAGATAGAGCCCAAACCAGAGAAAAAGAAAGACTCCAAGCCAATCACAAAACATGTTAATTAATCATTTCATTTCAAGATGTTGAAATAGCTCCAACCTAAGGAAACCAAGGCCTTTACAGTCAGAACAGCTGAAAGAAGATGTAAAGGATGTTTTATCATTATGGGAGTTTGATCTGAATCCATTTGGAAAAGAAAAACTAAAACCTTTTAGAATAATAAACCTAGAGATAATGGAATGTTGTTCACCTTCATATGAAAAGCCCTAGGCTTTACATGAAATCTATTTTAAGATCTTTTAAATTTTATAATCAGGTTAGGTATTTACATAGTTATATTAAACTAGAGGCCCGGTGCACAAAAATTTGTGCACTGGCGGGCGGGGGGGTGTCCCTCAGCCCCACTTGTGGCCTCTCACAGTCTGGGACCCCTTGGGAGATAACGACCTGCTGGCTTAGGCCAGCTCCCAGGTGGCAGAGGGCAGGCCCAATCCCTAGGTGCAGCCCTTGGTCGGGCTCAGAGCAGGGCCGATTGGGGGGTTGGGGCGCCGCTCCCTGTCACACTCAAGGCAGGGTCGATGGGGAGGTTGCCATGCCACCCCCTGTCACGCACAGAGCATGGGCCGATCAGGGGGTTGGGGCGCTGCCCCCTGTCATGCATAGAGCAGGGCCCATCAGGGGGGTTGGGGCTCCGTACCCTGTCACACACAGAGCAGGGCAGATCAGGGGGTTGGGGAGCTCCCCCCTGTCATGCATAGAGTAGGGCTGATAGGGGAGTTGGGGCACCGCCCCCTGTCACACACAGACCAGGGCCCATCAGGGGTTTGGGGCGCTGCCCCCTGTCACCCACAGAGCAGGGCAGATCAGGGGGTTGGGGCACTTCCCCCTGTCACACTCAGGGCAGGGCCGATGGGGAGATTGCAGCTCCACCCCTGTCACACACAGAGCCTCAGGTTCATGAGGGGATTGGGGCACTGCCCCCTGTCACACTGCTCCAGGGGCCAGGAGGCCTCATGGCTCCGCTGATCCCAGTGCTGGGAGGCCTTGCTGCTCCGCTGATCCCGGTGCTGGGAGGCCTCGCGGCTCTGCTTGACACAGGGGCAGTGAGGCCTCACTGCTCCGCTGATCCCGGTGTTAGGAGGCCTCGTTGCTCCGCTGATCCCAGTGCTGGGAGGCCTCGCTGCTCCGCTGATCCTGGTGCTGGGAGGCATATTGCCCTTTTACTATATAGGATAGAGTCCTGGTGCATGGGTGGGGGCCGGCTGGTTTGGCCTGAGGGGTGTTCTGGATCAGGGAGGGAGCCCTGCTTGGGTGCCTGGCCAGCCTGGGTGAGGGGATGATGGCTGTTTGCAGCTGGTCACACCCCCTTTAGGGTTGGGGTCCCCACTGGGGTGCCTGGCCAGCCTGGATGAGGGGATGATGGCTGTTTGCAGCTGGTCACACCCCCTTCAGGGTGGGGGTCCTGCTTGGGTGCCTGGCCAGCCTGGGTGAGGGGATGATGGCTGTTTGCAGCTGGTCACACCCCCTTTAGGGTTGGGGTCCCCACTGGGGTGCCTGGCCAGCCTGGATGAGGGGATGATGGCTGTTTGCAGCTGGTCACACCCCCTTCAGGGTGGGGGTCCTGCTTGGGTGCCTGGCCAGCCTGGGTGAGGGGATGATGGCTGTTTGCAGCTGGTCACACCCCCTTCAGAGTGGGGGGTCCCCACTGGGGTGCCTGGCCAGTCTGGGTGAGGGGCTGAGGGCCGTTTTCAGGCTGGTGGGCAACTGAAGCTCCCAACCTGTCCTTTTTTTCTTTTTTCTTTTATTCTGGGATTTATTTACCTTCTATGGCTATCACTGGAACTGAGAGCCGGCTTTCTCTCTGAGGCTCGGCTCCAGCTCTGAGACCTCAGCTGCTGAAAGCAGGTATCTGGTTTGTTTGGGTTCTATAATTGAAACACTGTTTCAACTCCAGCTCTGAGTCCTGGCTGGCTGAAAGCAGGTTTTTGGTTTTTTTTAGCTTCTATAATTGCAACAATGTTTCTTAAACTGCAAGCTCAGAGCCCAGCAGCGTCAGGCGGGGAACGTTGGCTTCCTCCGTCACTGAAGCAAGCAAGCCTCCTGTTCGCTTCAAGCTGCCTGGCTGCCAGCCGCCATCTTGGTTGGCAGTTAATTTGCATATCTCGCTGATTATCCAATGGGAAGGGTAGCAAAGTTATGGTTAATTACCATGTTTCTCTATTATTAGATAGGACTAGAGGCCCGGTGCACAAAAATTCGTGCACTTGGGGGGTCCCTCAGCCCGGCCTGTGCCCTTTCACAGTCTGGGACCCCTTGGAGGATGACCAGCTGCTGGCTTAGGCCTGGTCCCCAGGGGATTGGGCCTAAGCTGGCAGTCAGACATCCCTCTGGCAGTCCGGGAGCCCTCGGGGGATATCCACTTGCCAGTGGGGAGCAGGCCTAAGCCAGCAGTCAGACATCTTTAGTGCTGCCGTGGAGGCGAGAGAGGCTCCCACCATTGCTACTGCGCTAGCCAGCCATGAGCCCAGCTTCTGGCTGAGCGGTGCTCCCCCTGCGGGAGCATACTGACAACCAGGGGACAGCTCCTGCATTGAGCATCTGCCCCATGGTGGTCAGTGCATGTCATAGCAACCGGTTGTTCTGCTGTTCTGTCGATCTGCATATTAACCTTTTGTTATATAGGATAATGTCTTATTATGGGCAAGGCCTCTAATTCAATTTTTTTTAGGTAGTTAAAGGGAGGGGCAGAATTTTCAATTGAGCCTGAAGCTAAAATTGCCCTTAGCTCAAAAATCTGCATACCACTGAGACACATCTTGGTGAGGCTCATTCTGAACCCATACACTGTTCTATTATGTGTATAAGTATTGGGAGCCATCTTATCTCTTTAGTGAAAGGAACCTTTTGTTATGTTACAATGACTAACTTTATCTCATGAGTTGTGTTTTGGCTTCAAGCCTGCAAGTATTCATGCAGCAACTTCAGCGCTTCTGTTCAATATTAACCAGGCATATCTTTTATTTTATTTTCTCTAAATCTTTCTAGATTTTTATGTATTAGATAGTAATAGCCCATGGACAGAGACAGTAGTCTGGCTAATGCCTGAAAGGGGTGGGTGCAGGGTGGAGGAGATCAATGGGGAAAAAAAAAACTAAAACAAAGGAACATCTGTAATACTTTCAACAATAAAGATACATTTTAAATAAAGAAAAATATCTTAGTTGAAAAGAGTTTTATGTGAAATAAGTAATTGCTCTACACTACACTGTACTTTATATTCTCAACTCCTCTCAAAGAGATATTAATTGACCCTATGTCACTTAATATTAATTGACCCCATGTTCAATGACTGCAGGACTGACTTCCACCATACCGGCCCAGCACTGACTGCCATGGGGCTGCGATCAGACCCTGCTTTTTTCTCCCAGTCTGTTCCAGACCGAGGGTTCCATCTCCATGAAACCCGGGTCAGTCTTTGCATCGGGCAAGTGGAATCGCTGAGGCCTATTTGAGAGTTGCCAAGGCTGGGAGCATGATCTCAGAATAGTTAAAAACACGTTCGTGAAGTGATGCTAGGGGTTCTTATTAAAAAGCCCACACGTGTCTGTGCTCCACCAACAGGGTTGCTTTAACACAGAAGACTCCATCCGCAAGCCCACCGGCTCCAGGAGCAGGCGGGAGGTTGAAAGTGGCCGTGGGTAGATGAGGCCGGTGCCAGGTGACCTGGCAGGTGTCAGCGGCTTGGCTGTCTGAGCCCCAAGCTCGGGGAGACAGGCTCTGACGTCACCACCTCGCGGAGGATTTGACAGCAGCGGCTTCAGAGCTTGTTGCTATTTTGTTTTATTTATATCTCCTTTTCCCTTTAAACCTCTAGGTTGCCTTTGTTGGAGAGAGGAGCAGCCTTTGCAGCCTCCTCGGTGGAGAGCAGGCCTTCGATCTGGGTTCACACGCAGCCAGACAGAGTCCTGTTTAGAAACACGTGTGGGTCTTGCATTATTTGCTCTGTTACCGATAAAGAGGGTTTTAGATTCTGGCACATAAATGTGTTTCCTGCTTATCCACGAAGGCAGGCCGAGCGCAGCCACAGGCACAGCCACATTCTTCACTCCTTCACAGGCCTCTGTCCAAGGGCGGTGGTGCAGGCGCTTCACACAGGGAGGGGGATGGAGAGCAGGTGGGGCAGCCCTGCTTTTCCCAGACCTTCTGTCTCAGTCCCCATCTTCCTGCTCCGGGTTTGTAGGGTCTTCCTTTTGAGGCAGATTCAGGCGTCTGGGGGGACATGTTTATCACACGCTATTTTCCGTGAGGGTGGTCAACAGGGGGGTGTTCCTGAATCAGGCTTCCTTCGGCATTGCAGTGGGGGATGGGGAGGGGAGACAGCATGAAGGTGCAAACACAACCCGTGGGGACTTCTCGCTGAGCGCCTTCTGTATACCTTCTTTATACCTGGTGGGCGTCTCCCCTCAGAAAGGGCGCTCCCTGTGTCTGCGACCAGTAGGTGTGTGTGTGTGTTGGGGGGGGTGTGGATGAGGCTGGTTGGCTGCTGCAGTGTCCTCATAGCCAGTGTCAGCGGGTGGGGCAGAGTACCTGGGACCCTGGATTCCCTCTGGGGTTTGCAGAATCGCCCCCTCCCTTTGTTCTCCCATTCTCCGCGGAGGAGGCGGCTGTTGGCAGACAGCAGGTCCGTTGGATCCGACATCAGACCTACCGCCGGACCTCCAGGGAGGTTTCCTGACCCCTCTGTATCCCCCGCTCACCTGAAGCCCCTAAAATAGCCGGGGTGCCCACTGCTCAGAGGCTCCTGTGAGCTCGTGGAGGTGGGCCCTTGGTCATCGGTTTTTATTTTGTTACTATATTGCTTCCGTGTGCAGTGATCACACTTCATCTGGAGCAGGGCGGGCTCAAGTGACCTTGTGGAGCGTCTAGGGAGGGGAAGCAGCCACAGTGCCATGGTTGTCAGTGCCTGCAGCTCCGGACCACCCCACTTGGTTTTAAATGCAAACCCGCCTTGGACAGGCCTTCAAGGTCTTTTTTCCTTCTGTCTGCTTACATTCAAGTGCTGGCAGCGCTGGTCCCTTGGTGCCTGGCCTGTCCTCTTCAGATTCAACCTGCAGGACTACTAAGGGAGCCAGTCCAAGGGAGGGGAAGCAGCCTCAGTGCTGATCGCAATCACGGGGTGCCGGCAAGGTGGCACACAGGCCTGGGGTGCCACCTTGCCTGCGCCCAGGCTCTCTGATGACAATGCAGCTCTCTCTCCCTCCGATTGTCATGCGATCACTGGGCCCAGGACAGCCGGCACCCCTGGCCCCTGGGGTTCTGGGGGTGCCTCCTGGCCTGCCCCCCAGCTCTCTCTCCCTCCAATCGCCATGGGATCACGGGCCACAGGCCAGCCGGCACCCCTGGCCTGGGGGTGTCACCTCGCCTGCTGCCCGGCTTTCTGATGGCGATCACTGCCCCCCAGCTCTTGCCTGCCACCGATCTTCCTCTTTCCCCTTTCGCATCCCATCATTGCGCCTATGTATGCAAATTAACTGCCATCTTTGTTGGCGGTTAACCGCCATCTTGGCTGGCAGTTAATTTGCATATCCCCCTGATTAGCCAATGGGAAGGGTAGCGAAGTTATGGTTAATTACCATGTTTCTCTATTATTAGATAGGACTAGAGGCCCAGTGCATAAAAATTTGTGCACTGGCGGGGGGGTGTCCCTCAGTCCCACTTGTGCCCTATCACAATCTGGGACCCCTCGGGGGATAACGACCTGCTGGCTTAGGCCCGCTCCCGGGTGGGAGAGGGCAGGCCCAATCCCTAGGTGCCTGCCCCGCAGCCCCTGGTCGGGCTCAGAGCAGGGCCGATTGGGGAGTTGGGGCACCACCCCCTGTCATGCACAGAGCAGGGCGGATCAGGAGGTTGCAATGCCACCCTCAGTCATGCTCAGGGTAGGGCTGATTGGGGGGTTGGGGTGCCGCCCCCTGTCACACTCAAGGCAGGGTTGATGGGGAGGTTGCAGCGCCACCCCCTGTCACACACAGAGCAGGGCAGATCAGGGGGTTGTGGTGCCACCCCTGTCACATACAAAGCCGGCCGATCAGGGGGTTGGGGCACTGCCCCTTGTCATGCACAGAGCAGGGCCCATTAGGGGGGTTGGGGCTCCGTACCCTGCCACTCACAGAGCAGGGCGGATCAGGAAGTTGCGATGCCACCCTAAGTCACACTCTGGGTAGGGCCGATTGGGGGGTTGGGGCACCACCCCCTGTCACACTCAAGGCAGGGCCGATGGGGAGGTTGCGGCTCCACCCTGTCACACACAGAGCAGGGCCTATCAGGGGGTTGGGGCGCCTTCCCCTGTCATGAACAGAGCAGGGCGGATAGGGAGGTTGTGACCCCTCCCTCTGAGACACAGAGCCCCAGGGCAATCAGGGGGTTTGGGCGCTGCCCCCTGTCACGCTGCTCCAGGGGCCAGGAGGCCTCGTGGCTCTGCTGATCCCAGTGCTGGGAAGCCTCGTGGCTCTGCTTGACACCAGGGAAATGAGGCCTTGCTGCTCCGCTGATCCAGGTGCCAGGAGGCCTCACAGCTCTGCTGATCCCGGGTTCGGGAGGCCTGTGGCTCTGCTGATCCCAGGCCAGGAGGCCTCGCAGCTCCACTGATCCTGGTGCTGGGAGGCCTCGCAGCTCCGCTGATCCCGGTGCTGGGAGGCATATTACCCTTTTACTATATAGGATAGAGGCCTGGTGCATGGGTGGGGGCCTGCTGGTTTGCCCTGAAGGGTGTCCTGGATCAGGGTGGGGGTCCCCACTGGGGTGCCTGGCCAGCCTGGGTGAGGGGATGATGGCTGTTTGCAGCTGGTCACACCCCCTTCAGGGTGGGGGTCCTGCTTGGGTGCCTGGCCAGCCTGGATGAGGGGATGATGGCTGTTTGCATCTGGTCACACCCCCTTCAGGGAGGGGGTCCCCACTGGGGTGCCTGGCCAGTCTGGGTGAGGGGCTGAGGGCCGTTTTCAGGCTGGCGGGTGACTGAAGCTCCCAACCTCTCTTTTATTTCTTTTTTCTTTTTTATTCTGGGATTTATTTACCTTCTATGGCTGTCACTGGAGCTGAGAGCCGGCTTTAGCTCAGACCTCGGCTGCTGAAAGCAGGTTTCTGGGCTTTGTTTACCTTCTGTATTTGAAACTTTGTTGCAACTCCAGCTCTGAGATCCCGGCTGACTGAAAGCAGGTTTCTGGGGTTTTGTTTAGCTTCTATATTTGTAACAATGTTTCTTAGAGAGCAGCTGAGAGGCCGGCAGCGGCAGGCGGGGAACCTGTCTTCCTCCTTCACTGGAGCAAGCAAGCCTCCCTGTTCGTGTCAGCTGCCTGGCTGCCGGCCGTCATCTTGGTTGGCAGTTAATTTGCATATCTCGCTGATTAGCCAATGGGAAGGGTAGCGAAGTTACGGCTAATTACCATATTTCTCTTTTATTAGATAGGATGGTTTAGCATTGCTTTCTATGAAATATTCTGCTTAAAATTAGCCATTTGCAAGCTCTTTTTTTAAAACCTTGGTTTTAGAAATCTTGTGGACGATTTCTGAACTACTGGCAAATAGTTCTGAAATAGAAAATAAATCTGAGAGAATTTGAAATCAGTTCCAATTTTTTTTTAAATAGCAAGAAATAGACTAGGAGGAAACTTAATTCTCAGATTGTAAGAATTAATATAAATCTAAATAGGAACTGAGAAGGAACATATTTAAAGGTGATCTTCCACTTGTGAACCTGAATGTTGCCTTTAAAACTAAAATAAGATGATAAATGATAAATATCAATTTTTATTATATTTGAACTTGGAGAAGAAAACAGAAGGAGAAAAAGAGAAGAGGCCAGCTTACAGAGGATGTTTCAGGTTACTTGAAAAAGGGAAAGCAATTTATCAAGAAATTCATACACTTATAATTATTTCATCTACATCCTAGCAGGCATAAAATTTCAAAATTAATTTTAAAAACTCTAAATAGGTTATTTTATTGTCTATGCTATTCATTATCTAATTAATTTGAATTAAAGAAATTTATATCAAATAATTCATAGCATCTCTTCTTGCATAGTCAATATAATTTTTGGTGCCAACATGCATACTCCAGGGAATAAAAAAGACTTCTGATATGAGGTTTGAATTTTTCTCTACTAATTCATAACCATCTTTTAAATTCTTGCAGTTCTCCAAATATGTCATGTTTTTAAGGCCTGCCTACTTTGGCATGTGTTGTCCCATCTGGCTAGCCAATCCCCTCTTCCTTCAAACTTTCAATGGCCCTTCCTCTGGAAAAACCAGTCTGATATTACTTCTTCCCCTGTGCTCTTGGAGCAGCTTATTTTATGGAAACTTTCCCCAATAATGTATTATGTTTGGGGAGTTTACCTGTTCATTTCTTTTAGTAGACTCCAAAGAGTAAAAACTATTCCTTTCATGTTTGTATTTCCATAACTTTTTGGGGTCCTGTAACTGAATTAAGGGTTTAATACATTAACAAGAAAAATAAAGGTGGAGCTGAAGACCTCAGATATTGAGCAATAATTTCACCTTGTAAGCTTATCTATCTAACTGATTGCCCACAAACATTTTCTATATGTAAGACCTCTCTCTAGATGTTTTGGAAAAGACATATTTGGGAAAACAAAATAGTACCAAAAGAACATCAACTTATGCTTTTCAGAGGTAGAATTTACCATTAATCTTCAGATTTTGAAGAACAAATTATTTTCACCCCATTATCAACTAGGAAAGCACTTTTAGGACATTAAATTTCTTTAAAAATTTTTATTGACATAAATATATATATTTCTAAGACACAGGACAACATAATTTATGCCTATGAAGACATCAGAGAGTAATAAAATGGTACCATGACATGAAGTAAGATATAAAAAAATCAGTATTATCCATTTAAATCACATAATAATTTATAAAGGCCACTAAATTTTCTAAAGCTGCACCTGCTGTTTGTATTTTGTAAACTATAAAAAAAGTCTGTATTAGTACAGCCTTGTATGTTTTTTCAAATCATGTTCTCTAAAGCAGAAAAACCACTTTACTCAAAGAAAGAAATTCTAGAGCAGAATTACATACAAATGTGGAAACTGAGTTTTGAAGCCCCACATCTGGAGTTCCACAAGTCTGGGGGCAGGGAGCTTCACACCTTGGCATGCTCTTATGCCAGCAGTCACCTAGCTAGCATCTGAGAGGTCATAATTCATTTCATGTACATTCACTATCAATCAGTATCACTCAATATCAATCCCTCTACTTTAGGTAATAGCAACATTGCCTTTTCTATAGTTCACAGCACATCTACTTTTCTGTCTTGCCATTCCCAACCCACTCCATGTTAACATCATCTCATGCATGGACATCTACCAGAGCTGACTCCCTGGGCTCCTCACCTCCCCCAATCTATTCCCTCCTCTGCAGCAAGAGTAATCATTTGAAAACACAAATCTGACCATGTCATTGCTTAAAATATCTTAATGGATTACCTAGAATGTTTAGATAAAAACCAGGGTCTTCAGTAATCTTCCATGTGCCTGCTACCTCCCACCTCTAGAGCTATTTCCTATTCCAGACCCTCGTCATTCTCCACACCCCAGCCATTCTGATGTTTTCAGTTGCTAGGAGGTTCCATGGACTCTCATCCCACTGAGACTGTGTATATGCTGCCTCCTCTGTCTGGAAATATCACCCACACATATACACCTCAGATAACTAACTGCTTTTCCTCCCTCAGACCTCAGCTTGAACTCCATGCCTTTATACCTCAAGAAGACAACAGGTCTCTCTGGTACACGCTCTCTTATCATAATTCCCTGTGCTTTGCCTTTACAATGCTGTCAAGTTTTTGTGATTTTACACTCACTTGTTTGTTTATAACCTGTCTTTCCCTCTATCCTGTAAGACAAGGGCCTGGCATACAGAAGGCAACTAGTAAAAAAGCGTTGATTGACTAACTAGAGCTAAGTAAATATATAAACTCCAGTAGGCAAAAGGTATGAGATAACCAAAAAAATATATCTATGAAGACTGGATACAGCTGGTTTTTGTTATTCACAGTAGTTAGTTTCTAAAAGGTCACCACAAACACTGAATTAGTGAATACAGATTGCTCCTAGGGAAATACAAAGTACAGTCCTGAGGAGCCTCTGGTAACACATTTTTATCAAGTAATCAGTAAATAACCTTGTTCTGTGTGCATTTAAGACACCTTATTTACAATATATTGTTGATTTGTCAATGTTGTACTCACACACAACTCATGCCTGAAGGAAGCTTACTGAACAAGCATTTTTTTCTCATAGAAGGCTCATCCCAGGCTTCTTGTGTTTAGAAACACTCAACAACACTTTAGTACTACATTTGGGGCCTTTTAAACATTAAAATCACAAATAAAAATCACAGAAGTGTGAAAAACAGGGCACTAACTAGACTGTGAAACAAGAAGACTGTGTCACCTTGTTTGACTTCAACTGGGAATGTGCCCCTTGGGTAATTCAAAAGTCTGAAAATGACTACAAAAGCACTGTGATATTGATTTGGGGGTTAAAAATAAATTTAAGTGAGTAGGAAAATTCTCAAATACAGGATATACAAATAGTAAATATAGACTGTATTTGTTAAAGGCTTATTGCCTATGTGGCACATGTATGTAAGGTAGGCATGTTCTGGAGCATATGGAGCAGACAACAATCTCATTTTTCTTTCTTTTTTTAAAAATATATTTTTATTGATTTTTTACAGAGAGGAACGGAGAACGATAGAGAGTTAGAAACATCGATGAGAGAGAAACATCGATCAGCTGCCTCCTGCACACCCCCCACTGGGGATGTGCCCGCAACCAAGGTACATGCCCTGACCGGAATCGAACCTGGGACCCTTCAGTCCACAGGCCGACGCTTTATCCACTGAGCCAAACCGGTCAGGGCAACAATCTCATTTTTCACTATGCAGTTCACAACCCTCTCTCTATAGGAGAGTGATAAATATTAAATTTTCATATCCAGTTGGAGAGAATTAAGTTAAAGCTCTTTTATTCAACTGAGATAACCACTGAATGAGATTCTATTGCCTCCAGTTAGGGCAAAACACTATAATATTTGATTCTTACAAAAAAATATATACTATGTGAAAATATGCCAACATATCATTAATTATATACATCTCCTTTGTAAGAACTTCAATGCTTTATGATCATAAAATGTCTTAGAAATAAATGAATGTGTAATTCCTGGACAATTTAAATATAATAAAACCAACTCTGAATTCATTTGGTAAATAAATAATCACACCAATGGACCATATGTAAATAAATCTTAAGCCCAAAGGACATTTTAATACATGGGTTACTATTTAAGTAAATCTATGTGAGAATTTTGTACCTAAAGTAAAAATGGTGAGTTCTGAGCTTCTCTCTAATTTCATTTTGGGTGTGTTATCTCTAATTTGCAAGCCAAAATTCTTGTTATCTTATAAGCATTTTTTTTCCAATTGAGAATGGTTTTCCCACCCACAAATTACCTTCTTCCCTTTACTTAACAGTTATGGAGGAGCACAATTTACAGGCATGAGGATGACCTCCATCCATCTTCAGTCCCATAACTCTATCCTCATTGCTGGCTGCCCCATTAATGCACAAGAACTACTGGACCTAAAGAATGCCACAGCACATAATAAGGCAAAAAGCCAGTCCCACCAAACCCTCATCTGGGGTTATTTGAGGTAAAGGGAGAAATGGCTATGAGAATAAAATGACAGCATTTCCTTCTCATAGCCACATGTGTCTTTTGTGACCCAGTCATCATTTCTGTTGATTCTGATGGTAATATTCCTCACTTCTTGCCAATATTTGCTGCCACTGATGCAAGGCTGGTCCTCTCAGGAAATTAGGAGAGAGATGGTAGACCCCATATGGGGATGCCACTTTAACTTATTAACTAGACAGAGATATCTGGGTCTTTATTTGGAAGCATTTTTAAGGCTATATTTAGGTACATTTATAACTGACATTCAACAAAATGCACTTTTTTAATGTGTACTATTTGTTGATCTTTGACAAATGGATAAAGCTATAAAACTTTCACATGTGAAATAATCTTATCTCTCACCCATATACAAGTTAGAGCAAAAGTAGGCTTACAGATGTGAGTATGCAAAACACAGTTTATTCTCTTTTTAAAAAAATAAGTATTATAGCTCTAACTGGTTTGGCTCAGTGGATACAGTGTCGGCCTGAGGACTGAAGGGTCCCAGGTTTGATTCAGGTCAAGGGCATGTACCTTGGTTGCGGGCACATCCGCAGTAGGGGGTGTGCAGGAGGCAGCTGATCGATGTTTCTCTCTCATCAATGTTTCCAACTCTCTATCCCTCTCCGTTCCTCTCTGTAAAAAATCAATAAAAATATATAACAAATAAGTATTATATATTTTAAAATATATTTTATTGACTTTTTAGAAAGAGATGAAGGGAGAAAGAGAGAGAAATAAACATATGAGAAACATTGATCTGCTCCCTCATGCACACCACCTACAGGGCATCCAAGCAGGCATCCAAGGCTCCTTACTTTGCGGGAGATCATAGCTGTCCTTCCTCCAGAAACTCCATGACCTTCCCAAACTTGCTGCTTAAGCAATCTCCTGATGTCATTTTTATTTCTCACTTCAGGGTATGTTTACCCATGTATGTGAGGAACAGAAAACAAAAACAAAAACAACACCATGTAGTAGAGAGTTATTTCCCATCATTACTTTATCAAATAACCATTCTCTTCTTCAATAGGAGAGACAGGGTATTTCTTTAGGACCACATAGCTTCTCTCTCACCTTGGAGAGGTTGGCTTGTATTCTCTAAAATCTTAAAGTGCAAGAACTGGCACCCCATTCTCATTCAAGGAGGCTGCAGAGAACTGTAAATGGGGTCTGACTCCTGCACAGGAAATGTAGGCACCATGTCCCCACTCCTATGCTGTGCCACATATAATCATGCAGGACAGAGGGATAGTCTGTGTGAGTACATGGGTCCTGTTATGGCCAATAAAGTCGTGTGGGAGCAAGGTGATGTCTGCAAAAAGTGGATGGTTGGGGTGGTGGTAATGGTGGTGGTTTTATCAAAGCCTCTGAGCTGAACAAGAAGCCACCAAGTGGCCATCAGAATAGAGACATGAAATGACTGAAATTGAGACCAGGCCTACAACTCAAAATCATCATAATACTGTGCATTTTCTAAGAACAAACAGAAAAGCTCTGGGATCTGCCAAAGTCTTCATCCAGCATATGAGGAAGAAAACCTCCATAAAATAAAGTTTAAAAGATAGTGAGAGACAAAATAAAGTTATGTTTGTTTTAAAGGCATTTTTGTTCCTTCAACTTAACTGTTACATACACAGACACAGAGTTAGAAGCAACAGGAAGGATGAGGTAAAGTTGGAAACCAACTTATGAATTTCCAATCAGAGTTTTAGGAAAAAAATTAAGAAGAGAAATCTTCAGAAACTCTCAAATCTGTGTCTTTACAAAACTTCCCTAAGCTAAAGCCTATATTTTTTTCCTAAGTGCCCCACAGGGATCTTTAGAGGAGCATGTTGAAAGGGGAATGTCCTGCCACCTCAAATCCCACTCCCTCCAAGCTCCACACTAGGTTCTTTGCATTAGCTTTTTCAGTCATACTTTCTGTAAGAAAGAAGTGGAAAAGTGTGTAAGGAACAGGGATTGCTTTGCTAGGCACAAAACAGTTAATATTACAAGCTGGTCAAAAGAGGGAAGAAAAGAGAGAGGAGGGAAGGAGGGAGGGAGGGAGGGAGGGAGGGAGGGAGGGAGGGAGGGAGGGAGGGAGGGAAGGAGGGAAGGAGGGAGGCAGAGTGGGAAAGAGGAATTGAAGAAGAGGCAAGGTGCACACCCCATCACGCATGCAAATATATGCCAGCCCATGCCAAAGATATTCAGGTGACCATGCATGAAGGCATGTGTTTAATCACAGCAGCTCACTCGAAGAGTAGACACTTCAGCACTGCAGGTGGAATCTGGTCTTCAACTTAGTAACTAGATACCCGTGACATGGAGATAGAGGGTGGGTTGAGAAAAGAATTTGGTCAGGACATGCCATCAGAAGACCTGTTTAAGACTCAACTTGATAATTTGATTAAGCTATTTAATCTCTTTTAAGTTTCAGTTTTCTTATCTATAAAATGGGAATAACAATCATAATTCTGGTTATCTCACTGGAAGGTGTAGACATAAATGTGGTGGACATTGTGTGCTCCTAAAGGACCAAGCCACTCATTTCCCCATCTCCCAAGAGTGTTGACTGCTGATGTCCCTTTCTGGAAATTTCTCTCAGCCATTCCCAAGATCTGCCTTCCTGGGGCCTACCTATTCCAACAACTCATTTATCTAGCCTCAAAATATCTCCAGAATCCAACTCCATCTCTCCACCTTTATTTCTCCACTATAAGCCATACCTCCATCATATATCATCTAGATTCTTGCAATAATTTTGTAATTGGTCTCCTTCATTCTGCTTTTGACCTGTTACAGGCTGAATTACTTTAAAACATGACTTAAGTCATATCTTCCATTACTTTCCACTCCCTTTTATAAAAGCCAAAGTCCTCATGAATGGCTACCAGGCACTACCTAATGTTTTACCACTGGCTCACCTTGCCCAGGAAACCTGCTGATCTCATCTCCAGATTTTCCTCTCTCCCTATTGTTCACATCACTTCAGCCACACTGGCTTCCTTACTCTTTCTTAAACATACCAGACATGCTACAGGCTTAATGCCTTTGCAATTGTGATTCCCTCTGCCTAGAATGCTCTTCCCAGATATGACTCACTCTCTCACTTCCCTCAAATCTTTGTGCAAATGGCTTCTGATCAGTAAGATCACCCTAATTAAAATTGCAACACCCTGTTCCTTTTTTTTTTGCTTTTTTACTCTCCTTAACACTTATCATTATCAACACATTATCTATTTTACTTGTATATTTGCTTATCATCCATCTCTTCATACTACAATATAAGCTACATGACATCAGGGCTTTGTTTGTTTTGTTCACTGTTATAGCTTCAGCACCTAAAACAGTGCTGGACACATAGTACATGCTCAATAAATATTTACTGATTGAATGAATAAATTAATAGAAGATGAGGAATTTCCCCCCAAAATAGTAGTAAATGATAGTTTTTCTGTAAGTGTTCAACAAAATTTGGATACTCCTGATATAAATGTATGTGAATACCTATATAAAAAGTAAGATTTTTGAACATAGTACAGTTACATTATACATCCAAAGACATGTAAAAAAATTGTAGTGATTAGGCAGTGACAGCAATGGATTCCGAGAAAGGACATTATCAACATCTAACTCTTACTTTATCATATTTCTGTGAGCCAAGACATGACACATTTTAATTATTCAACATCTTTACTCTGTCAAATAAACTGATTATGGAAGTCTGAAATTCTAAGGGCAGATGTTACCATATAGTACTTTTCTTCTTTCTCTACTATTTCTCAAAGCACTAAGTTTTAAGCCTCCAATGATATCATTGTTTTCAATAATAGACATGAAGCCTGGGTGTCCTTTCCAAAAGACAAACAGTTCTTAAGAGTGGAAACAAATCCTCTATCTTTTGCATTTTCCATGGATGCTCTGTCCCCATACCAGGTCTAGCATCTCAGGATTTAGATTGGACTCATCACCCAGTTGACAAAAGGCTTTGCTGGATCTCTTAACAGAGTCATCTCCAGCTTTTGCTATTAGCCAACAATTTGTTTTGCTGTAGTTGCCAATGATTCCATTGCTCTACCAAATTACTGGAGTTCATATAGCTGGCAGTGGTTTGGAGGGAATGAATCTCTCAGCAACACCTGGTAGGAAGACAAATAATAAGCTGAAACTCTTTGGTCTCAGTGGCACTCACTGTCTTCTGCTTTGCCAAATCTCTGTTTGCAAGCCAGTCACTCTTTGAAAAGGGAAAGGGGGGATGAGACACAGAAAGTTACCCTCACAACTTTCCAGGCATGCTAAGAGATGTGACTGGATCATCACAAGCCCTATTGAAGCTTTTGTATGAACTCCTGGGATCAATCTCTCATTTGTCATGTGAGACAGATCTGATTCAGACGTTGTGAATGGAAGGCATCTGCTGATCATCTGTCAGACCCCATGAGGTCACTAGATAAAGGGACTAAATGATTTGAATAATGAGAATAATTAGAGACCTCTTATAAGAATAATAAAGGGTATGTATAAAAGACCAGCAGCAGAAGCAAAAGTTTTCATGTTGGGTCCCTTTCTACAATTTCAGAAAGCTCACAAAGAATCTGGTCATCCTAAACTTGGCAGATTTTCAATGAGAAAGCAGCCCTGACTCTCCTCCAGGCTCAGGATACGCAGGTTACTAGGGTGCTATTTATGTTTTGATTGACAAGAATACACTCTGTCTAAATAAATAGAGAAGCATTTCTTGTAATGATGCCTCAAAGAAACAGCTATCTGAAAAGATGAATCAATGCCAAGATAGTTCAAAAGACAATTCAAATACTAGTACCCATGATAAACATTAACAAATGAGGCAAACTTTTGAAAGAGGAGACCTACTCTAGGAGTCCACAGTGCACTAAATATAGACAATGGGATACATATGTCTTTTTATTTATTTTTAATTGAAATCATTCAACCAAGAATTATCATCTTTAAGAAATTATCTTGGTTTCTATTATTTGTGCCTGTCATATTGTTTAAATATAAGAAAGAGAAAAAATCACTTTATTTTTTTTTCATTCTCTTAATTTCTTTAGCATGGTATTCAATGTCCCTAATTATTTTGTGCCACATGCTTTCATATTCCATCTACTGCCACCTTCATCATCCATACATTCTATTTAGTAAAGTCTAATGCCCATCATTCCTTAAACTTGCATAAACATTTGCTTATTCCCTTCCTTCTGTCTGGAATTTGTTTTCCCACAATCCTCCTGGATCAAACCCTAATTAATGCTCAAATCTCAACCCAATTGACATCTTCTTTGGGGAAACCCCACCAAATGTCTTCTTAAGCAAAGTTCATTCCTGAAAGTATGCTTCTCTACCATATTGTAATATCCATATTGTAACAATTGCCATACTGGTCATGGGCCTCTCTCTTCTACTCTGCCATTAAGTTATTTTTGTGATCTGGTCAGTATCTTACTCAGATACCCCCTGCTCCCTCATTAAATGTTTGATGAAAGAAATGTGAAAGAAATATCAGAATATTTCTCTTTTTTCTCTCACTTTTTCACTCTTTTGTTTTGTAGAAGATAAAGCTATAGTTCAGAGAGATTCAGAGCCTTGCCCTAGATAACATTATTAAGGCTGAACATACAGAATTAGATGAAAAGATTCTTGTTCATAAATATGTTTAATGTTAGAGCAAACTATAGGGTGTTTTTAACCACTAATAAGAATCAGATAATGTAATACTTTAAACAACAAAAAATTTTAAAAAAAACAACAAAAGAAAAGAAAAGAATCAGGTATGTAATAGGCAAGAATCTCAGGTGGTATAAAGGATTAAATGTAATAATATTGTTTATTTAAATTCTGAAAATTAAGGTTAAAACCCAGACCCAGTGAAAGCATCTACATGCTTTACAAAAACATTAGTCTTTATTAAAAAGGGGTATTCCTTCTGGATATGACCTCTTCTTTTCTCAGTCTCTCAAAATTCATACAGACACTACTAAACTCAAGTGTCTACCATGCTTGAGTGGTACTGATGTAATCAGAGAAAAGTGGGGGTTCCTGGGAGTGGAAGGTGGAGGCATGGATTTTGACTCTCCTTTATTTCTACATTATACTCCTTCAAGTTCATATGAGTGCCACATGCAATCATTAGTAAGTGGGAATCTTCATCCACAAGAAAAAATTTCTGACATTAATAATTTAGTACATAAATTCAATGGTTATAAAGCCCTTGGAGGGTTCTAATAATGCTATGCTTCTGTCTCTCACTGAATTAGCAGAATCAAAGACCAACACAAAGATTCTCTCTCCTTCTGCTCTAATCCCTACAGCTGTCAGTGCCCCAGACATTGGTGGGCAAGGAGTTTTAGACCAGGAAGCATCCCCTTGACAGTGACTTTCTTGAAGCTAATAAAAGTGAGAAAGTATAATTTCATCATTATCACATCAACATGACAATTGATGTGTTTATAACGTACAGAAAGAAGAATTTCTAAATCATTTGGCTGTAATTGCTGGGTCAATTCACAAGGGGAGTCAAAATTCTCCAAGAGTACTATGGAACAAAGTGCTAACGGCGTGTAACATGGGAAAATATCAAAGTGATAATAGTTTAAGATATGTGACATATAAACAAGGGTGGTGGCAAAAGGAGATATGGAACTTTGTCTCTGTAGGGAGACAAAGGCTTAGTTTAGCTAAAAGGACATTTTATTTCATAATTATCACTCTTCCACTAAGTAATCATTATCAGAAGTCACAGAGTCAGGGCTACTTCACACACACACACACACACACACACACACACACACACATTTAAATAATCTCAGACTTTGCTCTACTAAGTAACTAGAAATATATATATTGAGTCTTGGTTATGGAATTAGGGATTACAACAAACACTCTTGCTAAGGGTATGCGAAGGTAAAATGACTTGTGTATACCACAGTAAAAGGAATCTTAGAGGATCCATCAAATATAACGTCTTAGGACCATCAGCTTACTTTCAGTTGAGCTTTACATATGTTGGCTTCCACTCTATTTCATTCTATAACCTTTAGTGTTTCAGCCATTTTTATGGTTTTTATATATTGACTAGAGGCCCAGTGCACAAAAATTTGTGCACTCAGGGGGGTCCCACAGTCTGGCCTGTGCCCTCTCGCAGTCTGGGACCCCTCGGGGAATGTCCACCTGCTGGCTTAGGCCCGCTCCCCGGGGGATCGCACCTAAGCTGGCAGTCAGACATCCCTCTGGCAGCCCGGGAACCCTCAGGGGATGTCCATTTGCCAGCGGGGAGCAGGCCTAAGCTGTAGTCAGACATCCTTAGCACGGCTGAGGAGGCGGGAGAGGCTCCCGCCACCACCGCTGTGCTGGCAGCTGGCAGCCTGGCTTGTGGCTGAGCAGAGCTCCCCCTGTGGCACTGACCACCAGGGGGCAGCTCCTGCATTGAGCATCTGCTCCCTGGTGGACAGTGTGTGTCATAGTGACCAGTCATTCCCAGTTGTTCTGCTGTTAGGGTCCATTTGTATATTACTCTTTTATTATATAGGATAGAGGCCTGGTGCATGGGTAGGGGCCAGCTGGTTTGCCCTGAAGGGTGTCCCAGATCAGGGTGAGGGGTCCCGCTGGGGTGCCTGGTCAGCCTGGGTGAGGGGCTGAGGGCCGTTTTCAGGCTGACCATGCCCATGGGCTGGAAGCAGGTATCTGGGATTTATTTAACTTCTATAATTGAAACTTTATAGCCTTTAGTGGAGCTCAGGGCTGGCCAGGGCAGGTGGGAAGCTTAGCTTCCTCCATTGCCAGGGGCAACACAAGCTTTCTGCTCGCTCCAGCTCCGTGGCCACAGCCATCTTTGTGAAAGACTGATAGAGTGAGGAGTGACAGTTAATTTGCATATTACTCTTTTATTAGATAGGATGATATCCTAATATCTAAGGTCTAGATCCATATTTCCAATATTGCCTATTGATAGTGGATATTGGTGTTCTTTAGATACCTAAAATTCAACACATCCTAAAGCAGATGACTACAGTAAGTCAAAGGTTGGCAGTTTTGATTCATAGCAGGATGATTATGTGTTTATGTCCAATGGCCAAAAGTTTAGGGCAGTTTTTCTCAAACTTTCACTACCCATGGACTAACTACTTCGTTGGCACACATGGACTAATACTTTTTATATTTTTAGGTACTCATCAGAATTTTAAACAATTAAAAATAAAACATTTCAAGTAAATATTAACAGTATTTTTATATCAGGAAGAAAGATGAAATTGTTTCAAATTGAATCAGGTTATTAAAAAAACTTTTTGTATATTTCAAATGAGGCCACAAGACAATAAGTGCCAGTAATCTCCCACTCTTAAATTAGGTGCTAAACTATTTATAAAGATGTTTATTAAGGTTAAGAAGAGTTCTAAAATTTAAAATAAAATTTTATTGGAAAATATTGTTGGAGTAATGTGACATTTCCCCTCTTATACCTCAAAGGGGAAAAGGAGAAAGATCCCACTTACCTTACCTAAGAAATAAAAACAAAAATTCAAGGAGATAACTCCTAGGTCTTGATATGTGACTTAGAGTTTGTGGGACAAAGTAAACATGTGTCTTACAACAGAACAATATAAAGAGAAGAAGGCTAAGTGAGGTAGAGTTAAGATTATAAGTACACACATTTTCATTTTTGATGGATATATGTATATATCCAATAGGCAATAATTTTATTTTTTAAATCCCCAAGCATGCAAAAATATCAAATAACCAAAAACTAAGAAGAAAAAACAAACAAACATGAAATTGGTCAAATATGCAAGGAGCTCATATGACCAAAAATTAAGAAGAGTTTAAAAAAAAAACACAAAAAAACAATGTTAAATGATCAGAAATTAGAGATATCAGACATGGATTCTAGAGTACCCGTGATCATTATGAAAGCAAATAGGTGACAACATTGTGAGTTTCACTCATGGGGAAAATGAGACATCTTTGGGGGGCTAGCAATCTGAATCTGTGCCAGTAACCTAATGCACATTCTTGATAGCCTATAATTAAGTCACTGACCCTTTCTCCACAATCTGGTCTTGCAAGACAGGTTTACCTAAGTACTACTCCCATTTTACAGAGGCCATAAACCATGAACAACCCCTGGAGGGGGTTATCAGCGCTGGCACCAGGCCAGGCCTTTAGGTGTGGTCTCACAGCCCCCACCCCAACCCACGAAAGGTCCGCAAGCCCCATCCCATATTTGAGGGACAAAGAAACCAAAGGGTATAAAGGGAAAGCTTCCTCCATATTGGTTTTCTCAGGATTTGGAAAGAAACAGTCTCCCCTGAGTCACTGTACAGGTACATGTGAAACATCTGAAGATCAATGGGTTTTTCCTGTGTCTCAAATACTCCTGTGTGTTCTTCGGTCACCTGGTAAATTCTGTAACATAAAAATGGTTCCCTGACAGACCAGGAACTTGCCCCCTTGATAGCAGGCGGGTGGGTCCATTCAACCAAGCCCATGATGACGGGAAAGTGCTCCAGTGATTTACTGGGTTCCAGTCCTCATCAGGTCCAGGCAACCGGGGCCCCTGCTAGTGCTCCAGTGGACTCCAAGGAGGACAGGAAAAGCCCTTTTCTAGAACCAGTATCTGACAGTTTTCCTCCAGGGACCAGTCCAAGTTCAGGCCTGCCATTAGAGGCAGAAGAAGTAGCTGATCACTGCTTAGGCAAATTATTTGCCTCAGTTCAGGGACTTTCCATGGGTGGAAGTCAAAACTCGGACTGACTGTGAGTGTGGGAGCCTGAGTGAAGCGAAAGCTACCTTGTGTTGTCCTGTGTCTCTGTTAACTGGGAGGGGATTGCGCGGTCTGGCTGAAAACATGGGAAGTAGTTCCTGTAAACCGGCTGCCTTAGGATGTGTGCTAAAGAATTCTAAGAAGGGCCCAGACCGCTGCCTGCAATGCAGATGTTTCTCCACAAAATCAGGGGCCCCCAGCTTATGGCCGAGGATGGGAAACATGAGAGTGTTTGTTGATGTTTTATGTCTCTTTGTTTAATTTGTTTAAAGATGGGGCAAGTCCCGCTTTGGGGGAAGCCTAGTTGTGTGTGGTGAGGCTGACCACGTGACAGATTGCAGGATGTCCCAGAAGCTACCAAGATTCTTATTCTTGGGAATCTTCTTGCTTTCTTTCAGGGTATTAGCCCATCAGAAACTCTTAGCTAATGAAATTTCTGTCTATGTCTGTAAAGTAGGGACTTTAATTTGTTCTTCCCTGGTTTATGATTTTGCTGTGCTGGGTTAAAATTTTAAAATTCTAAGGTTAATTTAAAAGTGTAAAAATTGTAAAGGTTGCAACCCAGGGAAGTTTAAAACAAAGGCCTAACAGACCATTATCTTCTCCACCTAAGGCAAAGCGTGAGGAAGAAAAAAAAAAGAAGAAGCTGGAGGTTTCCAAGTGGCAGAATGGGTGGGAAGTAGGTGGGTCCTCCCAGCGTTTTCTCTACAATTCAAAGTATACTGTGGAATTATTAAAATATAACAATTTATTAGCCAGATTAAAAAAGATTAATTCTGTGGTCAAGACCAAATCTTTAATGTTACAACTGGTTTAAGTTTTAATAATCTTTAAATTGCGCATATTTGACAGCTTTTCCAAATGTAATATTTCAAGAATTTAACTGAGAAGACAGCTTTGTGACATCTCAAGGACCCTGAGATCTACTCTCTCTCTAAAAAGAAATATTTTTGAACTAAATTAGACCTGTACAATAGACTTGAAATTACATAAGGAAGTACTAGTAAGCTATGCAGGCTGAGTTGGGTAACAAGATTAATGCTTCCATGATAATGGGCAGTTCTTGCTTGGTGGCATATGACTCCCAGCTAGATTAGCATGTCCTTTCTTTTAACAGAAAGGGCAATCATAATTAACAGCATAATTAAAATAAAATGGTACTTTCACATTGAGTTATCCCTGTTACAAAATTAGTCAAGAAAATGCTTTAGGTAATAATTGGCTTTAAAAATCTCAAAGTTGTTAAGATATAATAAATAGATGTAACTAAAATGAAGAATTTGGATTAAGCATCTTAGTAATAATTATAAATATGTTAATAATGAAAGTCCAGTCACTCAAGAGGAGACTGGACTGTGCTCTCTATTGGAGGAAGGAGCCAGTCCCATTTCTCCCTGTAAAGGCAGAGAAACCTAAAAGAGAACAAGGGCAATGAGACCCTTGTCCTGCCTTCCCCTCCCTATGTGACCCAGGGACAATCTGAGGGAACAGCCAAGAGCCAAGATGGCAATTTACAATCCCAGTCTCCCCCTTGGGAGGAGAACTATCTTGATAAGGCTCCAACCACCATGAGGCCACTGTGCCACCAGAAACCAGTTTCTCTAGTCTGTGAAAGAAGTTGGAGCAGTAAAAAAAAAAAGAGTAAAACCTCTGCTGGAAGACTCAGCTGACTAGATAGACTAAAAGAAGGGGCAGTGATGGCTATCTGTGAAAGGGAGCACCTGGCTGGTCCTGGTGTCCTTCCAGCAGATGTAAGATTTCCAAACCTGGGAGCCCCAGTGGGACTCAGAGCCTAAATAAAGCCTTCAATATTCAGCAGGGCAAAGAAGAAGGGCCTTCCGAATTTTATCAAAGACTAAAAGATCAAATGAGAAAGTACTCTGGGCCACACCGTGAGGACCTGTTGGACCAAGAAATACTACAAATTACATTTTGTCACCAATAGTTGGCCTGACATCTCAAGAGAATGTTAAAAAGGCTTTGGAGCATTGCTGGGTTAAATAGTAAATGTCTAAATATTTTTAAAAAATTGAAACATTAACTGCTAGATAAGTTTTAATTTGCCTGCTCTTAGTTTTTATCACAGAAGGTGTCTTGTACTTTATTGAAGGTATATTTTATTGCATTTTGCCTCCCTAAACAGAGGGTAAATAGCTTATGCCAAAGTACTCAGTGAGACTGATAGAAGAAATCCAATTAGTATCATTTGCTGTCCACACCCAAGGACAAATGAAGTTAGTAAATGAGCCTTATTTTGGTCAGTTCTTTTCTAGTAAAATAATTATGTTATATTAATCAGGCATTTAATAAAAAAGACCATCTTTTAATTATAGAAACTGAAGTTTACTAGCCTATGTTCCTATCTAATACACTTCAATATTTAATATTTTGGTAAAATCAAGTTTGACAATCCTTCAAGGGTTTGAATTTTAAGAAATTTTCTTTTGATCTAGAATTGGCTTTAGATCATCCCAATAGGCTCTGAAATGCCTCAAATGTTTGTTTTACTCTCTCATGAAGGAAAATTTTATACTGAAGCTACATAGGAACCTTTGTCAAATACAGTTATAACTAATGGTTATTAGTTATATTATAGAATGTTGGGTTTTACAAAAAGGACAACCATGTCATCTGCATTATAATGAAATCCATAAACATGTCATTTTAAATTTCTTGTCATTTGAAGACAGTTACTGCTTTGTTATAATGCATTTGAAAAATATTATATCTTTTGAAGAGTCATTAGAAAGGACTGGCAAGGAAAATGATATCTTAAAGCAGGTCAGTGTATTTTTCTCCCTACATTATCCCTTCAAAATTTGGCAATACTTAATGAATGAATCATGGCTATGCATTCATTTGCATAAATTCAATAAGACCAGTTTCCAATGGTGGTTTTATTGACCAAAAACTTTGACCAGAGTGTCATGTTTTAAAGAGCCCTGTCTGGACTCTGAAAACTTGAAGCCAATAAGAATGCCATGGAGAAAGCCTGGTATCTTGCTTGGTTGCCCTGAAAATGGATGGAGCTGGAGCATCAGGCCCATACCTTGCCATCGCTGGCAGTTGGTCAGAGTAGAAGGGGAGCAACGAGGGTGCCTCTGCATCCCTGCAAAACCCCCAAGCACTCTAGGCCACAATGAGTAGGAGGGCTGCTGAGATTGGCCTTGAAGCCTAGGTCATGGGCCTGGGTGGTGTCGCTGCAGGTGAGGAATTCACCTAACTCAGCAGATACTGTAGGCAGGCCTGACAGCAGCTGGATGGCTTGGCTTCCCTGCCCTACGAGTCACATTGAGACTCAATCATGAAATTCCGGCAAAGGTGGTCAGTTACCATTCTTGTTGTGTTTATGCAAACAATCAGGCCAAATTGAATGCAATAGATGAATTGGTCTTAATTTCGCTCTTTTAATAAAAATAAGGGTGATTTTAAGGAGAAAAAGTCTATTTCAATAGAAGTTATTAGAACTGAAATGTTTTCTTTCTCTTCCACCAGACCATTTGTTGTAACTCTTGCTGTTCTAATTGCTCAATAATAATAAATTTTATAATACAGTTTGTCTCTGCCAGGTCACAAGCCCACCTCCTTCTGTGCCCAGGCCTCATTGTCCCTCTGACAGACAGCAAGGATCTCTTGGCTCTGAAAGAAAACTCCGTCCTTATTCAGCATGGAAGTATTCAGAGGAGCCCATCGACTTCCATTTTCCCTGAAAGAATTCAGAGCTAGGATTCTTGAGGAGATGTGTTAGGTAGTTAGACAGACAAGAACAGAGCAAGGATGATGGGCCAACTGGAGAAGAAATAGATGGAACTCTGAGACGTGCTTCTCACCACTCCAACTGCTCTGAAGCTGGAAATGAAGAAACCTATGTAGACTCCCTCTCCCTTCCTCTAAGAAAGCCAACAGGCTTAGAACAGCTAATAGAGATAGAATCAGTAAGCCCTGAAGCCCCAGATGTTACTCCAGACCAGATCGCTGGACTGCCATTACAATCCCTTGGGTGATGAAGATGGAAAAAGACTTGAGCTGCTGAACACCCTACTCCCTAGCTTTGAGTCTTCTATTGAATCCTCAAGGCTGAAAATCAGCTTGTGGATCAAGGGGGGGAATGATGGGGAAAATGAGACATCTTTGGGGGGCTAGCAATCTGAATCTGTGCCAGTAACCTAATGCACATTCTTGATAGCCTATAATTAAGTCACTGCCCCTTTCTCCACAATCTGGTCTTGCAAGACAGGTTTACCTAAGTACTACTCCCATTTTACAGAGGCTATAAACCATGAACAACCCCTGGAGGGGGTTATCAGCGCTGGCACCAGGCCAGGCCTTTAGGTGTGGTCTCACTCCCCCACCCCAACTCACGGGGCTTTTTGCAAAACCCACAAAAGGTCCGGAAGTCCCATCCCATATTTGAGGGACAAAGAAACTAAAGGGTATAAAGGGAAAGCTTCCTCCATATTGGTTTTCTCAGGATTTGGAAAGAAACAGACTCCCCTGAGTCACTGTACAGGTACATGTGAAACATCTGAAGATCAATGGGTTTTCCCCGTGTCTCCAAGTACTTCTGTGTGTTTTTCAGTTTCTGGTAAATTCTGTAACATCACCAGATAACATAGTCAATACAAACAAGGGGGAATTATGGAAATGAAAACTTTAATAACTTAAGCCAAATTTTTGCTGGGTGAGTTAAATGATAGATTACACATGTTACAAGAAAGAAAGAGTGAACTGGAATGGGATCAATAGAATCCAGACTAAAATCACAAAGAGAAATAGTAAATGACAAGTGCAGACAAGTCCATGAGAAAAAAAAAAAAAAGACAGCAAGAAATATATGAGCCACTGTAAAAAAAAATAGCAAAAACAAAACAAACAAACAAAAAACCTCAGAGTATTAGTCTCAGAAAGAGAGGGGGAGTTAAAGGGTCAGAAGCAGTATGTGAACATGGACTTGCAGTGAATTTTGCAAAACTGATAAATGACATAAAACAATAGAGACATAGATTCTAGAGAGCCTACCAATGTCCTTTCTGTAAATGGTATAAATACAAAGAAAAGCACACATAGGTACATCATAGTAAAATTGCTGAAAATGAAATTCAGTTAGACAAGGCTCATTACCTTCAGAGATCAATAATAAGGCCAATGGCTGACCTTTTAACTGAAACTATGCATTGCCCAGAGACCATGAAAAGACATTTTTACAGTGTTCAAAAAACTGCAGAACTATAATCCTATAGCTAAAAAAAATATATTTCAAAAATAAAAGTAAAAATTGTCTCTATTTCAGGCCATACATACAAATTTATTGCAAGTGGCTTGCAAACCTAAATGGAAAGGAAGGAAGGAAGGAAGGAAGGAAGGAAGGAAGGAAGGAAGGAAGGAAGGAAGGAAGGAAGGAAGGGAGGGGGGAAGGAAGCTGACCTCGAGAAATGAATTTAAGAGAATACGTTCATGACAATAAAGGTGAGCATATTTTCTTACACAAGACACAAAAGTTACTAACCATAAAGGAAAATACTGAAAAATTCCATTTCATAAAATTGGGGACTTCAGTTCATAAAAAAAATTAAAAAATGAAATGATAAACCACAGACAAGATATTTTCAATCCATATGTGTGACAAAGGATTCAGATCTACAACCTATAATGAACTCCCACAAAATAGTAAGAAAAGAACAAGAACCCAACTTTTTAAAGTAAGTTCAGAAGACATTTAAGTATTTCACAAAAGATAAAATATAAATGGCCACTAAGCATTTGAAAACACATTCAGCACCATTAGTTATTCGGAATATTTTAATTAAAACAATAATAAGATGAAACTATAAGAATTCCAAGTATTCTAAAAGATTTTTAAAATCCGGTGTTACAAGAATAAGGGACAACCAGAATTGTCATTGGTGTATTTATTTTTTAAAATATATTTTTATTGATTTCAGAGAGGAAGGGAGAGGGAGAAAGAGAGAGAAACATCAACGGTGAGAGACAATCATTGATCAGCCTGCAACCTGGGCATGTTCTCTGATCAGGAGTCAAACCATGATCTGCTGGTTCATAGCTCAATGCTCAACCACTGACCCACACTGGCCAGGCCATCGTTGGTGTACTTAAATGGATACAATGAATTTGGAAACCTTTTGGCAGGATCTTTTAAAGCTCAACACACACATACTGTTACCCAGAAAATTCATTTTTAGGTATAAACTCAACACAAATACATACCAAAAGACAAGAAAGGAATGATTATAGCAGCATTATTTGTAATAGCTAAAAAATATGAAAGTCCAAATGTTCAGCACTTTGTTCACTCTGCTATAGCAGGCAGTTGCTTATCCATCTGTTCCCAGCCCACACCACTCCTACGCCCATTAAGCAGCAATCTCCAGTTAGTCAGAGACTCTATACTAAACAAAGAAATCTAGAATGGATTTACCAAAGAAATCTAAGTCACTAAATGAAATTACTCCCAAGGTAAAAATTTAAAACTTCTTTAAACACATCTTCTCACTGACCACTTATCAATCTGTATGGTAATCTATCTGTGGGAAGATTCTGTTGAGATAACAAGAGAGATAAGATTCATACATCTCTAAATAATTGATATGTATCCATGAACAGTTTATATAAAAAATTAACTTTCCAATGATAATTACACAGTATATAGCAGATATCTTTACCAAGTATATCTGCAAAAATCATACAAATGGTAGGAAATGCATTGTTAATTACTCAGTTCATTAATAGAAGACAAAAGTTCATAATATTCCACATATGATTGGAATCATATGGTACTTGTCTTTCTCTGACTGGCTTATTTCACTAAGCATAATACTCTCTAGGTCAATCCATGCTGTCACAAAAAGTAAGATATCCTTCTTATATTTTTTTAAGGTTGGTAGTATTCCACTGTGTAAATTTACCACAGCTTTTTTATACACTTATCTACTGACAGGTATTTTAAACATATACTTTAATTTTTTTTCAGATTATATATTTTCACACAGAAATGGTCTTGTTATTTTCAATATAATCATGAAAGATGTTGGACAAGAAAACAAGAAGTACTAAGAAGTTAAATGATGAGAAGCAAAACAATTATAAAGCAGTATCAATTAATGTCAAACACATACATGGATACAGATACACACATGTGTGGCAAATGCTAATACTGACATTTTTTTAAAAATAAGAGAGTATTTACCCAGTGGCACTTATTACTCCTTCATAGTCATTTTGCATATTTTTCTCTTTTTTTTTTTGAGGTCCTAGTTATTTGAATGTACTGGTTTTGAATAATACACATTATTTTTTCCATATTTTTCTTCTTTCATCTCCTTTGTGACTCTCACATTTTTGTGTATCTCCTCCACTATAATGAAATGAATGTATAATTATTCTCCCATAAGAGAAATGTCATGTTAATGAGAACATGCTAAATATAAAAGTATGCATGAAAATGTTCTTTCTATGGACTATGGGGAGTCAGAGGGCTGTCTCTGTTACTGGGTGGGGGACAAATTCTGTTTCTGGTTTCAGGAGAGAAGAACTCACTTTCAATTCCTTGAAATCTATCAAAGGCCATTCTGCATGGCAATGGGAAGGACACCTAATAAGGCTGCAGTTTAAAATCACTCCTCAGACAGAATTTCTGATACACTATGACAATGGGCTGTCTGCATGCTTTACAACATGAAATTTGAGGAAGAATTAGCTGCCAAGTGTGTATATAAGAAAGCCCATCCTAATTTGAGGATAGGTTTTGTTAATAAACCAGGACATAAAGGTTTATCTTTCCATTCCCAAATATAAAAAATAACTGCAATGACAGTAAAATGCCTTTGGTTAAACTCTACTTGTATTAAAATATTCCCCACAGTACTATACCTTTTTTGCTGGTGCATGGCTAGGCTTCAACTCCTCAAGATCTTAAGCAACATACATTTAACAGCATGACAAGTTAAAGGAACAACAAATTTATTTTCTTTACACCAGATGGAAATAAGAAATGTGAGTATTGTGCACAATGAAACAATATTTATAAATCTAGAATTTTATTACATCACTTCAACCTATAAAATTAGGAGAGTCATCAGTAACACCTCCAGCCATGAAATATACCCTGTGGGAAGTCTGATACAGATAACAGATTCAGAGGGATGAAGTCATACATCAGTGAGCATCACAGGTTTAGTAGGAGCTGTGACCCTCGTATCTAACTGCATTTATATCATGCTGTAGGATGTCAGGAGCATGCTGGCAAACAGAATTATTAAGAATTTGCTTATTACCAACTCTGTAATTCATAAGCCTTATGGACATCTGCTTTCTTATGTTTCTACATACAAAGATATTCCTAAACAATATTAAGGTAATATTCAAAATTGACTAAAATTATTTTTCTATTATTAAGATGATATTTTCTTATGGGAGGTGGATAGGCAGTTTTTGACCTACTTCTTCTCTCTCTTCTTTTTTCAAGTTTCTAATTTTATCCTCATGGTTGTAACAATAACACATGATACTTGTAAGGTGTTGAAAAATTTTTAAAAGCTTACATGTTTATTATCTCATGTGTTCCTTGAGAGGTTGGAGCAGAAATGGCCTAATGGCCAAGATCCATGGTGAAACTCAGATATTCTGAATAATTTTCAGTGTTACTGTTTTTTTTTCCCTCTCTCAACATTGCTATGCTACCACATTTCCTTCCCCAATGGTCCAAAGATATTAGCAAACTAGTTAAGATACTTGCCAGAGATTCTTTGTTTTCTGTATTCTTTTTACTTTTTCTGTTTGACAGAATACCTGTAGAACACAAGGGAAATAGCAGCATTCTCTGGCCACATTCTTTCTATTTGAGTCATATTACATGGGCACTATGGCTACTTCAAAACTGGAAAGGTTACCCTGACTTAATTGGTTTGGGAACATGTGCAAATTAATTAACCATATAGAATAAACCACTCCAGAACCCAGTAGCCTAAAAAACAATAAGCATTTATTATCTTTGACAGTTTGTCTGGGTCAGGATTTTGGGAGCAACTTAGTTGGGCAGATTGACCTGAAATTGGTATCAGATATCGGACAGAGCTGCAATTAGTTAAAGGTGAGAGGAAATCTTCCAAGATGGTCCACTCACATGCTTGGCAAGTTGATGCTGGATGTTGGTTAAGGTCTCTGTTCCTCTCCATGTCAGTCTTTCCCATGGCTGCTTGAGTGCCTTCCCAACCAGAGAGCAGGTGGAAGCCACAATGGCATTTATGACCCATCTTCCAAAGTCATAAGCTATGCACACCATTGTGTTCTATTTATCACCCAGGCCAGCCTGGATTCAATGTGGTTAAAACCACATGTGTGAGGAGTCACTGGATCCATCTTGGAGACTGGTTATGGTTACTGTGGACTTCCCTGAGTGAGCCACTGCATATTTCATCTCTCCCAAGTAACAAGAAGGTTCTGGGTAGTACATGTCCTGACAGAGGTTTAATTTCATGTTGGTATATATTTGGCACTTTTTTTCAACATCACCCTCACTTTCATCTCTCTTGGGACTGTCTTATAATACATGGCTACCATGGCAACTTCCTTGGACTTACATACCCCTGACTCCCTAACCATAGTTTGTTGGTCCAGAAAGGGGAGCAAAATTGAAAATAGCATCCCCCAGGCTACAATTGACTTGTTCAAGTGTGACACCTGACTCAAACTAAGCCAGTATCATCATTTCCTGGGATTTTGAAATTGAGATAAAAAAACAAACTTGAGGGAAGTCACCCCTCCTCTAATGGTTAAAGTAGAGAATATAAAACTTCTCCATATGGAGGAACTGGTCAGTGGTGAGAAAGAATGTCAGTAGTGAGCAAAGCCAAGATTAATAAAGAGTAGAGAAAGCATAGCTCTGTCTCTAGGTGAACTGTATGCCTCTCACAGCTAGTTTATGTCTTCTACAACCCTTTGGGTTCTACAAACTAATAAATTTCCCCTTGTGTATGAACAATACTAACAGAGTTGCAAAATTGCTTACACTGCAACTCAGATGCAGAGAAAATACAAATTTTGTCTGGCCTTTGTGGAAAGAAAATGTGCTGATTTTCTCTCCAACATCTGCAAGCCTCTCTGGAGTCTTAGAAAAATCTCTGTAACTGGGCACTCTTTGTATCTGCCTAATTCCCCAAGTCTCAAATTCTTTCAGTCTCAAAATGTTTAGGGAACTAGATACTAGTGTTGTTTTACTAATAATGTTATATTGACATAATGCTTTAAATTTTTAAAAATATTTCCAAAAGTATTATATTAGTTTTCTAGGGCTACCAGAACAAACTGACACAGATTTGGTTACTTGGACAACAATTTTTTTCTCACAATTCTAAAAATCCAAGATCAAGGTCTTGACATAGTTGGTGTCTTTTAAGGCCTCACTCCTTGGTTTCTGTTGGTCACCTTCCTCAAGTGTCTTCACTAACTCTTTCCTTTGTGTGTGTCTCTGTCCTAATCTCCTCTTCTTATAGGGACAACAGTCATATTGGATTAGGGCTCACTCATATGAACTTACTTTACCTTAATTACCTTTTAAAGACCCTATCTCCATATACAGTTACATTCTAAAGTACAGGAGATTAGGAAAAGAATACACAATTTATTCCATAACAGGCATTATTTCATTTTGTACGCTAGAAACATAAAATTTAAGAAAGAAAATGGTATGACTAAACTCAGCCAGATTTCAGGTGATGTAGCTAAAATTGGATCCCTGGGTCTCTGATTCCAAATGCCAAGCTCTATCCATGACCATCTGCTGCCACTTCAATAACTTATTTGTGTTTAATTGCTAACATTTACCCCTAATACATTATCTTATTGAATCCTAGGTATTACCCAAGGAACTGTTTGGCTATCTCTTACACATATCTACTTGAAAAATCTGGGGCCAGGGGAAAAGGTTCTTCTAGAATTCTTTAGCAGTTTACTCTTTATTCATAACATATTCCCACTAACTGGATCTTGACATGGGGATTCTCCAAAGCTTGACTCTCAGAACTGTCTGAAATTTTGGTTGT
The DNA here is from genome assembly GCF_000147115.1 of Myotis lucifugus. Classification (NCBI taxonomy): domain Eukaryota; kingdom Metazoa; phylum Chordata; class Mammalia; order Chiroptera; family Vespertilionidae; genus Myotis; species Myotis lucifugus. The sequence goes on from NW_005871055.1 coordinate 18,112,923, forward strand.
AGCTCAGAAACAAACTTGTCCAAGGGAGCAGGATGATGATTTATCTACAATGTTGACCCTGACTAATCTATGTTGAACCTCAGGTACTAGCTAAATCTGAGAGTAAATGAACAGGTCTCAGGATGAGAGACTGGAAGATGATGCAGGTATTCCTAAATTATTTGTAGAATAAACCCAACAAAATGGCACCTACATGGCTTTTGTGTTTTAAAATACCAAGAGTACCCCTTTCTTGGAAGGTTAAAAATGTAAACAAAAGTATTTGAGTGCTTATTAACAGTTTCTTCTAAAAACAAAAGAAAAAATGTATTGCTAATGACTGTGTGTTTGTGCATGTAAGACTGGTGAGTATTATACTAATTGAAATAACCAGTCAAAGAAAGACAAGTACCATATGATTTCACTTACATATGGAACCTAATGAAAAATATAAACTAACAAAATATAAACAGACTCATAGATACAGATAACAGAGTTAAAGCTGTTGGAGGGGAGGGGGATTGGGAAACTGGGTGAAAATGGTAAAAGGATTAAGCAAAGAAAAAGAAAAACACCTCACAAACACAGACAACAACATGGTGATTACCAGAGGGAAAGGGGGTGGAGAGAGGTAGAAGAGGGTAAAAAGGAAATAATTAGAGATGGAAAGAGACTGGACTTGGGGTGGTGGCCATACAATACAATATACAGATAACTATTAAAAAATAAAATTTTAAAAAGGCTTTTATCTATATGTCTACACAGAAGTCAGGAGACCTTCACTCAAGTGCCTGGTAATATGAGGAAATCAGTAGATATCGTTGGGTCTTAGTTTTTTCATTCTCTTGTAAAATGTAGCTGGACTAGATGATCTTAAAGGTTTTAAGAGCACGAAAGTTAAGAAACACTTGATTTTAGTCTTCCTCAGCTTTGTGATCCCGGACTCCTCAGAGTCAGTTGATGCAAAATGCAAAAGCTAAAATATCTTTTCCTAAATCAACATTGTCCTCTCAACTCACCTGACTTTCCCATGTCACTTACTGGGGCAATAAACTTTGGTCTAGCAATGTGGGAGAAGGGATGAGATCTTTTGGGAACAAGGGCTAAGATGGCAGGTGATCCCACAAAACACTCAAAAAAAAAAAGATGTAAGAACCAGACTCATATAGGGAGCTGATACCCAATTTAGGAAAAACACAAATCCAGGAAGACCCAGAAGCAGCACTCCCACACTTATACCCAAAAAATTCATGACTAGGAAAATACTAACAAACTAAAGCAGGTTGGGATGAAAAAGGATAGGGACAGAAGAGGTGAAGCTTGGAGGCTTGTGCCTTGCCAAGAGCAGAAGTTATGGAACACACCTCTGCTTTCTCTGCTTTTACCTGGCCACTACTGGTAGATTGTGGCTGCAAGAGTATCTTCTGTTCCTAAGGTTTTCTTCAAATGTGACAAGCCCCATCAGAAGTAGATTCTACTTCCTCTTCCCTTGAATCTGGGCAGGTTTGTGACTTACTGGTAATAAATAGAACATGGAAGAAATGACACTGAGTGTTTTCTGAGACTATGTCATGAACACTGATATACCGTACTCACATGAGCACTGAAGTTAAAGCTCTCAGCAACTAGGTAAGCTGTCCTGCTTCATTGAAAATCCTATATGGTTCAAAGCTCAAACTAGCCCAGGTGGAAAGATCCATGGAGAAACATGGGACTGCATCGTGAGAGAGAGAGCTGTCCAGCCATCACACAGCTCTCTAGCCCCTCACTGTTAACAGCTCCAACCACTGTGTGGCTGCAATACATGAGACATCCCAAGCCTGCAGCACCAAGCTGAATTCCTTCTGAATTCCCAACTCACAAAAGTTATGAGAGATAATCAAATTATTATTGTTAAATCACTAGGTTTTGGGGTAATCTTTATGTGGCAACAGGCAATAACATCATACTTTATTCCCAACCATCACTCCCCAGTCTGATTTCAGACTGTGTTCTTAAAGTTTGGTATACAAATGGTCAACATCTATATATACTAGTAAAAGCCTCGGTCGATGGGCACTGACTACCAGGGGGCAGTCAACTTGGACATACGAAAAAAAGAAACAGGCGATTGAGTCTATGAAAGATCACAAGCAGGTGGGGCTGAGCTGCAGTTCGCATTGCGAGGCGGGGCCATGGGCCCAAATTCCGCAGCTCCCCAGGCACCGCTCCAGAGGCGCTGCGCCCCGAACCCTGTCAACCCCTCTGGCCACGTCCTCCCGGGGCAGCCGGAACTGAGGGAAGGAGGGAGGGGAAAAAGAGACCATGAACTCTGTCCCTAGCGCCAGCCTCCTATCAGACTGGAGCCACCCCAGGACTTGCAGGATGGCGACTGAAGTGGGCGGCTGCGCAGCTACCGCGACTCCCTGGTTTACCCGTGCGCCCCTTGGACATTCACCCCACTTCTCCGAGCCTCAGTCTGCACCCCTAGTGAGGCCATGGGAGCTCCACCCTAGGGACACCTTCTCCATAGCTTGGTGCAGCAGACCAGGAGATCCAGGGGCGGAGGTGGAAGACGGGGACAAATGCTCAGCTGACTGGGATGAGCGGGAGCTGCTCCTCCCTGACTGCCTGCCCTTTTTCGCATGACTACATACCGGGGGGGGGGGGGAGTAGTGTTGGATTGGATGCTGGTTTCAACCCTATCCCAGCAGGCACATCGAGGGACCCTGCACAGGTGCACGAATCTGTGCAGCTGGCCTCTAGTTATACTATAACCTGAGGCATTCAGAGAAGCTGATCACAAGGTCTCAATGTTCTTTTCTGCTCTCTTCATCAAGAAATATAAAACCCTAGTATGATCATTTTTCCTCCTATTTATATGGAAATATTTTTAAGAACTGAGCTGCTCCTATTATTTACAATTGCATTCATATTATCCCAAAATAATTCAAAATTCAAAACATGAAATAAAATCAGTGATTTATTGGTCTGAAATCTCCTCCCCAAATCTACTGAACCAACAATATTTTACCGAGTTTTTGCTTTGGAGGAGAAGACAATTTCTTTTATTTTACCTTTTGCTTTTTTCTTATCTTGGCTATTAAACAGGATTATTTGTGAGTGATAATGGACATCGAAAGGCACTTCATTCACTAATTAAATACAAATTAATAACTCATCAGTCTAGGATAAATGCAGAAGATAAAGGATTTATGGTCAATGTAGGTAATTGAACATGGATGTGTTTATCAAATCCCTGAATACAGATGGATGCTTTATGGCTTTCTGTATGTCTACTTTCAAATAAGTCTATTTAGGTCCTTTGCCCACATTTTGATTGGGTTGTTTATCTTCCTTTTGTTAAGTTGTATGAGTTCCCTATAAATTTTGAAGATTAAACCCTTATCAGATGTAACATTGGCAAATATGTTTTCCCATGAAGTGGGCTCCCTTATTGTTTTGTTGATCATTTGATGTGCAGAAGCTTTATATTTTGATGTAAACCTATTTGTTTATTTTCTCCTTAATTTCCATTGTCTTTGGAGTTGTGTCGATAAGATATTGCTATGAGATATGTTTGATATTTTGCTGCTTATGGATTCTTCTAAGATTTTTATGATTTCCTATCTTACATTTAAGTCTTTTCTCCATTTTGAGTTTTTTTTGTGTGTGTGTGTATGGTGTAAGTTGGTGGTCTAGTTTCTTTTTTTTCTTTCTTTTTTTTTTTTTTTTCTTTGCATGTATCTGTCCAATTTTCCCAACACTACTTTTTGAAGAAACTGTCTTGACTCCATTGTATGCTCTTGCCTCCTTTGTCTAATATTAACTGAGCATAATGGCTTGGGCCTAATTTGTTAATTACAGGTGGATGTTCTTGGATTTAGTTACTTTTCCAGCCTGGCCCAGGAGGAGGTGTGCAACACATCTGCCTATTCAGACGCAATTTTCTTCTTCAGCTTCAGTTACCCTTGAAATTATTTTTGCTAACACCATATGATGAATTCTGAATCTATTGTTGAATCAGCATAAATTTAAAGGTAGATCTACCTCCCACATGGTCACCGTCTCTGTTGCTAGAACCTATAGAAAGAAGAATATGATCAAAATTCCTCCAAAGAACTAATCTGCCCTTTGTCCAAATTGTCCTGATGTGGAAAACTCAGTCCCTTCTCCACAAAATGTAAAGTACTTTGGTTTATAATGACACATAAAAGGGAACACTTAGTAATTTTTAGATTTTTTCTTATATCAAAAACATCTTTTTACAATAAGAAAAAGGTCAAAGATATGCCTTACCCTACTAAGGATATTTTTCCCTTGGCTTCAGCGTTTGGGGCTAGAGATACTATTTGTGGAATGAGGCTGAGGAAATGAGCCAAAATGAATTTCAGGCTTACCAGAGCTTATAATCTTACTGAAATTCAACAATTAGTAATGCCTTGGCTGTGACAGCTAGGGAAAAAAAAATCTTCACATCAGATGGTGAGAGAGGCTGCTTGGGAAAAATCACTTCTATTTTACTGTTGTCATCCTGCCATTACCTAATTCAACTCATAACCTTGAAAGGAGACCTGGACCCTATGGGTTATAAACTCATGAAGATGGCTCCAGAAAGTTAACCTCCTTAGTAAGCCAAACAGAACTATAAATTCATAAATAGCCTAAATATGGAAAGAGTTTTTAAATATGATATAAGAAACAAACCAGCCCAGCTGGTGTTGCTCAGTGATTGAGCATTGACCTACAAACAAGGAGGTCATGGTTTGATTCTCAGTCAGGGGATATGCCTGGGTTGTGGGCTTGATCTCCAATAGGGAGCATGCAGGAGGCAGCTGATCAATTATTCTCTCTCATCATTTATGTTTCTATCTTTCCTTCTTCCTTCATCTCTGAAAAAAATAAATAAATAGAAGAAGAACAACAATACAAAAGAAACAAATCATATGATTGGCTTTAAATACTGCCTACATTAATGAATATCATTAAATGCCAAGAGGATTCAACAAAATTAAGATACTTAAAAGAATAAACACTTCTAATGTTTCCTTGTCAACTTGAACTTGAATTATATAGCATGACAGGGGGCAGCGCCCAAACCCCCTGATCGCCCTGCAGCTCTGTGTGTGACGGGGGGGGGGGGGGGCCCACAACCTCCCTATTCGCCTTGCTCTGTTTCGTGACAGGGGAGGGCACCCCAACCCCCTGATCCGCCCCTGCTCTGTGTGTGACAG
>NW_005871055.1:18118214-18161789 GCF_000147115.1 Myotis lucifugus
ACCGCAACCTCCCCTATTGACCTGCCTTGAGTGTGACAGGGGGCGGTGCCCCAACCCCCAATCGGCCCTACCCTGAGCGTGACTGAGGGTGGCATCGCAACCCTCCCGATCCGCCCTGCTCTGTGCATGACAGGGGGTGGCGCGCCAACTCCCCAATTGGCCCTGCTCTGAGCCCGACCAGGGCTGCACCTAGGAATTGGGCCTGCCCTCTGCCACCCGGGAGCAGGCCTAAGCCAGCAGGTCGTTATCTCCCGAGGGGTCCCAGACTGCGAGAGGGCACAGGCCGGACTGAGGGACCCCCCTCCCCCCCGAGTGCACAAATTTTTGTGCACCGGGCCTCTAGTCTATCTATATAAAATCCTAAGCAATCGTCGCAACTGAAGGGCCGACTGAACAGGCTGTGTAGGGTGACCAGGCTGGCAGGGGCATTAGTGAGGGGCGACCAAAGGACCGAGCAGCAGGCTGCGTGGGCAACCAGGCCAGCGTGGGGGCAGTTGGGGGCAACCAGGTTGGCAGGGGGGGACAGTTGGGAACGATCAGGCCAGCAGGCAGAGGCAGTTAGGGGTGATCAGGCTGGTGGGGGGGGCAGTTAGGGGTGATCAGGCAGGCAGTCAGGTGAGCAGTTAGGAGCCAGTGGTCCAGGATTGTGAGAGGGATGTCAGACTGCCGGTTTAGGCCCGATCCCTGGACATCCCCCGAGAGGTCCTGGATTGGAGAGAGTGAAGGCTGGGCTGAGGGGACCCTCCTCCCGGCCGTGCACAAATTTTGTGCACTGGGCCTTTAGTCTGTTACAGAAGAACATATATCCAGACTCTTTTTAACAGACAAGAATGACCTTATAGAGAAGGAGGGAAGAGAGGAATAACAACAAGAAGACTGTATCAATCTATTACATACTTTCTGGTTATTGTTCTAGACTCCAAGTGTCTCCCCAAAGGGAAGAATCACAGGGATAATTTATGTGCCTATTGAAAGTAATCTTCTATGCATGAGTGGCTGAAGAATTATCATTTATTTTCCCTCCATCATTACAGGTCTCCCAGGGGTTATACAAATAACCAGCATCATCTTATCCTAAACACTAAGCCAAGGTTGAGATATGAGCATATTAAAATCCAGTTTAAAAAATAATTTTATTTTACCAATGATCTCATTTATTAATTGATGACTGCCTTTTAAAGCCTTCAGGGGAAGACAGAAACTTTCAAATCTTTTCTCTGAGAGTTAAAATTTTCATTTAAGGATTCCAGATGGGCCAAATTTAAATATTAAAGTTCAAATGCTTTAATCACCAATAGATGAAAGGAATTTTACACAGTTTTGTTCCACATTTGCCACCCAGTAGTTCTTCAATCCCAGCCAAATTGGGCACCAGTTTAAATTAGATTTACTCATGAGACCCTTAACAATCACAGTCAACAAAGGATATTAAGGAGTTTAGGAAATAGGTCTATTAAATGACAATTAAAACTGTTAGCCTTCCAGAGCTAATTTTCAGTTAATTTGACCCCTGCAGACAGTTGTATTAAACTGCTGTAAACAAAGAAGTCTGCTTGAACATGCAAGCTGAAATCTGATTGTTAAGCCCTGGTAATGGTTATGCTTTATGTTCATGTTAAGATGTCTTCAGCTGTTCCTCTGAATAAGTGACTTCAAAATCACTTCCTACACAACTACTTAAGTCTTCCTAAAAGTCCTAACATTTGCCAGAGAATAATCTAGCTGGACTTTTCCAGAAAAGTCAGCAGAGGTCCTGGATAGTGGCTGGCTTTTCCTTTTTGTATGAAGTCTCACAAAAATTCTTATCACTGGGTGCTCTCATCCTGATGCAGAGTAAACAGGGCTTTTCATCTAGAACAGTGGTTCTCAACCTGTGGGTCGCCAACCTGTGGGTCGCAACCCCTTTGGGGGTCGAACGACCCTTTCACAGGGGTCGCCTAAGACCATTGAAAAACACATACATAATTACATATTGTTTTTGTGATTAATCACTATGCTTTAATTATGTTCAATTTGTAACAGTGAAAATACATTCTGCATATCAGATATTTACATTACGTTTCATAACAGTAGCAAATTTACAGTTATGAAGTAGCAACAAAAATAATTTTATGGTTGGGGGTCACCACAACATGAGGAACTGTATTAAAGGGTCGCGGCATTAGGAAGGTTGAGAACCACTGATCTAGAATGTGCCTGAAATTGGCCATCAAAAGTCTTAGATTATCCATAACCTTTGATATAGTATTTTTACTTCCAGGATATATTCTGAAGAAAAAAATCAGATATTTGCACAAAGATATATGAACAAGTGTGCTTGTTGCAGCATAGGATGTAGGCAAAACATAAAGCAAGTTTGTTTTGGTATTTCCTCCTGCCTCATTCTTTTTAATCCTCCCCATATGCCAAATCACCTCTCTCTATCTTAGAAACTTTTGCAGTTTCACTTCCTACCAGGCAATTACCTGAGAGCTGTGCCCTCCACGGGGCTTTTCTGCATCAAAATCTACCAATATGGTAATGTAAGAAATCTGTAAAAAATGTTTGTTAGTTTATTTGAGCCAAACTGTCAACAATTGCCAGAAAGCAAAATCTTCTTGAGAAAGGCAATTTTGTAGCTTATTTTATACGTTACAATCAAAAGACAAGAAGTAATGGGTTACATTAAAGTAATGGTAGATTCGGGAGTTGGAGAAAGCAAAGCTGGGAAATATCTGAGTGGATAAAAAGTAAAATGATACATCTTTTACATTAAGTGGGTACAGGATAGTTAATAGTGTTCAATTAACATGATAAAAATAATAATGAGAGGATTTGTAGTCTCTGCTCTGGTGCATTGGTTGTGGCCTGGGGATCTGGAAAAAGGGGAAGTTAACCTGACAGTCCAAAGGTATATTATCATAGATGCAAAAAGACAATGCACAGGCTCAGATAAGGTAAAGATTGACTTTTGTCAGGGAAGTTCTAACCTGCCATGAACTGCTTTTAGTTTAAAAGTTTTAATTTCATACCATCCTTGGTGGTTACTTCAGGTCTCTGAGTTTGCAAGGCAGCCATGCAGGCCTTCCCTGAGCTTGTCAGGTTAGCATGTGGCCCTTTTTTGTCCACATTCATGTCCCCCATACCCTCAGGATAATATTCTTCAGTCTGCCAGGCTAAAAAATCAGATACACTTTTTATACTGGAGTGTTAATAATGAGTAAGGTAACCCTCTACTGTGTAATATTTTACATTTTACCACAAGATCTTCTTTGATTCTGCTTTCAATGAAAAATGGTATTAACATGGAAATTTTAGGTCCAAAATAACCCAGTAGTTGGGTTTTTTTTGTTTGTTTGTTTTTTGTTTTGTTTTGTTTTGTTTAATTGACCACTTTTCATTTATTTTGAAAGCTAGTCAAGACACCAGACAGTTTTAAAAAGGGTAGAATTAATATTTTATTGTCATTTATAATCAGATGGTAGTTGAGTCTATAGTCTCTATACTTGATCTATTTTTTTTTGTAGATAAAAAAAAATTACAAGAGCCAATGGCTGTTAACATGATTAAATGAATTCATTGATGGTGGCTTCGAGTTTTTCCTTATTAGCTCAAGAAAACTCACCCATCTTTTGTCCTTTTTTAAAAAAACTGCAAGGTTGGCATGCATTTCACTTCACACTCCACAGCAACATCCCGATAGTCATCCACATCTACTTCAAGGAACACCGCATTGGAATACTTTTCAGAGAGGGAATGAAAGAAGCGCTTGATCATTTTGCAAGGCCCACACCACGTGGCAGAGAAGTCAACCACTATCAGCTTATCTCCTGCACTGTTCAAGGCTCCCTGAAAAGCATACTTGCTCTCGATCTGCTTCACCATTTTGGCAGCTGAGGTCTGACCAGTGACCATAGGAAGTGATGGGAATGGATGAAAAGCTGCAGACCGAGCTCCAGTAGTTGTTTTTATTGTTTAAAATATTTTTTCAGTGTATGCATGTGTGTATACATCTTTGTTTATTCTTTATTTTATTATGAAAAGATATTCATGCTTATTATGAAAATGTGGGAAAGAAAAAGGAAAAGGAAAATAAAATGAATCCATTTGCCACCATGCAGAAATTTTATTTTAAAAATTTTATTGTGTTTCTCTCCAGTCATAATAATATTATCAGGGAAATTGAGTAGACTGTAACAACACAAACTGCTGAGGTTGGAGTCCTTACAATATCTCAAGAAAAACAGTATTCTGAGACACAGGGGAGGATGAATGATTTTTATTTGCATGTAATTACATCCCTGGGTTTCAAAAGTTCCATTGCCCTTAATAAGTTCCTAGAAGAAGTGTAGCTGGGGATTCAGCAAATCTAAAGGCAAAGTCAGTATCCAGAGTCTCTATTCCATGTTGCAGCCAGGTCCAGTTCAGCATCAGACTAGTTGTCTGATGTTGTCCATTGTGTGTGGAGGTCCACATGGCCATGGGCCATGTGAGGAAACACGAGGGAGGCAAGAGAGCATGCGCCAAGCAATAAGAGTCCCAAGGATAGCCAAGAGCAACCAAGAGCAACCAAGAGCACAAGAGAAACCAAGAGAGTGAATTCCTTTGTTCAGGGGATTAAATACCCAAAATGTTACACCCTTGCAGTGGCCATGCCTATTCTGACCAATGGTCTGTTCCCAGGAGTGACTGACAGGAAAATATCTTCCTGATGTCATTCCAACTTTACTAGGCATGTGTCTATCTACCCTCTCTTGGACCCCTGGGTAGTATAAAGTTGTAGCTTCCTGGTGAAGCTACTGAAATGGCATGTCTATAATATTTGGTCTTCTTTTTGCTCTTTTTCTTTCTTTCTTTTTTTAAATATATTTTATTGATTTTTTACAGAGAGGAAGGGAGAGAGATAGAGAGGTAGAAACATCGATGAGAGGGAAACATCGATCAGCTGCCTCCTGCACACCCCCTACTGGGGATGTGCCCACAACCAAGGTACATGCCCTTGACCGGAATCGAACCCGGGACCCTTCAGTCCGCAGGCTGACGCTCTATCCACCGAGCCAAACCGGGTAAGGCTGCTCTTTTTCTGATGTTAATAACTAGGTTAATTACTATGGTGTCATTACCTCCAGAGAAAAAAAAGGAATCTCATTGTATTCTTACAAAGGAGAAATGGACGTAGTTCCCCATCTTCTTGTAACTGCTTCAGAAGAGAAAGAAAAAGACATGAGCATACTCCTTGAGGGAAAGCCTGCTGGGTCCTCCATCCACAGAGTTTTAAGGGTGAAGATTTTAGGGGAGATCCTAGGGGAAGATCTCAATAGAATATTTAGAAACTCTCCTGGTGTGTCCATTCAGGGTTGTGGTCTCTACTGATTTGTTGGCCAGCACCAGGGGAGGGGTAATTATTCCATGCAGCTAGTTCTGATGTCAGCTGGGGCTGGTTTTGTTGCTTATCTGGGCCTGGAGTTGAAATACAACTTGAGGCTTAGATGTTATCTCTAAGGAGGGAAGGTCAGGGGGGTCCAAACCACAAGACCACCAATATGCTAGGGGAGGAAAAGTCACCCTGAGGGCAAGGTCCCTCCTTATAATTCATTGTCCCTTGCTAGGCACCTGTGGTTTTTCACCCTGGTGACCTTCTATATCTGGCACATTGTCCTTTCTCTGCTCATATCTGTCTAACTGCCTGTAATACTTTGACTGGGGAACTCGCAGGGCAGGGGCAAGGAGGCAAAACTCTGTACCCAGGACTGCAGCTTCAGCCAGTGTCTGCCCCTGCTCTTCCTGTCCACCCCTGCCATGTGCCTACAAATTTCAAGTCTGCTGAGAACAGCACACTGTTAAGGCAGAGACACAGGTGAGACTGTTAAGAGCAGAAATAGAATATTGGAGACTAGCTATATGTTATAAGAAATATTAATCATGCTCTGTTAACCCTGATCGTTTTGTTCTAATTAAAGAAAGCACATTCTAACCTGGCCAGGAGTTGTATGCCCAGGGACCTGGGAGTCAACCTTTTGACCTGGGAGTCAACCTTGCAATATGGGCCTTTCTCTTTAGAAAACTGCCTATTATCATGGAAAGATTAACAACCTTGTTGCCGAACAATGGCATCCCGCCTCCAGCCCCCAGCCCACATTGCCTACTTTCCTGCACCTGTAATATCGATATTGTATGCCCATTCTTATTCCCTTTGCCTACTTCCCCATGTATTCTTTGTCCTACCCAATATAAGCAGCTGGCTGGGCGGGAGGGCGGGGAAGGGGGCGGGGAGACAGGGGAAGGGGTTGTGAAGAGCAGATTTTCATGGATGACCTATTACTCTTCCATATTGCCAGGATTATTGGAATAAATGCTCATGTATGATTCAACCCTGTCTCTGCTTAATTGGCTCAAGTAGTTACAGGCAGCCGGTTTCATATTCTGGCAACCCAGATGGGACTACAAGTGGGCCTCTGGGTTGGATACCAGGGATCCCATTTCCTGCCTGGACTGGGGGTTCTGGGGGCTGAGGCCTGGACTCACTTGCAACACTGCCAGGAATTTTCCTGTTTTGAATCCTAACCACAGCGTCAGCAATTTCCATCATTTCACCTAAGACCTAAGTTGAATTGAGAATTTTGTAACTTTGTAAAAAGAGGGGTCTGTTGTATGTTGTCTGTTGCCCCCCATCTGGTATGAGCCGAATCAGCTCCTGGTTGCAAGTGGCCTTTCACAGTCCTTGCCTGCTTTCCACACCTGAGCCTGATCAGCTTAAGGTCAAAACACAGCGCTGCATGGCTAGGGCATTCTGTCTGGTATTCTGTCTGGCTGTGCACAGAAAGCCACAAATGGTTGTCTGTTGTGCACACTTGTAAATATTGTATACTAGGGTGGTTTTTCCTGATATAACTTTGCCTGTAATCTTGTTTAATTCTTTAAGGATTGGTGCTGGTGGCTGAATCCTAGAGGATACTCCAGTGGGATGGATCTTGGGGGATTGGGCTACTTACACTTCTCTGCCAATGACAAAAAGGAAAATGGTGTTTTACTGCAATACTGCTTGGCCTATGTATGCTTTAGATTCTGAGGAAAGGGAGCCATTAAATTGGTCTTTAAACTATTACACTGTATTATAGTTAGAATTGTTTTGTCAGAGGGCAGGAAATGGGGGGAAGTGCCTTATGTTCAATCCTTTATGTCTTTGCATAATTCTGACTCGAAAGAAAAGAAAGAAAGGGCTAAGTTCATGGTTCAGAGAAAAGATGTAGTACCTGTAATACAAAAAGGTAGGGAGCAGGAGAATAAGAGAGAGTAAGAAGATGCCTTGCAGTCCATAGTTGAGAAACTTCCACCAAGTGTTCCAAAAGCTGGGAGCTCCCTCCTTTTCCTGAACCACTTAGGCACTGAAACTGAGCCTGAGACAGTCACCCTCTAGATTAGAAAGAGGCAGAGAACTGAATTTGGAGGGGATAGAGTTGCTTCCCTAGCAGAACAATTCCCTCTCCACCATATAACAGTAGGAGCCACTGAGAATGGGCACTCAGCAGAATATTATTGGACCCATACTCCCATTTTCCACCTCAGATTGGCTAAATTGGAAAACTTCCTACCTGGATGACCATGCTAAGATCAGGACTTTATTTCCATATTTGCCACTCATAACCCCACCTGGGAGTATACCCAGGCACTCTTAAATGGCCTCTTAACTGGGGACAAGAAGATATTAGTGTTTGGGAAAGCATAGTGTGAAGCTCTTGTCTGTGGGTTATGCATGCCTGTAAATATTGTATGTGAATCTCTCTGTTGACTGTTGTTTTGTGTCGCTTTGTTTGTTAAAGATGGGGTATTTCCTACTTTGTTGGGGGCCCCAGCTGTTTATGGCAGGCTGAACCCATGGAAGGGATTGCAGGAACTTCCTAGCAGCTGCAGAGAGTTCTTACTCTTGGGGACCCTCTCTGAGCTCCCTCTCAAGGTAGCTACCCAAAATGCTTAGCTAGTGATAGTTTTGTCTATCTATAATGTAACTTTGGTTAAGGATGCTCTTGGCTTGCTTTCTTATTTTGGGGGGAGCTTAGTTTACTCTTCACTATTTTATGAAAACAGGTAATCCTCTGTCTCTGCTGTTTTGGATTTGTGCCCCTCAGAACTGAAGGTCATTTGTTGTACTGGGTTAGTGTGAGAAGATTCTAAGGCTAATGCCCCAGTCCCTCCTTTTGGGAGTACTCATCCATTTACTTCAGGGGTTGTTGTTTTTTATGTTTTGAAATAGGATAAGACCTCTTCTTATATGCAAGATTTTGTGTTGTTACAGTCTACTCAGAAGGGAAAATATGGGAAATAAAACCTTGTAAATCCCTCAAGTTTTTCTCCTAGGAGGCCAGACCTTCAGAAGTACCTCAGGCAGGAGCCACTCCTACTTTGTAAATAAATAAATAAAAATTGCAAAGTCTTTTGTAACTTAAAATTTTGGAGTTCTTCTGAGTTAAATAGTAAAAGTATTAAATATCTAAGTATTTTGAAATAACAGAATACTGAAATATTAATCTGAGTTTGCCTACTTTTGGCTTATACAGAGAATCTAGAGAATGGATTTGACTCTGTTAATGAATATGTCTTGTATTTTAATTTATATCTCTTAAAATGGTAAAAGTATTGCTAATGTGAGTAATGTTAATTACATACTTGTCACTTAACAATTCAGGTTTCTAATAGTTAAAACTTCTAATTGGAAAGAAGTTGTATAGTTTTGGTAATAGAAGGCATGAGACATGGAGATGCAATTTGAAGGAAAAAGGAAAGCGAGTTCTAAAGCTGGTTATTTCTGAACTAGAGGCCCGGTGCATGAAATTCGTGCACTTGGGGTGAGGGGTCTCGCAGTGTCAAGCCCCTGCTGGTGCCCATGGGACCCCGGCCTCACTGCACGGAGCCGCGGAATCCGCCTCTGTGCCGTACATGCAGCATCAAGTCCCCACCCACCCCACATGCACCTCATCAGGCATGCAGCCCCGCCCACCTGAGTGCACCTGCTGCGCACACAGCTTCCTGGTGATGGGTTGTTACACTGTGAGGGCATCACGGCATGAGGTCATCTCGACCACATCGGCTTTTATTATCTAGGATGGGTAAGAAGGTTTTTGAAAGTGGTTGAAAGATTTGTGAAAGTTATAGAAAGGTTGTGAAGAGGAATCTTAAAAGGAAATTATAGCTATTCTGAATACTAAATTTAAAGAGATAAATGAATCTAAAGTAAGGTAATACAGAATTTGTTTAGTCCTTTTCCAGTCTGCTTTTGAAGGAAAATTTTATACTTAAGGTACATAGGAAGCTTTGTCAAGTAAAAACTATATCCTATTTATATATGCATATTATTAAACTGGAGGTCTGGTGCATGACATTCATGCACTCATGGAGGGGTCCCCCTCAGCCCGGCCTGAGCCCTTTATCAGTCCATGAGCCCTCGGGGGATATCCGACTGATGGCTTAGGAGCCCGGCTTCTGGCTGAGTGGCGCTTTCCTTATGGGAGCACACTGATCACTAGGGGGCAGCTCCTGCATTAAGCGTCTGCCCCCTGGTGGTCAGTGCACATCATAGTGACTGGTCGTTCTGCTGTTTGGTTGATTTGTATATTAGTTTTTTATTATATAGGATAAATGTAAAAATTTTCAGGAAGTCTATAAATTCTGATATACTTTTATTTATAACTTTGGTTGTTATTATGTAATATTGTGTTTTACAGAGAGGACAGGATTCCATATCAATTGCATTATAATCAAAGCTTATTATCATTTAGAGATAGTCACTGTTTTATTATAACGCATTTGCAAAAATGTTACATCTTCTGAAGGATATGTGGAAAGGACTCTGACCTATTATAAATTACATATCTCTGAAAAGAAATTTTCAGATCATCCCCTTTTGAACTGGATGAAAATTATAAGAACTCTGTAGAGTATCTGGATTTATAGAAATAATGGCAAGAAAAATCAGAAGAAACAAAAGTTGATTATGGCACTGAATGAACTAAAAGTAATTTAGTTCAATAATTTTTATAACTTTTGTTGAAAGTATTTCTGATTTTTAATTTTTTTGTTTTTCAGATATAAGGAAACATTTTTAAATCAATTTGGTAAATCATAACTCTTTCTCACTACTGATTCCTCCAGAATTTGGCAATTCTTAATGAGTGAGTCATAGCAATACGTTTCTTTTCATGAATTCAATAAGACCTGTTGCCAATTGTGGTTTTATTAACCAAGACTTTGACTGGAATGTCATGTCTAAGAGAAACATATCTGGACTCTGGATGTCACCAGAAAGCTTTAGGGAATGAAGACTGACTTTGAAGCCAATAAGAGCCCCTTAGAGAAAAGCCTGGTACCTTGTTTGATCACATGGTTCATGGCAGTCTTTCCAGGTAAGGAACCAAGTTTGCTTTCCTGAAAGATGGCAAGGAAGGAACCTCAAGACATCATTGGGGAACTCAAGAACTTGAGGAATTCACCCAAGTCAACAGGTATTACAGAAAACCTGATGGCTCAGCTTTTATGCCCTGAGCGGCTAACTGAAGCTCAATCATGAAATTAAAGGAAAGCAGATTTTAAGAAACCTATGTGATCAATTGCTATTCTTATTGTGTTCATTCAAATAATCAGGCCAAATTGAAACTAGACTCAATAGAGTAAATAAATTTGTCTTAATTTGGCTCTTTATTAAAAATGAGGCTGATTTTAGAGGGGAAAGTATGTTTCAATAGATTCTATAATACACAATTTTGAATACTAGACTCTAATTCAATTAATTATCTTCAAAGTTTTCTTGTTGTTTTAGCTTTTGCCCCAATAATACTAAAACTTATAACATAGTTTGTCTCCGCCAGGTTACAAGCTCTACTAGTATTCAGAGATACCACCTCTAGACACCATTGCCACCTCCTTTGTGACCAGGCCTCATCTTTCCCCTGACAAAAAGCAATGTTATCTTGGCTCTGAAGGAAAATGTCATCCCTCCTCAGCATACAGCAGTTACAGAAGAGACCCTGCACCCCTTTTCTTTGAAAGAATTCAGATTCAGGATTCTTGAGGGGAGGGGATATAATAGGCAGTTAGACAGACATAAGTACAGTAAGGATAATGGGCCAGGTCTGCTACATCTCTTTGAAGCAAGAGAGAGAGGGCTACTCAAAACATGCAAAGCCAGGTCACCAGATGATCTACTGGAGGAAAAATGGACAGGACCTTGAGATGTGCTTCTCACCACTCCAACTACTCTGAAGCTGGCAATGGAGGAACCTATATAGAACAGAGCTTTACATCTTGCCTAGTAGTAGTTGTGACACCTATTTCTAATATATAGAATTATTCCATTCATTTTTGGAAGAAAGCCATATACAGAGACCTTTATTGTTGGGACCTACTATCCAGGTGTTATGACAGAAATCAGGCTGTTGGGAAGCGACAAACCATATGCACTCAGAGATTCAGAAAAGAACTGTTTCATTCGCACCAGTGCTGGCTCAGCAGAGTCCCCTCCAGAGGCTGAGTGCCACAACCTGCACAGTGGTGTTCAAGATCTGAAGGAGGGGTCGACACACAAATGAAAACGCTATATGAGAAATATGAATTTAGAAGGCATTAGGGGCCATGTGGAGCCTCTTTCTTGAAGAGACACACCAAGGTCCCATCTGCTTTTTATTCACTTTTAGATACACATCTTGCCCTCAGTAAAGCACGGCAAACAGGTAGCAGACAGACAGTCTCAAAGTTAAGTAAAGATTAGTAAGGTCCAGTAAAGATTTACTTGGAGGCTATCAGGTCAGGAAATTGCTTCGAGCCACTGTTATCTCAACATGAACAATCAGTGCCTAGCGTCAGCCCTGCTAACACTCAAGGTCCCATGTTCCTTGGTGCACTCTCATGACAGTATTGGCAAGTAGTGGCTTCCCGCAACTGAGCACCGTGTCTGGGTTCTGACCTTCTTTTATACATGACTAGAGGCCCGGTGCATGAAATTCATGCACTGGGTGGGGGGTGGTGTCCCTCAGTCCATCCTGCACCCTCTCCAATCTGGGACCCCTTGGGGGATGTCCAGGGATCGGGCATAAACCGGCAGTCAGACATCCCCCTCATAATCCAGGACTGCTGGCTCCTAACCACTTGCCTGCCTGCCTGCCTGATTGTCCCTAACTGCTTCTGCCTGCCAGCCTGGTCACCCCCAACTGCCCTCCCCTGCCAGCCATCTTGTGACAATGTGGGGGCGGCCATCTTGTGATGACATGGGGGCAGCTATCTGGTGATGATGTGGGAGTGGCCATCTTGTGGCAGCCATCTTGTGGCAGCCATCTTAAACATTTATTTTTTATTTTTTTTAAAATATATTTTATTGATTTTTCACAGAGAGGAAGGGAGAGAGATAGAGAGTTAGAAACATCGATGAGAGAGAAACATCGATCAGCTGCCTCCTGCACACTCCCCACTGGAGATGTGCCCGCAACCAAGGTACACGCCCTTGACCAGAATCGAACCCGGGACCTTTCAGTCCACAGGCCAACGCTCTATCCACTGAGCCAAACCGGTTACGGCTTGTGGCAGCCATCTTGTAATGATGTGAAGGCATGAGGGTCAATTTGCATATTACCTCTTTATTATATAGGATAAGCTTCCGGGTGTTCAGGGGTCTTTCCACACAAGTGGCAGCCTGGGAAGTTGGCTGATGCAAGAAGCAAGCAAGATTACAGAAGCCAAAGGCCTGGTTATGGTGGAGCAAGTAAGGGGAGGGTTATCTGCTCTCGGCTTGCCTTCTCATTCCCCCCTCTTTATTCTCAAGCTGTCCCTAGAAAACTTAGAGAACATCATTATTGTAAGGGTGGGTATGGGCAAGGGATTTCCCGCTGTGCTGTATGAAGAAAATGGGGTGCCAACTGCTCTTGCTGAACAGGGGCATTGAATGGGGAGGGGATGAAGCAACTAGGGCTCCTCACTGTCCAGAGAGTCATATCGGTAGTTGAGGTTCTTTGTTTGAAGCATCATCTGGAGTTTTATTGCTTCTAAATAAGCAGAAATGAAATGGGTTAGCATGTTGAGAATACAGGGGCCAAAAAGGAGTGCCATGAGAAGCATTAGGAGGAGGCCAGTGAGTGGGAGAGCAAGATGCCCAATTTCAGATATTACCCAGGAGTTCCAAGATTCTGACAATTCCTGTATCCTTTTTGCGACCCATTCCTTTAATTGCTGGGCCATATCGCTAACTATTCCTGATTGGTTAACATAAAAGCAGCACTCTTTGTTTAAGAGACATATTTCCCCCTTTTCAGCAGTTAGTAGTTCTGCTGAAAACCTTCTGTTTTGTAATACTACTGCTGCTAGAGAGTCTACTAGATCCAGTAAGGATAGTAAGGATTTTTTTAAAAATATAATTTATTAATTTTTACAGAGAGAAAGGGAGAGGGATAGAGAGTTAGAACCATTGGAGAACAAGATGGTGCCATAGGTTAACGCCGGAGCTTGCTGCCTTGAACAACCACTTCAAAAATACAACTAAAAGACGGAACGGAGATCATCCAGAACCACAGGAAGGCTGGCTGAGTGGAAGTTCTACAACTAGAAGGAAAGAAGAAACCATACGAGACTCAGAGGAGGTGCAGTGCTGAAGTGAAATACTCAGGTTCGGAGTGCATGTGGAGCGGGTCGGCGGCAGAGGGAGCGGTTGTTGTCTTCAATCGGGAGGGAGTTTCAGACTCTGAGCTCCAGATCCGGGCGAGTCTCTAGGGACCCAGACTCAAACGGGAGAAGCGGGAAGGCAGCTTTCTCTCCGAGGTCTGCAGCGGTTGCAGAGCCGCTGGAGACGGAACTGAGAGCAGCCATAACTGCTCGCTCCGCCCGCCCTGTAGATCCCCTGGGGACCCGCCCTGCCCAAGCCCTGCACAGAGGCATTTGCCGGAGAGCCTCAGGCAAAAGCTAGATTAGCACCGCCCTAGAGATTCAGCACAGTAGGGCTCCCACTGCAGACACAGCTGACTCTCATAGCCAGTTAGCCTGGAGGTCAATTCACCCCCGTATTACCGAAAACAATCAAGGCTTAACTACAACAAGACTGCGCACAAAGACCACAAGGGGGTGCACCAAGAAAGCATAAAAAATGCGGAGACAAAAAAACATGACAGAAATGGAGGATATAGAGCTAAAAAACGCACTTTTAAGGGCTTTCAATAATTTTCTAGAAACTGCCGATAAACTTGATGAGAGCCTCAAGAAAACTAATGAGACCCTCGATGTTGTGATAAAGAACCAACTAGAAATTAAGCATTCACTGACTGAAATAAAGAATATTATACAGACACCCAACAGCAGACCAGAGGAGCGCAAGAATCAAGTCAAAGATTTGAAATGCGAAGAAGCAAAAAACACCCAACCGGAAAAGCAAAATGAAAAAAGAATCCGAAAATACAAAGATAGTGTAAGGAGCCTCTGGGACAGCTTCAAGCACACCAATATCAGAATTATAGGGGTGCCAGAAGATGAGAGACGGCAAGATATTGAAAACCTATTTGAAGAAATAATGACAGAAAACTTCCCCCACCTGGTGAAAGAAATAGACTTACAAGTCCAGGAAGCACAGAGATCCCCAAAAAAAGGAATCCAAAGAGGACCACACCAAGACACATCATAATTAAAATGCCAAGAGCAAAAGACAAAGAGAGAATCTTAAAAGCAGCAAGAGAAAGAAACTCAGTTACCTACAAGGGAATACCCATACGACTGTCAGCTGATTTCTCAACAGAAACTTTGCAGGCCAGAAGGGAATGGCAAGAAATATTCAAAGTGATGAATACCAAGAACCTACAACCAAGATTACTTTATCCAGCAAAGCTATCATTCAGAATTGAAGGTCAGATAAAGAGCTTTACAGATAAGGAAAAGCTAAAGGAGTTCATCACCACCAAACCAGTATTATACGAAATGCTGAAAGGTATCCTTTAAGAAGAGGAAGAAGAAGAAAAAGTAAAGATACAAATTATGAACAACAAACATGCATCTATCAACAAGTGAATCTAAGAATCAAGTGAATAAATAATATGATGTACAGAATGAACTGGTGATTATAATAGAACCAGGGACATAGAAAGGGAATGGACTGACTATTCTTGGGGGGGAAAGGGGAGTGGGAGATGCGGGAAGAGACTGGACAAAAATCGTGCACCTATGGATGAGGACAGTGGGTGGGGAGTGAGGGCGGAGGGTGGGGCGGGAACTGAGAGGAGGGAAGTTATGGGGGAAAAAAAAGAGGAACAAATGTAATAAACTGAACAATAAAGATTTAATTAAAAAAAAAAAGAAACATTGATGAGAGAGAAACATCAATCAGCTGCCTCCTGCACACCCCCTACTGGGGATGTGCCCGCAACCAAGGTACATGCTCTTGACCGGAATCGAACCGGAGACCCTTCAGTCTGCAGGCCAACACTCTAGCCACTGAGCCAAACTGGCTAGGGTGGCTACTAAGAATTTTGTAACCTGTTCTATGTCATCTTAAAGGTCTTTTGATAATTTCTGGTAATAGGAGGCTGATGAGGCTATACTTTCAATACCAGTACCTATTCCAGCAGTGATTCCTAGTCCAATTAACAGGGGTATGACCTGAATGGCTCTTTTAGATAGGGTGTGTGCTGCCAGAGGAACTACAAGAGATTGATTGTTGGGGATAATGTTCATCTCAGGGGTTAAGAATGCCAGAGTGCAAGTTCCTGTCCAGTTAGATGGCAGGCATGAATAGGCATTTGTTCTGTATACAAAGAAAATCCCTGAGGAAGGGTGACACCAAAGTAGGTCATTTGAACAGTTAATTGACCCTTGGCAGTTAATTGTTTGATTACATTGGTTGTCAGGTATGTGGCCTACCAGCTCCGTTCCTTGTTGGTTTTTAAAACATGTGGGAACTGGTTGTGACAACTCTATAATTGTCCCAGTCCATAAGTTTTTCCTCCCAGGTGCACATGGAGGCAGAGTCATTTGACCTCCCTGTTTCCTGAGAAGGCAGTCCTTCCAGTTTACATAGTGAGTTTCTAGGCAGGGACATTTGGGAAGGCTGGAGTTCTCAGTAATGGAGTTTAGCAACAGTAAAAGAACCAGCCTCTTCTTGTAGGGTACTTGGTTTGGGACAGCAATAAACGAGGAGGGCAAGGAAGAGGATAGTTAATATTGCTAACAGAAAAAGATAAGTAAGGATACAGGGTCCAAAGCCAGGATCAGCCCAGCAGGTGGTCCACTGACGGAGTCCTTAGGCTTTTGTGTAGGTCGATCAGCAGGTTTTACTGTCTTCTTGAGGGTGATGTGCAGAGGGTTGTCTTGGTTGGGGGTTATCTTCCACTCAGGTTGGTTGTCCTTTGGTGGGTGGGCTGCCTTCACTCGGGAATGATGTATCCAGGTGTTCAGACCTGAAACTTTAAGGGCTGTGGGAGTGGTTAGTATTACTAAATAGGGCCCCTTCCAGGTTTGTTTGAGGGGTTCCTTTTTGTAGTTTTTACCCAGACTTGGTCCCCTGGCTTATGGGGATGTACCATTATTCCCAGAGAAATGGGTATTCTGTTAGTTACCCACCTATGTACCTTAAGGATGGTTTTTCCTAGTCCATGCAGCTATTTTTGAATCTCTAAATTTCCTAATTATTTTATGTCCCCTGAGTTTGATTAATGGGTGAGGTCTCCCAAATAGCATTTGAAAAGGGGAGAACCCTATCTTTGCCCGCATGGTACAGCGTACCTGCAGGAGAGCCAGAAGCAGTATTTCAATCCAGGGAAGGTTAGTTTCCTGATATAGCTTTGACATAGCCTGCTTAAGGGTTTGATTCATGTGTTCTACTTTCACTGAGCTCTGAGGCCAGGAGGCCATGTGTAGATTCCATTGGATGCCTAGAGTCTTAGCTACCTGCTGTACTACTTCTGCCATGAAGGCTGGGCCATTGTCTGAGCCCATAGTTAATGCATTCCATATCTCGGGATGATGTCTCTTAGTAAAGATTTGGTTACTTCTCTTGCCTTCTTTGTGCATATGGGGTAGGCTTCAACCCAGTCCAAGAAAGTACAGACAAAAACCAGGAGATATTTGTTTCCCCTGCTGGGTCCTATTTCAGTGAAGTCTACCTCCAGATATTCAAAAGATGCTTAGCCGCAGTGCTGGATTCCAGTGGGCCCAATGGGGCCTTGCTTGGCATTGTTTTGGAGCCTGAGGCACAGAGGGATGGAAGTCGAGCAATCAGGTAGTACTAGCTCAATAAGGTTTCTACAGTGTTTTTTTCCCTGGTTGGTGAGTTCATGTTCCTGGAGGACCACCTGGTGGGCTAGTTGCTCTGGCACATATGTCTGTGGTCTGGGAGTATCCACCATCCTTCCTTGATCATATTTCATCCCTCTTGCTGTGCCCATTCCTCTTCCTGAGCTGTATATTTTGAGGGTGTAGGTAGTTCTGGGGCGAGCATGATTTTGGATGGTGTTTCTTGTTCTCTTGCAGCTTGTTTAGCTGCAGTGTCTGCCCAATGGTTTCCCTCTGACACTGAGTCTTTTCCTTTTTGGTGTTCCTTACAGTGGATGACTGCTGCTTCCTTTGGTTTCCAGACTACCTCTAACAGTTTTAGGATTTCATTTTGGTTTTTGATTCCTTCCCCTCCTACAATAAGGAGTCCTCTTTCCTTGTATATAGCCCTATGCATATGTAGGGTGGCAAAGGCATAGCGTGAGTCAGTATATATGTTGGCCCACATATTCTTGCTAAGTTCTAATGACCGTATTAGTGCCCACATTTCTGCTCTTTAGAAAGACCATCCCTCAGGAAGGACCTTTGCCTCCAAAGTTTCAAAATTAGAAAGTATTGCATACCCAGCATATCTTTTGCCCTCACTCATGAAACTAGTGCCATCTGTGTACAGAATGAGGTCAGGATTATGCAGTGGTTTATCTACCAGGTCTGGCCAGCTGGAGTAAACTTCATCAAGCACTTCCAGGCAGTCATGCTCTGGGGCCCCAGCTGCTATTGGCAAGAAGGTGGCAGAATTTAGAGTTTTTACTGCTTCCAGTCTTACTCATGGTTTTTCACATAGGAGCCCTAGGTACTGGGCCATCTGGGCATGAGTTAGCCAGTGCTGCCCTCTTGCATCGATTAAGGTAATGATGGAGTGGGGCACCTTCACGTTTAGGTTTTGTCCCAACATGAGCTTGTCTGCCTCCTTGATTAGCAGTGTGGTGGCCGCTAAGGCCCTCAGGCAGGGTGGCCAGCCTGCTGCAACCAGGTCTATTTGTTTTGAAAGGTAGGCTACCAGTCTCTGCCAAGGCCCAAATTCCTGGATTAGGACCCTCAGAACTATCCCATTGTTTTTGTGTACAAATAGGTTGAAGTCCGATGATATGTCTGGGAGGCCCAAAGCTCCGTGAGTTCTGTTTTGATGGTCGTAAATGTTTCTTCTTGATCAGGGCCCAAAACAAGAGATGACTTTTCCTCTTTTAGGGCTTCATATAAGGGTTTTGCCAGTTCTGAAAACCCTGGAATCCGTATTCGACAGAACCCAATGGCTCCCAGAGACTCTCGAATTTGTTGAAGGGAAGTGAGAACTAGAATAGCGCAGACTGCCTGTTTTCTTTCAGCCCCAAGCATTTGTTTGCCTTGGGTATTTCTGAAGCCTAAATATTTGACCTCTTTTTGGCAAATTTGTGCCTTTTTCTTCTATACCCGGTATCCAGCCTCCATCAGCAGCCTGAGTAAAGCCCTGGTTCCCTCTCAGCATTGGGCTCAAGTGGGACTAGCCAGTAGGAGGGCATCTACATATTGGAGGAGGACATCCTAAGTCCTGTCCTGAGAACCTGGCCAAGTCAGATGCTAGTGCCCCGCTGAACAAGGTTGGTGAATTTTTTAATCTTTGAGGCAGTCTAGTCCAAGTGAATTTTTCCTCTGCGCCTGTGGTGAGGTTTTCCCATTGGAAGGCAAACAGAGGCTGGCTATTAAGCACTAGTTGGAGACAAAAGAAGGTGTCCTTTAAGTCCAGGCATGTGAACCTTTCTGCCTTGGAAAGTATGAGTCCTAGAAGAGTGTATGGGTTAGGCAGCTCCCAGTGCAGTGTGATAACGGCTTCATTAATGGACCTTAAGTCTTGTACTGGGTGGTAGTCGTTTGTTCTAGGCTTCTTCACGGGCAACAGAGGGGTGTTCCATGGAGACTGGCATTGCTTTAGAAGCCTCCACTTGAGTAGTTGGTCTAGGTGAATCTGGATCCCCAGACATGCTTCCCATAGAACCATATACTGGCGTATCTTGACAGGCTGAGCTCCAGGTTTCAGGTCAATCAATATCGGGGTATGGTTTTGGGCTAGACCAGGGGGATTTTCTTTTGCCCAGATTAGTGGGAACTCAGCCTCTAGCTCCGGGGTCACTGTTGGCTCATGGGGAGGGGAGGTATACGACCTCCATTCTTCCTCCTGTGGTACCATCAGAGACAGAATCATGGGAGGGGCTTCCTTATCTAGGTGCAGTCATGCTGATCCATCCAGGGTAAAGGCTATCTCTGCACCCATATTTGCCTGGAGGTCCCTACCCAACAGTGGGACTGGCATCATTGGGTGCCACAGAATAGTCTACGGGTTTTTGTCCTGGTAACCCCCACAATGGTGACTTCTCGTCCTGATAGGGGTGCTACCTTTTGTGTCACTACAGAATGTTCAGCCCCTGTGTCCACCATAAAGTTCACTGTTTTGTCCCCAGCCTTCATTTTGACCATGGGCTCGTGGGGGCCAAGTTGGATAGAGCCTGGTCTTTCCTAGTCGGAATCTACTCCTGCCAGGCCAATCAGGTCAGCCTCTAGTGGTTCTGCCCGCAGTAGCAGCTGGGTGGAGCAGAAGCTCCTGGCTCCCCTTCTGACGGTTGGGGCACTCATTTTTCCAGTGCCCAGATTCCTTGCAGTAGGCACATTGGTCTCATCTCAGGGGCCCTTTCCTTCCTGGTTCTTTAGTCCCTTGTTGTCTCTGTCTGGGCTCTTCTGGCAGGGCTGGTTGCCTCAAGGCAGTGGCCAGGAGAGCTGCCTCCCTTTCATTCTTTGTTTTTCCTCCTTCTTGGCAGTGTGGTCTCAATTTACAAAGACCTTGTTGGCAATTTCTAGCAATTCAGTGGCATTCTTTCCAGCAAACCCCTCTAATTTTTGAAGTTTCTGTCTGATGTCAGTTTGAGCCTGCCCCACAAAGGCAGCATTGACCATGCGCTGATTTTCAAGGAACTCTGGATCGGAGTGTAGACTCTGAAAGCTTCACAGAGTCTCTCATAGAAATCTATGGACTCTCATGCTATTTCTACAAGACCTCAGAAGTCTTTGCCATGTTTGTAGGCTTCTTGGTCCCTGTCCTCATCCCTTGGAGGAAGGCGAGTGGTTATCTTTCTAGACCAGCAGTCGCCAACCTTTCAGACCTCACGAACCACTAAATTCATAATTTTAAATCCCGTGGACTACTAATATAATTTTTTAAAAGATAAATACATTTGTAAAAAAGATCAGAGAACTTCCATTTTATTAATATGAAATGCACCTATTTAATATAACAACATTATAAATACTTAGTTAATCATAAAATCTTCAAAGGTTGTTTAATTGTAATAAATTTATTAAAGTAATTTTAAGTTTTATGAAATAATTGAAGCTTATTTAAGTATTACACATCTTTAGAGTGTGATATTTGCTCCTGTTTGCTTGAAATAAGTTTATGGATTTTTGGCTCCAATGACGTTACTGCAAGACAGAGAGCCGTATTTATTTCAAGTGGAGACTGGAACCTACTTTTAATTGCTGTGACAGATGAAAATTTTTTTTCACACAAATATGTTGTTGAAAGTTGAATCAAAATTTTCATTGCTTTTTCACTCAGCAATGGGTATTCACTTTTAATGGAGATCCAAAAATGAGATCTTGATAAGGATGACTGGAATTTAGCTTTAAGACTGTTGTTGGATGATAGATCGACGAGGCTTTCTTTTTCATTCATGCTTAAATTGCCATCTTCAATGTTTGCTGCAAATGGATCTATTATCCACATATTGCCATGTCTGGGATCTTCTTTCTTTGGGTAATAACGACCAAAAGATTCTGTGAGTGATTGTAAGTGCTGTTGAACAATGGTTACCACCTGCCGGTTGACATCCTTCTCTCTCATATATTCATCAAAGTTTGAAAACATTTGCAGATCTTCTTCAGCCAACCGCGTTTGCCACAGTAATATTTTCATTTGAAAAGCATCCATTTTACCTTGAAGTGTGAACACATCCTTAAGTTGTCCTTGCAAGGATATGTTTAGTTCATTTAATAGTAAAAAATATCTGCCAGGTATGCAAGCTTGGCATCCCACTCATCGTCGGAGAAGAGTTCTTATAATTTTGGATTATTTTGCCGCTGGAAAAATGTTTTGACTTCTTTGCGCAGGGTGAACAGTCGGGTTAGTATCTTGCCCCTGGACAGCCATCTCACCTCAGTGTGAAGAAGGTGAGTGTACTGGGAACCCATTTCTTCGCAAAGTGCCTCAAATATTTGAGAATTGAGCACTTTATATCGAATTTCATTTATAATTTTAATAACATCTGATAATACTTTGTGTAGTTCTGGGGACATTTTTTCGCCACAAGTTGCTCACAATGAATAATGCAGTGTGTAGACAAAATGTCTGGGTGACCAACATTTTTCACCTTTGCAACAATTCCTGAAAGATGTCCAGTCATGTTTGCGGCACCGTCTGCACATATCCTAATACATTGTTTCCATTCAATTCTGTGTTCCAGGAAATAACTATGAAGTGCTTCAAAAATCTCAGAGCTAGTTGGTCCACCCGACCAGTTGAGCGAACAAAGTAGTTCTCCCTGTAATTCTCCTTCACACTCAACCCTCACAAAACAAGAGAAGTGCCTTGTTACTTATGTCTGTTGATTCGTCAAGTTGAATTGAATAAAATGGTGACTTTTTCACCATTTTTATAACTTCATTTTCATTATCTTCAACCATGTCTTCATTTCTACGTTTGACAGTGTTAGCGGACATAGGAATTGCTTTCAGTTTCTGGGCAGCCTGCTTTCCCAAAACCTCTTCACAGGCTTGTAACATGCAAGGCTTAATTAATTCTTCTCTAATCATATATGGCTTTTTATTATTTGAGATCTGAAGTGCTATCAGATAAGAAGGCTTTAATAAGGATTTATCTCTAACAGTCATTTTTGTTAGAGCAATTACTTGCTTTTGCATATTTTCACACATTCTTTGAAAATATTCGAGTGTTTTCTTAGCTAAATCTGGGTGTTTTGATGGCAAGTGTCTTTCGAGTTTTGAAGGTTCATGGCATCATTGGATAAACTCTCAGAACACACAACACAAAGCGGCCATGGACCCAGCTCTCTACCAGGTTCTTGAACAAACCCATATTTCAAGTAGTTTGAATCATATTTTTTTGATACCTTGAGTTTTTTCTTCTGACTCCAGTTCGAATGTTCTTCCTAAAAGTGCCTGACGAGGACTGTGGAGACTCTGATTCATTGATCAGCTCACGGCTAAGTGAAGTACACATATTACTATTGTTACTATTATCATTAGTTACATTATCTTTTGTATTACTAAAGAAATGCAAAATATTCCTTTGCTTTTTTTTCCACTCTTTATGGGTTTATTTCATTCGAATCTAAAACCAAACAAGAAATGATAGTTATTAAAGTCAAATTATTTGGTGCCATTAAATATAACAGTTAAAGAAAATACACAGTTACATACAATACACAAATAAAATAAAAACAATCGGATGAGAATTGGTAATTGTGGAGCGGGTGACTGCTGTAATGGTCGAAACAATACTGAAGCTGCTTGCAGCTCTCTTGTTTCCCCTCTCTAGCTACTAGAAAGGGGAATTCACGAAATGTACTAGAGTCTAGTACATTTCGTGAATTTAGTGCAGTGTAAAGGTGAAAATTGTGATTCAGTCAGAATATAAGAATTTCTTAGAATATTTGTGTTTTATTATTATTTATTAGGATTAATAAAACATAAAAATGCAAATAATGTCCAATTTTTCTATGGACCACCAAAATTTTCTCATGGACCACCAGTGGTCCATGGACCACTGGTTGGCAACCACTGTTCTAGACGACTTCTTCCCTCCTTCATGTTTGGGGCCCAGTGTGGTTCTTCATCAGGCAAGGCTTCTAGTGCCCAGGCTTCTACTTCTAGGTGTCCAGCTGGGGCTTGAGTCTGAAGCCATTTCCTGACTTCAGTGACAATTTGTCAGCCTTCCTCTGTGCTAAATAAGGTGAGAAGGAGCTGTTTACAGTCAACCCAGGTGGGGCGATGAGTCTGAACTATGGATTCCAGGAGATCAACCATCACCTGAGGTTTTTTGGAATATGATGGTATGTGATGTTTCCAGTTGAGGAGGTCAGTGGTGGAGAATGGCTGATAGTAGAAGACTAACCACCCCCTCTTGTAGGGTCCCATCAGGGCCTATTCTCTGTGGGCCCCTTATCTCCCACAATGGCATCTGCATTGCTGCTAGCAGTCTATGTCCTTGGGTTGGGCCACTGACCTAAGATATCTTCCCACAAGCTCGAGTGACCCTGGTTGTGGCGGTGGGCTAGCTGCAGGCAGGGGTGAAATCAATGGAGGTGGGCTATTGGGCAGGTGAGGTTCTCCATCTTCAGGTAATGGGGCATTGGGGGTTGTAGAGAGCACCTGGGAAGGCACATGAGCATTTCTTTGATTATTGTCAGCTGAGTCCAGTGGCGTTGTCAGAGCCACATCCTGGAAACATACTGTGCTAGAGGCAGGTATGTTGTCAGCCTGACCCTTAGCTTAGGTGCCAGGGGGTGGGTTTAATTATTTAAGTTCAGCCAGGCATAAGGAACAGATGGAATTATCCGGGCTCAGCCAGGAGTGACAATTACAAAGAAGCTACAAGAATGAAGAATTGCAGCTTGATCTTTAACCATGATTTCACATAATTTCATTTGTCTTAAACTCTAGTAAAACTTCCTGGAGTCATACTGTATAAATAAAACGTGCTGCACTGGCTCTAGGTCACTGTCTCTCCATCAGAGGGCAGCTGTCCCACCTGGTCCCAGCTTTCCTTACTGTCTCTGTGTCTGTCTCTTTCATTTTCTCAATCCCCCATTGCCCCTACTCAGTACTCATGTCCGCTCTCTAGCCGTGCTGGTCGCAGTCCAAGAGAGAAGTATTTATAGGGGATGTATGGTGGTGGCAGTGAAATGGCTTCCTCTGAGTCCCCTTGTAATATGGGAGGCCGTTGTACTTTTTGTGAAGTCTTTCTTTCACTTTGTGCCACAAGGACCTTACACTGTCCCTAACCAGTAATGCAGAACCGGACCCAGGAAGGCCTGATCTGAGCTATTTCTAACCATTGGTCTATATAAGGAAACAGGTCCAGGTAGCTGGAGCTTCCTGTGACTACCTTAAATACGGCCCGGACTGTGGGGATATCAGGGTGTCTTCTGAGGGCCACCCTACACCAAAGGTGGGCCATTTCAATTCACAGAGGGTGCACAGCTTTCCAGGGGTCAATTTGACCCCATAATCTCCTGAGAACCTTTTCTTAAAGTTTTTAATCATACATTCCTGAACAGAACAGTGGGCTTTGAGGAATTCCCCCTATGATGGTGTCCAAAATGATGAACTAAAAACCTCGCAGTGAATGGTGTCACGAGACCACAAAAAGAGGGTGTTTTTCATGTCATCTGCCTGGCTCCTCCACTTGTAGGGAATTAGGTGCCTGTTAGCATTGGCAGGTTAGTATAAGCCCTTAACCCAGATCAGGTTCGTCAAGAGGGACAGTGTTCCCCAGAACCTAACACCACCCTAAGCTGTATGAGGTCCCCATGGAATCGCAGGTTGGGACTCATTCAGTCTCCATAGCTGATGCCGTGGAGCACAGTCACTCACACACACATGCACACAGATTCACACAGAGTTCAAGACTCCCATCCCAGGAGTCCCCTATCCTATGCAGGGACCACACCGCTCAGGAGGTGATTAAGCTCCCCTTCAGCCTTAGAGGCAGGCCTGAACTCAGTCCTGGGTCCCCGGGGACACTTACCAGTCTGATGTCCTGGTCCTGGCAGACTTTTCTGTCCTCCCTGGAGTCCATTTGAGCACAGTGGTGGCCAATTACTGTTGGGCCTGGCAAGGGTTGGGGTCCAGTGAAATCACTGGCAACGTGACTTCCTGTACATCGCGGGGACCTGAAATTAGTGGCCTCCTCTGCTGGCTTCTGAAAATGGTGGCTCAAAGGGCCACCACGGCTGTTGGCTTCCCAGTCAGGGAACCAAATGATATGGCAGAAATCAGGCTGGTGGGAAGCAACAAACCACACACACTCAGAGATTCAGAAAAGAACTTTTTTATTCACACCAGTGCTGGCTCAGCAGAGTCCCCTCCAGAGAAGCTTTAGGTTCACAGGAAAATTGAGGAGAAGGTACATAAACACCCTGCCTCCACACATGCAAAGCCACCCCTATCACTGACCTTCCCTGCCAGAGGGTACATTTGTTATAAGATGAACCTACATTGACATAAGATAATTACACAAAGTCCATAGTACACATTATGGTTCATTCCTGGTCTTGGACATTATATGCATTTAGACAAGCATATAACTACATATATCTATTATTTTGGTATTATACAGATTATATTCACTGCCCTAAATATCATCTGTGCTCTGTCTATTAACCCTCTCTCATTGCTCCCTGAATGGAAAGCATTGATCCTTTATTGTCCCTATAGTTTTGACTTTTCCAGAATGTCATATAGTTAAAATCATATAGCATGTAGTCTTTTCAGATTGTTTTTTCACTTAGTAATATGTATTTAAGATTCCTCCCTGTGTTTTCATGACTTGATAACTCATTTATTTTAACATTGAATAATACTTTATTGTTTGTTTGTACCATGGTTTATTTATTAATTCACTTACTGAAGGACATCTTGGTGTCTTCCTTGTTTTGGCAATTACAAATAAAGCTATTATAAACATTAACCTACATGTTTTTGTGTGGACATAACTTCTCAACTCCTTTGGGTAAATACCAAGGATCATGATTGCTAGACTATATAATGTTATGTTTGTTTTATAAGAAACTATCAGACTGTCTTCCAAAGTGGCTGTACCATTTTGCATTCCCACCAGCAACGATCCACATCCTTGTCAGTATTTGGTGTTGTCAGTGTTCAAGATTTTGGCCATTCTAATAGGTGTGTAGTAGTATCTTATTATATATGAATTTTTAATTGGGTTTTTTGTTTTCTTATTATTGAGCATTAAAACTTCTTTGTATATGTTGAACAACAGTTCTTTAAAGAGATTTGTTTTTTGAAAATAGTTTTCCCCTGGTCTGTGGCTTGTCTTCTCATTCATTTGACATTTTCTTTAACAGAGCAGATATTTTTAATTTTAATCAAGTCCCAGCTTATCTATTATTTCTTTCATGGATTGTGCTTTTTATGTAAATAAAAAAATATCACCATATTTAAGATCATCTAGGGTTTCTCCTGTTGTCTTCTAGGAATTTTAGCTTTGTGTTATACATTTAGGTCTTTGGTCCATTTTGAGTCAATTTTTGGAACGGGTATAATGTCTATACCTAGATTTATTTATTTATTTTTTTGAATGTGGATGTGATTCCAGAACCATTTGTTGAAAATACAAGTGCTCCATTTTATTACCTTTGTTTCTTTATCAAAAATCACTTGACTAGATTTATGTGGGTCTACATCTGGGCTCTCTATTTGGTTACATTGATCTGTATATTCCTTGCCAACACCACTGTCTTGATTACTATTGCTTTAAAGCAGTTCTTGAAGTCAGTTAGTGTCAGTCCAACTTTATTTTATCCCTTCAATATTGTATTGGCTATTCTGTGTCTTTTGCCTTTGCATATGAAACTTAGAATTTGTTTGTTAACATTTACAAAACAACCTTCTGGGAATTTGATTAGTATTGACTCTATAGATCAAATTAAGAAGAACTAATATCTTTTTAAAAATTCTTTATTGTTTAAAGTATTACATAAGTCTCCTTTTCCCTCCATTGACCACTTCCCAGCCACCCCACCCCCTACCACATGCCCACACTCCTCCCCCGTCTGTGTCCATTGGTTATGCTCATATGCATGCATACAAGTCCTTTGGTTGATCTCGTCCCTTATAGGTTGGACAGTCTGCTTGATGCCTCTATGACTCTGGTTCTATTTTTATTCATCAGTTTATGTTGTTCATTATATTCCAAAAATGAGTGAGATCATGTGATATTTATCTTTCTCTGACTTATTTCGCTTAGCAAAATGCTCTACAGGTCCATCCTTGCTGTTGCAAATGGTAAGAATTCCTTCTTTTTTACAGCAGCATAGTATTCCATTGTGTAGATGTACAACAGTTTTTTAATCCACTTGTCTGCTGATGGGAACTTAGGCTGTTTCAAATCTTAGCTATTGTAAATTTTGCTGCTATGAACATAGGGGTGCATATATCCTTTCTGATTGGTGTTTCTGTTTTCTTGGAATATAGTCCAAGAAGTGGGATTACTGGGTCAAATGGAAGTGCCATGTTTAATTTTTTGAGGAAACTCCATACTATTCTCCACAGTGGCTGCACCAGTCTGCATTCCCATCAGCAGTGCACAAGGGTTCCTTTTTCTCCACATCCTTGACAGCACTTGTCATTTGTTAATTTGTTGATGATAGATATTCTGACAAGTGTGAGATGGTACCTCATTCTTGTTTTGATTTGCATCTCTCAGATGATAAGTGACTTTGAGCATGTTTTCATATGTCTCATGGCCTTCTGTATGTCTTCTTTCAAAAAGTGTATATTTAGGTCCTTTGCCCATTTTTTTAATTAGATTGTTTATCTTCTTTTTGTTAAGTTGTATGAGTTCCCTATAAATTTTGGAGATTAAACCCTTATCGAAGATAACATTGGCAAATATGTTCTCCCATGCAGGAGACTTTCTTGTTGTTTTGTTGATAGCTATGCAGAAGCTTTTTATTTTGATGTAGTCCTATTTGTTTATTTTCTCCTTAGTTTCCATTGCCCTAGGACAGTGGTCGGCAAACTCATTAGTCAACAGAGCCAAATATCAACAGTACTTCTTCAAAATAGACTCGCCCAGGCCAAAAACCAACTTCTGCGCATGGGCCACGAAGTTTCAATCACACTGTACGTGCGGGCCCACACGTGGTATTTTGTGGAAGAGCCACACTCAAGGGGCCAAAGAGCCGCATGTGGCTTGTGAGCCGCAGTTTGCCGACCACCGCCCTAGGAGCTCTATTGGTAAAGATATTGCTATGACATATGTCTATATTTTGCTGCCAATGACTTCTAGGATTTTTATGGTTTCCCATCTTATGTTTAAGTCCTTTATCCATGTTGAGTTTATTTTTGTGTATGGTGTAAGTTGGTGGTCTAGTTTTATTTTTTGGCATGTATCTGTCAAATTTTCCCATCACCAGTTATTAAAGAGACTGTCTTGACTCCATTGTATGCTCTTGCTTCCTTTGTAAAATATTAATTGAGCATAATGGCTTGGGTCGATCTCTGGGTTCTCTTTTCTGTTCCATTGGTCTATGTGTCTGTTCTTGTGCCACTACTAGGCAGTTTTGAGAACAGTGGCTTTGTAATATAGTTTGATATCTGGTATTATGATCCATCCAACATTGTTCTTCTTTATCAAGATTGATGCAACTATTTGGGGTCTTTTTTTATTCCAGATGAATTTTTGGAGAGTTTCTTTTAGGTCTTTGAAGTGTGCTGTTGGTATTTTAATGGAAATTGCATTGAATTTATAGATTGCTCTGGGTAGTATGGACATTTTAATGATGTTGATTCTTCCAACCCAGGAACATGGTGTATTCTTCCATTTGTTTATGTCTTCCTCTATCTTTTTTCTGAGCATCCTGTAATTTTCTTAGTACAGGTCTTTTACCATCTTGGTTAAATTTATTCCTAGGTATCTTAATTCTTTTGTTGCAATGGTAAATGGGATGTTTTTTTTTTTAGTTTATCTTTCTGTGAGTTCATTATTGGTGCATAAAAAAGCCATAGATTTCTGGCTGTTAATTTTGTATCCTGCTACACTGCCAAAATCATTTATTAGTTCTAGTAGTTTTTCATGGAGTCATTAGGGTTTTCTATGTACAATATAATGTCATCTGTGAATAATGACAATTTTACTTCTTCTTTTCCAATTTGAATGCCTTTTATTTCTTCTTCTTGTTTGATTGTTATGGCTAGCACTGCCAGTACTGTGTCAAACAGGAGTGGTGAACATGGGCATCCCTGTCTTGTACCTGTTCTTAGGGGAAGTGCTTTTAGTTTTTGCCCATTGAGTATGATGTTGGCTGTAGGTTTGTCATAAAAAGCTTTGATTATGTTTGAGGTATGATCCCTCTCTTCCCACTTTGCTGAGAGTTTTTAATCAAGAAAGGATGTTAGATTTTGTCAAATGTTTTTTTCTGCATTAATTGATATGATTATGTGATTTTTATCTCTCAATTTGTTTATTTGATGTGTCATATTTATTGATTTGGGGATATTATATCAGTCTTGTACCCCTGGAATAAATCCCACTTGGTCATGGTGTATGAACTTTCTAATGTAATGCTGGATCCAATTTGCTAGAATTTTGTTGAGGATTTTAGCATCTATGTTAATGAGGGATACTGGCCTGTAATTCTCTTTTTTGTGGTGTCTTTACATGGTTTTGAAATTAGGGTAATGCTGGCTTCATGGAAAGAGCTTGTAAGTATGCCTTCCTCTTAAATTTTTTTGAAAAGTCTGAGAATAGATTTTTGTTCTTTGAATGCTTGGTAAACTCTCCTGTGAAGCCATCTGGCCCCAGGCTTTTGCTTTTTGGAAGCTTTTTGATGACTGCTTTAATTTCTTCCTTAGTTATCCGCCTGTTGTGATTTTTTGATTCTTCTTGATTGAGTTTTGGAAGGGCATATTTTTCTAGGAATATGTCCATTTCATCTAGGTTGTTTAGTTTGTTGGAATAGAGATGTTCATAGTATTGTTTTTTTACAATCTTTTGTATTTCAGTGGGGTCTGTTGTTATTTCACCTCTTTCATTACTGATTTTGTTTATTTGGGTTCTCTCTCTTTGCTTCTTGGTGAGCCTGGCTAGAGTTTCATCAATCTTGTTTATCCTTTCAAGGAACCAGCTTTTGGTTTTATTGATCTTTTGTATTGTCTTTTTGTCTCTTTGTCATTTATTTCTGCTCTGATCTTTATTATCTCCTTTCTTCTGCTCACACTGGGCTTGTCTTGTTGCTCTCTTTCTAATTCTTTAAGTTGTAGTGTTAAATAATTTATCACCATTTTTTCCTTGTTTTTTGAGGTAGGCCTGTAGAGCTATGAAATTTCCTCTCAGGACTGCTTTCAGTGTGTCCCATAGATTTTGGATTGTTGTGTTTTCATTGTCATTCATTTTCAGGATGTTTTTAATTTCTTCTTTGATCTCTTTGGTAACCTAATTATTGTTTGATAGCATGCTATTCAGCCTCCAAGTGTTTGAATTTTTTGATTGTTTTTATTATAGTTTATTTATAACTAGAGGCCCGGTGCAAAAAAATTTGTGCACTCGGGAGGGTCCCTCAGCCCGGCCTGTGCCCTCTCGCAGTATGGGACCCCTCAGGGAATGACCACCTGCTGGCTTAGGCCGGCTCCCCGGGGGATTGGGCCTAAGCTGGCAGTCAGACAATCCTCTGGCAGCCCAGGAGCCCTCAGGAGATGTCCATTTGCCAGCGGGGAGCAGGCCTAGCTGCAGTCGGACATCCTTAGTGCTGCTGAGGAGGCAGGAGAGGCACCCACCACCACTGCTGTACTGGCAGCCGTCAGCCTGGCTTGTGGCTTAGCAGAGCTCCCCCTGTGGGAGCAGAGACCACAAGGGGGCAGCTCCTGCATTGGGCATCTGCCCCCTGGTGGTCAGTGTGTGTCATAGTGATCAGTGATTCCCAGTCACTCTGCTGTTAGGGTCCATTTGCATATTACTCTTTTATTATATAGGATAGAGGCCTGGTGCATGTGTGGGGGCCAGCTGGTTTGCCCTGAAGGGTGTCCCGGATCAGGGTTAGGGTCCCCGCTGGGGTGCCTAGCCAGCCTGGGTGAGGGGCTGAGGGCCGTTTTCAGGCTGGCCACACCCCCTTCAGGGAGGCGGGTCCTGCTGGGTTGCCTGGCCAGCCTGGGTGAGTGGCTGATGGCTGTTTGCAGGCTGGCCACAGCCCCTTCAGGGTGGGGTCCCCACTGGGGTTCCTAGCCAGCCTGTGTGAGGGGCTGATGGCTGTTTGCAGGCTGGCCAAGACCCCCAGCATGGACCCTTACCCCATGAGGGTGTGGCCATCCTAGGTGAGGGGCTGATGGCTGTTTGCAGGCTGGCCACAGCCCCTTCAGGGTGGGGGTCCCCGCTGGGGTGCCTGGTCAGCCTGGGTGAGGGGCTGATGGCTGTTTTCAGGCTGGCCACAGCCCCTTCACGGTGTGGGTCCCCACTGGGTTGCCTGGCCAGCCTGGGTGAGGGGATGATGGCTGTTTTCAGGCTGGCAACAGCCCTGTCAGGGTGGGGGTCTCTGCTGGGGTGCCTTGCCAGCCTGGCTGAGGGGCTGATGGCTGTTTGCCGACTGGCCACAGCCCCTTCAGTGTGGGGGTCCCTGCTAGGGTGCCTGGCCAGCCTGGGTGAGGGTCTGATGGCTGTTTGCAGGTTGGCCATACCCCCTTCTGGGTGGAGGGTTTTGCTGGGGTGCTTGGCCAGCCTGGGTGAAGGGCTGATGGCTGTTTGCAGGCTGGCCAAGCCCCCCAGCAGGGACCCTAACCCCATGAAGGTATGGCCATCCTGAGTAAGGGGCTGATAGCTGTTTCCAGGCTGGCCACAGCCCCCAGCCACCCAAGCTCCCAATGGAGGCTGGCTGGAATCAGATATCTGGGATTTATTTAGCTCCTATAATTGAAACTTTGTTGCCTTTTGCTGAGGCCACAGTCAGCTACGGCAGGCAGAAAGCTTGGCTTCCTCCATCGCTGGAGCAACCAAGCCT
Source organism: Myotis lucifugus (assembly GCF_000147115.1). Lineage (NCBI taxonomy): Eukaryota > Metazoa > Chordata > Mammalia > Chiroptera > Vespertilionidae > Myotis > Myotis lucifugus. The sequence continues at coordinate 18,150,260 of NW_005871055.1, forward strand.
CCTGCTTGCTCCAGCTCTGTGGCTGCTGGCCACCATCTTGGTTGGGTTAATTTGCATATAGTCGCTCTGATTGGCTGGCGGGAATGGCTTGGGCGTAGCAAAGGTATGATCATTTAGCATCTTTGTCTTTTATTAGTGTAGATTTATGCCATTATAGTCTGAGAAGATACTTGATATGATTTCAATCTTCTTGAATTTGGAGAGACTTTTTCTATGACCCAATATGTGGTCTATTTTTGAAAATCTCCATGTGCACTGGAGAAGAATGTATTTTCTGTAGCTTTGGGGTAAAATGATCTGAAGATGTCGATTAAGTTCTTCTGATCTAGTGAGTCATTTAAGATTGCTGTTTCTTTGTTGATTTTTTGTCTAGGAGATTTATCTAGTGATGTCAATGGGGTATCAAAGTCACCTACTATGATTGTATTGTTGTTGATCTCTCTGTTGATATCATTCAAAAGTTTTTTTATGTATTTGGGCGCTCCTGCATTGGGAGCATATATGTTTAACAGAGTTATATCCTCTTGTATTGATCCCTTTAGTATTATGAAGTGACCTTCCTTATCTCATGTTATGGCCTTCACTTTGAGGTCTATTTTGTCAGATATAAGTATTGCTACCCCAGCTTTTTTTTTCATTTGCCTGAAAGATATTTTTCCATCCCTTCACTTTCAGTCTTGTGAGTCTCTTGTTCTGAGGTGGGTCTCTTGTAGACAGCATATTTTTTTATCCCTTTAGCCACTTGATGTCTTTTGATTGGAGCATTTAGGTCATTTATGTTTAAAGTTATTATTGATAGGTACTTGTTTGTAGTCATTTTTATTTTTTGTGCCTGTGTTCCTTCTTCCCTTTATTTTTTCTTCTTTTTACAAGTCCCTTTTGCATTTCTTGCATTGCTGATTGGTGGTAATAAACTCCCTTAGCCTTTTTTTGTCTATGAAGTTCCTGATTTCCCCTTCAATTTTGAATGATAGTCTTGCTGGATATAGTATTCTTGGATTCAGTCCCTTCCTTTACATCACTTTGTATACTTTGTTCCATTCCTTTCTGGCCTGATGTGTTTCTGTTGAGAAATCATTTGATAATCTAATGGGAGCTCCCTTGTACATAACTTTCTGTCTCTCTGGCAGCTTTTAAGATTCTCTCGTTGTCATTAACATTTGCCATTGTAATTACAAAGTCTCTTGGTGTTGGTCTTTTGGGGTTCATGTTGTTTGGGACTCTCTGTGCATTTGTGACTCTTTTCTTCCCAAAATCGGGGACATTTTCTGACATTATTTCTTCAAATATGTTTTCTAACCCTTGCTCCTCTTCTTCTCATTCTGGTACCTCTATTATACATATGTTGCTTCATTCATTTCATGTTGTCCCAAAGCTCCCTTAGGCTCTCCTCCTGTCTTTTGATTTTTTCTCCAATTTCAGTTCAGGTTGGGTGTGTTTTGCTTCCCTGTCTTCTAATTCACTAATTTGGTCCTCTGCTTCTTCTAGTCTACTGTTGAAAGCTCCCATATTGTTTTTTATTGTAGCTATATCACTCTTTATTTACTCCTAGTTCTTACATAGGCTGTTGATTTTTCTCATCCATCTGGTTTATGAACTATATGACCCTTATTCTTTTTCTGACATATTGCATGCCTCCATTTCATTTAGTTCCTTTTCTGTCAATCCGCCTTTTCTTTCCTTTGGGGGTTGTTCTTCTGTACCCTCATTTTTGCTCTCACCAAAGGATCTAAGTGTCGAGTCGTGCCGGTCCTGTGGCTGCAGCGATGGGCTTGGTGGCGGGTGCATGGTTGTGAGTTGTGGCTGCTCCTCAGGCAGTTGCAGGCAGCATCTGCTCCTTGGGCGGTCGCGGTCTGGTGGTTGTTTGTGGGGCGGCCGATCCTTGTGCAGTTATACAGCAGCTACTTCTCATGTGGTCGTGGACAGTGGCTGTTCCTCTGGGAGTCACGGGGAAGCTGCTCCTCATGCTGTCAAGGTCAGTGGCTGCTCCTCACATGGTCATGGGGCTGCTTTCCTTGTATAGTTGCAGGGCAGCTGCTCCTCATGTGGTCACAGGTGGTGGCTGCTGGCACAGCTGCTGGAGAGGTCATGGTGCCTGACACTGCTATATAAGGCTTGGCTGTTTGCACCACATTGCTGAGCCTGGGGTGCTGTATAAGGCTTGACTGTTCATGCGCTCAGTTGTGGAGCCCAGTGATGCTGCATAAGGCTCCTCTGTTCTCACATGTGGTTGCCGAGCCTGGGGCTACTGCGTAAGGCTCGGCTGTTTGCACGTGTGCACAGGGTCATGGTTTCCCGAGGCTAAGGTGTCTGGTTGGTGGGAGGAGAGTGTCCTCTGGAACTCACAGGAGCCCTTAGCTGGGGAGGCTGGAATCCCAGTGTCCATGGGTCAGCAGCTGAGCATGGGTCAGCAGCTGAGCAAGCAGTTCCCTGGCTGGAGTGGCTCTAGGATCCCTGGTGATGTCTGAGTGCACCCTGGGTTCCCAGTCACAGCAGCTCTCCCCTTCAAGATGGCATGGCCTTTGTGGGAGAGTCGGTGCTCTGGGAGAGATTACTGCAGTAGCAGAGGCTGCCCAGCTATGCAAGTCCAATCCGCCAGCCCCTGAAGGTCCTGTGAAATCTAACTATCCCTCTCTTTCTCTCTCTCTCTCTCTCTCTCTCTCTCTCTCTCTCTCTCTCTCTCACACACACACACACACTCACACACGCGCGCGCGCACACGTGTGCCGCACGCCACAATTCACACACTCCACTTTTGCTCCCTCACTCTCTCACACTCTCTCCCTCACTGCCGTCCTGCTGGCTGCCAATTTGGAATCTCCAAAAACTGATATCTTGATCAAGTTGAATCTTCCCATCCATGAACATGGAATATCTCCTCATTTAGTTAGTCAACACTTTTTTTTTCTTTTATTGCTTTTCAGGACTTTATTGCTTCTCCTGTCCAGTTAAGCCTCCTTTAACAGATGCCAAAACCTAGATCTATGTGCAGTTAGGTGTACAATGCCAAGCAGGGGCAGGAGGGCCATGCTGGGAAGAATCCTGTTTTGTCCATCCAGCCTCCTGTGCACCTCACATGGGGCTCATCTAGGATTCAGGACACATAGGAAAGGGTATCCCTCCAACAGAGAAGCCAGCCATCTTCAGTAGTGCCTCCAGGAAGGGACCACCTGAGTTTTTCATATATCTAAAAATAATGATAAGATAAAAAGATGGGACATTGCACCTCTAAGGTTGATAAACCCCAAGAATTCCAGCCCCCCATTAATACTCTAGCAGGGTGCACATACAATTCGTATGGAATTTCACCTTGCAAGTACCTACAAAAATGGGAAAATTTAACTAAAAATGTTATCAGCTTGAAATGGCCAAAGTGGGGAATTTTTGACATCTCTAAATTGATTTTTCTGTGTGCTCAATTAGAAAAAGCTCTTCTAAAATTAAAATTAAATTAATGGGAAGCTTATCTTGATTAGAAATTAGAGGCTTCTAGAGAAGGATCAGATAAAATATCTTCCCTACCAGAAGTTAATAAGAAAATTTTAGAGACTGTCTCTGAATAAAGAAGGCTATGAAGCAAATAAGTGCCAAGACCCCATTTCTCCCCCTTCTATAGCTCCTCCACTATAACCTTTGCTCTCTGAGTCTCCTTGTGTAGATTTGCCCTCTGCCTTTCTTCTTCCTTCTCCTGTAGCCCCTTTATTACCATTCCCTACTGACCAAGGGGAAAATGAGAATACAAAATAAGAAAAAGATAATTCAATAATTCTAGAAGCTCTTTTCCTGGAAAAGCCTGTCTCAGGTAGAGGGGAACCAGCAATTGTATATGTTCCTTGGACTAGAACAGAATTAAGAAATATAATTAAAGATTTCCATGACCCTCTCCAGGACCCTGATGAGTTTGAAAAAAAATTTGATTTAACTGTTAGAACATAGGATCCTGGCTATTCTGACCTGTTCCAATTAATACACCTACTGGTTTCTGAGAGCAAGGTAATAGAATGGTTGAATAAGGTTCAATGACAAACTCCTGTAGATGATTTCTTAAAACAAAAAGAGACAAACAGGGAAAAATTCAGAGAATTAGCCCACCAGATTTATTAAGCCATATCTGAGATTTTTTTCCTCAGAAAAATAGGGCCAAGATCCAGCAATGTAAAAGAAAGCCTGATGAACATGTGCTTGATTTCTTTGAACCTTTTGAAAAAAGTTCAAATGATAATCAGGTCCATCTCCAGACAGTTTCAAGGATCATCAAAATTATCCCTTACTAAATTTGGCATTTTTGGAAGGACTAGATGAAGAGCTTGTAAAGTTGATCAAACAGCATAAATTAAACTGGCAGATTACCCATGCTGATGAACTGGCTATTCTGGCTGATCAACTATCTAAAACTATCCAAAAGAGAAAAAAAGATAAAGTCACCCAAATTATGAACTTAGAGCTCCAACAATTAAGCAACCAAGCCAGTTCTACTCAGATGTCTCTCTCAACAATAAAGATTTATTAAAATAAATACATACATAAATAAATAAATGCCACCTCCTCTAAAAAAGGAAAAGAAAAAGGTGTCTGTTTTTACTTTAAAAAGCCAGGCCACCATAAAAAAGATTGTAGAAAACTAAAATGGGATTTACAAAGAGAAAAAAGACAGAAGAAAGCACAGGGCTGTTCAAAGGACTGTGAGACAGTACTTCCCCTTCTCCTTACTAGTACTCTAGGAGAAATTGAAATTATCATAAAAGGGGAAGTTACTAAGGCCCTTGTGATACTGGAGCTACTTTATTGGTTCTTAACCCTTTCCTTCTAAGTTTCCCTCTCCCTTGAGCTTCTGTACAAATTGTAGGGATATCTAACCATCTAATGACTGTTTTAAGTCAGAATCTGTCCCCTTTCAACTAGGGGATGTTATGGGACAACATATATTTTTTACTGGTCAAATTGGCCCCAATTCACCTGATAGGGAGAGATTTTCTTGAAACCCATGATGCTCACATATCCTTTTCCCACAAGGGTGAAATGTATTTAGAACTAAATGAATCATATACTGAACTTATTGGAAAAATAATGCTTTTAAAGGAACTTTCACCAGAGGAATATAATCTTGAAACTGAACGTTTGTTGGAGGAAGTTCCAATGCAACTTTGGGTCCTTTCCAGTACAGATATTGGCAAGATCGAGTCAGTCACTCCTATAAAAATAACTATTGATAATACTTTGTCTTTAGCTTATATTTACTAATATTCTTTAAGACCTGATGTACTAGCTGGAATTAAACACATTATACGAGATTATTTAAAAAGGGTACTTATAATTCCATGTACAAGCCCTGGTAATTCTCCTATCCTTCCAGTAAAGAAACCAAATGCAAAGATGGAAATTTGTACAGGAACTCAGGGCTATAAATAAGATAGTTGTTCCCAGACATCCTGTGGTTCCAAATCCACATACTTTATTATCAGCTACTAGAGGCCCGGTGCACAAATTCATTCATGGGTGGGTTCAGGCCAGCCTGCCCCGATCGGGGTGGAGGGAGCAGGTTGGGGCCAGGCTGGCTGGGGAGAGGGGCCTCGGGAGGTTATCCGCCAGCCCTGCCCCTGATTGGGGCCAATCGAGGCCAGGCTGCCTGGGGGGGCGGAGATGAGGGAGGTTGGCTGACCAGCCCCTCCCCAGCTTGGGCTGGTTAACCATCCACAGTGTGCATCATAGCGACCGGTCCTTCCAATCATTCTAGTTGTTCCACTAACTTGGCTTTTATATATATAGATTACTGTGGACTGCCAATATTTTTCAGTAATAGATTTATGTAGTGCCTTTTTGAGCATTCCAGTAGGAAAGGACAGTCAATATCTCTTTGCCTTCACTTGGGAAGATTGACAGTTTACTTCAAGCATGTCAAACTCAAAGGCTAACATGGGCTGAACAAACAAGATTTAAGTTTATGTGGGCTGCAAAAAAAACAAACGCTTCAATTTTCATAGAAACATAGGTTTATTTCAACAGAAACAGACATGCTGAATACAAAGGGCTGAAATAAATAAGTAATCATTAACATAAATAATAAAACATTTTAATAAAAATTCATATTTTTTCTTGAACATTAACTTATCAGACACTGAATAACTGCACAAATTAATAAGCGTAATGCAAATAAACCTATTTTTCTTGTTCTCTGAAAGCAAAATATTTCCTGTTGCGCACACCAAACAACAGCCCCAGATTAATGATGTGGCAATCAACTACTAAAATATTTGCTGCTAGTATTAGTGGAGAGAAATGGTGCACCTGCCACATATGGTGCGTAAGGGATATCAAAGCAACACAATTATAGTAATCAGTCATTTGTGAACATTGTAATTCATTATTAATAATCTATATTAATAAAAATGTAATATGCTAATAAGACCGGACAGCTGAACAACCTTCCGGACATCCTTACAGACGACCTTCCAGTTGAAGCCAGGGCTGTGAGGGCCAAGGAAAGCCACCGGGGCGGCAAGGGATGAGGCAAGCCGCCACCCCTGCAACCAACCATCAGGCTGCCGCAGGTGGGCGGGGCCTCCCTCTGCGAGGGAATCCGAGTGCCTGCTGGCAGCCGAAGGGAAGCCTCAATCCTGGGTGCCAGAGGGAAGCCGGTGCCGGCAGCTAGGGAAGGAAGGCTTACTATTTTTTTTTATTGTCTAAAGCTTTACATATGTCTTCTTTTTCCCCAATTGACCGCCCACCCCCCGGAGCCATTTCCACCCCGGGCAAGCCCCCTCCGTGTCTGTGTCCATTGGTTATGATAGTATGCATGCATAAAAGTCCTTTGGTTGCTCTCTACCCACCTCCCCTGCCCTGACATTTGTCTCTGGATCTATTCTTGTTCATCAAATTATGTTGATCATTATATTCCACATATGGGTGAGATCATGTGATATTTATCTTTCTCCAACTGGCTTATTTTGCTTAGCATAATGCTCTCTAGTTCCATCCATGCTGTTGCAAATGGTAAAAGTTACTTCTTTTTTATAGTGGCATAGTATTCCATTGTGTAGATGTGCCAGTTTTTTAATCCCCTCATCTGCTGATGGGCACTTAGGTTGTTTCCAAATCTTAGCTATTGTAAATTGTGCTGCTATGAACATAGGGGTACATATATCCTTTCTGATTGGTGTTTCTGGTTTCTTGGGATATAATCCTAGAAGTGGGATCACTGGGTCAAATGGGAGTTCCATTTTTAACTTTTTGAGGAAACTCCATACTGTCTTCCATAGTGGCTGCACCAGTCTGCATTCCCACCAGCAGTGCATGAGGGTTCCTTTTTCTCCACATCCTCGCCAGCACTTGTCATTTGTTGATTTGTTGATGATAGCCATTCTGAGAGGTGTGAGGTGGTAACTCATTGTTGTTTTGATTTGCATCTCTCAGATGATAAGTGACTTTGAGCATGTTTTCATATATCTCTGGGCCTTCTGTATGTCCTCTTTTGAAAAGTGTCTATTTAGGTCCCTTGCCCATTTTTTGATTGGATCATTTATCTTCTTTTTGTTAAGTTGTATGAGTTCTTTGTAAATTTTGGAGATTAAACCCTTATCGGAGACAACATTGGCAAATATGTTCTCCCATTCAGTGGGCTTTCTTATTGTTTTGTTGATGGTTTCTTTTGCTGTGCAGAAGCTTTCTATTTTATGTAGTATCATTTTTTTATTTTCTCCTTAGTCTCTGTTGCCCTAGGAGCTGTGGCAGTAAAGATATTGCCCCAATATTTGTCTGCTATTTTGCTGCCTACGGAGTCTTGTAGGACTTTTATGGTTTTCCATCTTATATTTTAGTCCTTTAGCCATTTTGAAGACACCACAAGAAAAAGAGAACTACAGGCCAATATCCTTGATGAACATAGATGCTAAAATCCTCAACAAAATTTGAGCAAATCGGATTCAGCATTACATAAGAAAGATCATACACCATGACCAAGTGGGATTTATTCCTGGGATGCAAGGATGATACAATATCCGCAAATCAATCAATGTGATACATCACATAAACAAATTGAGAGACAAAAGTCATATAATCATATCAATCAATGCAGAAAAAGCATTTGACAAAATCCAACACCCTTTCTTGATAAAAACTCTCAGCAAAGTGGGAAGAAAGGGATCATACCTCAACATAATCAAAGCTTTATATGACAAACCTACAGCCAACATCATACTCAATGGCCAAAAACTAAACTCATATCTCCTAAGAGCAGGAACAAGACAGGGAAGCTCACTTTCACCACTCCTGTTTGATATAGTATTGGAAGTGCTAGCCTTAGCGATCAGACAAGAAGAAGAAATAAAAGGCATCCAAAGTGGAAAAGAAGAAGTAAAACTGTCCTTATTCGCAAATGACATGATACTAAACATAGAAAACCCCAAAAACTCCATCAAAAAACTACTAGACCTCATAAATGAATTTGTCAATGTAGCAGGTTACAAAATTAACCCCCAGAAATCTATGGCCTTTTTATACACCAATAATGAACTCACAGAAAGAGAAACTAAAAAAAAAATCCCATTTATCATTACAGCAAAAAAATTAAGATACCTAGGAATGAACTTAAGGAGGTAAAAGACATGTACTCAGAAATCTACAGAACATTGAAAAAAGAGCCAGAGGAAGACATAAACAAATGGAAGAATATGCCGGGTTCATGGATTGGTAGAATCAACATCATTAAAATGTCCATACTACCCAAAGCAATCTATAGAGTCAATGCAATCCCCATTAAAATACCAATGGCATATTTCACAGAGCTAGAACAAACTCTCCAAAAATTATATATATATATATATATATATATATATATATATATATATATGCCTTAGCTACTGTTCAACCATTCAACCTTTCGACTGGTAGCTATGATGCACAATGACCACCATGGGCCAACGCTCCGAAAGGTAGGTTAGCTTGTTGCTGGGGCCCTGTTGGCCCTGAATCTGGTTCACCAGCACCAGATTCCCTTTCAATGTGCATGAATCCGTGCACTGGGACACTAATATGGAATAAAAAAAGAACCCAAATAGCTGCAGCAATCCTGAGAAAGAAGAACAACAGTGGAGGGATCACAGTACCAGATATCAAGCAATGTTACAAAGCCACTATTCTCAAAACTGCCTAATACTGGCACAAGAACAGACATATAGACCAATTGAACAGAACAGAGAATCCAGAAATCAACCCAAGCCACTTTGTTCAATTAATATTTGACAATGGAGGCAAGAGCATACAATGGAGTCAGAGAGTCTCTTCAATAAATGGTGTTGGGGAAATTGGACAGATACATGCCAAAAAATGAAACTAGACCACCAACTTACACCCTACACAAAAGTAAACTCAAAATGGATAAAGAACTTAAATGTAAGACAGAAAACCATAAAAATCCTAGAAGAAGCTATAGGCAGCAGAATATCAGACATATGTTGTAGCAATATCTTTACCGACACAGCTCCTAGGACAATGAAAACTAAGGAGAAAATAAAGAAATGAGACCACATCAAAATCAAAAGCTTCTGTACAGCAAAAGAAACTATCAACAAAACAGGAAAGCCCACAGCAAGGGATAACATATTTGCCAAAGCTATATCCGATAAGGGTTTAATCTCCCAAATTTATAGGGAACTCATAAAACTTAACAAAAAGAAGATAAACAATACCATCAATAAGTGGGCAAAGGACCTGAATAGACACTTTGGAAAGTGAACATACAGAAGGCCAAGAGACATTTGAAAAGATGCTCAAAGTTACTAATCATCTGAGAGGTGCAAATCAATATGACAATGAGGTACCATCTCACTCCTGTCAGAATAGGTATCATCAACAAATCGACAAACAATAAGTGCTGGCAAGGATGTGGAGAAAAGGGGACCCTCCTGCACTGCTGGTGGGCATGCAGACTGGTGCAGCCATTGTAGATAATAGTATGTAGTTTCTTCAAAAATTTAAAAATGGAACTCTCATTTGGCCCAGTAATCCCACTTCTAGGAATAAATTCCAAGAACTCAGAAACACCAACCAGAAAGGATATATATACCCCTATGTTCCTAGCAGCACAATTTATAATAGCTAAGATTTGGAAATAGCCAAAGTGCCCATTAGCAGATGGGTGGATTAAAAAAACCTTGGTACATTTACACAAAGGTATACTACGCTGCTGTAAAAACAAAAAAGAACTCTTAACTTTCACAACAGCATGGATGGACCTGGAGGGCATTATGTTGAGCGAATAAGCCAGTCAGAGAACGATAAGTATCACATGATCTCACTTATATGTGGAATCTAATGAACAGCATAAACTGATGAACAAAAATAGATCTGGAGACATAGAAGCTTTGAACAGACTGTCAAACCACAGAGGAAAGGCAGGGGAGGGTGGGAAGGGTGGGAGGGTGAGAAGAGTTCAACCAACAAACTTTTATGCATATATGCCTAACCCATGGACACAGATAATAGGGTTGTGAAGGGCTGGGGTGGCGGGGGTGGAGGCAGGCTGGGAGAGGTCATTCAGGGAAAAGGGGATATATGTAATATTTCAACAATATCGATAAAAAAAAGAAATCATTCTTTGTAGAATATTATACAAATATTATAATTCTTTAATATGAATAACAGCTAGCATTTATTGTGCATTTTTGATGTACTAGACCCTATTCTTGGCACTTTAGATGACTTAAGTAATTTAATATTAATAATATGTCAGAATATTAGTTTATTTAACAAAAGTTATCTACTACATACACTATGAGTGTGCTAGGTACTAAGAATACAAGAGTGCAAGTAAATGTTATCTTTAGTATCATGGAGCTTTGAAATGTCTATTGGAGGCTATGAATAAGTAAAAAACAATGACAATACAATGTGATTAATGCATTGATAAGAACAATAAAATACTATCTTTTGATTTAAGCAGCAAAATGATGACAACTATGTAAGGGGACAAAGATTAAAGGAAATATTTGATTTCTTCAGGTGATATAAGTACAAAAATATTTATTTTATTTTTATTTCCATTAATTTTGCTACAATATTTTTAGTGTAATAAAGTCAAATCACATATAGATCAGTAAATCAATTTAGTAGTGACTAGGGTTTGCTATATTATAACTTGTCAATCTAATTAGTTTAGCAAATTTTTCCCAGGCTTCTACAATCTGTGTAATAGGACATGCTTATTGGCCCTATCCTATATAATAAATAGGTAATATGCAAATTGACCATCACACCCTCGCACAAGATGACCACCCCCATGTGGTCACAAGATGGCTGCCATAAGATGGCCGGCAGGGGAGGGCAGTTGTGGGCGATCAGGCCAGCAGGGGAGGGTAGTTGGGGGGGACCGGGCCTGTAGGGGAGGGAAGGCAGTTGGGGGGGGGGGAACCAGGCCTGCAGGGGAGGGCAGTTGGGGGCAACCAGGCCAGCAGGAGAGGGCAGTTAGAGACAACCAGGACGGCAGGGGAGGTCACTTGGGGGGGGGGACCAAGCCAGCAGAGGAGTCACTGGGGGG
>NW_005871055.1:18161889-18233918 GCF_000147115.1 Myotis lucifugus
GGGCCAACAGGTTGGCAGGGGAGTAGCTAGGCATTGATCAGGCTGGCAGGGGAGTGGTTAGGGGATGATCAGGCTGGCAGGCAGAAGCGGTTAGGGGCAATCAGGCAGGCAGGCAGGTGAGCATTTGGGAGCCAGTAGTCCCAGATTGTGAGAGGGATGTTGGAGAGGGTACAGGCTGGGCTGAGGGACACCCCCCCCCCCTCGCATGAATTTCATGCACCGGGCCTCTAGTTTTTTATATACTGTAAGTTTGATGTAGTTATTCTACTAAATTAGTTCTCAACCTGGATGCGCATTAGACTCATCACAGGAGCTTTGAAGACCTAATGATGACTGAACCCCACCTCGAATCAATTTAATCCAAATCTCTGAGGAAAGGACTGACTGATCTACTGGAAGAGCCAGAGGTCACGTTTTCAATTTTTACTGAGATCTTCTTGGAGCTCTTATGCTTTAGGAGGGTTGTTATCCATAATTACTGTATCTTTGGCTGGGAAGTTAATTAAATTTACTGATGTAGACACTTCAAAAAGTGACTGAGCAGCCCTTTCTGGTTTGGCTCAGTGGATAGAATGTTGGCCTGTGGACCGAAAGGTACCGGGTTTGATTCAAGGGCATGTACCTTGATTTCCGGCTCCTTCCTGGCCCAGGCCCTGGTCGGGCTCATGCAGGAGGCAACCAATCAATGTGTTTCTCTCACATCGATATTTCTTTCTGTATTTCCCTCTCTCTTTCATTTTCTCTAAAAATCAATGGAAAAATGTCCTTGGGTGAGGATTAAAGAAAAAAAAATGATTAAGCAAAATGTAGGCCTTCTATTCTTTTTTCCATATTCTAAATTGGTGTGCATTTTAAATAACTTACCACATGCAAAGTCACACAAGATGCCAAGCTCAATGAGATAAAAGTTAGTGATTTTCCCCAACTGGCTTTATCATCATTCTTCAATATGCAGAAAAGACACCATCTACAAAGAGAACAGAGAACACAACCTAAAATAAACATCAGAACTCAGAGAGGACCCCAGAAATAACAGACTAAAATGTGAACAGTCTTGTTGCAAGTGAAATGATAATAATGACAGCTTCCCTGGTCCACCTCCCCCTTTCATCCTGGCCAGACTCCAGTGTAGCAACTAATGCTTCCACATAAAGAAGTGAAATTACTCAAAGGGGTAAATAATGTCATTATTTCCTCATTCTTTGTGAGCTGTTCTCTCCTCACATCTAGATTTTCTCTACAGCAGAATGGAAGTCTGTCATACACCTGTTTACTCTCTCTAGGCTGATGCTGGTTAATGTGATAAATTTTCGTGTGGAAGGCAGGGATAATAGCTATTTAACTTGCTTGATACAGTACTTAGCACAGTAACACATGCATGTGGATGCCTAATAAGCTATGGAGCAAAATTAGCCTAATTCTGCTCAGATTCCTTGTTCCATTAGCCTTTGGGGAGACAATGATAATTAGTTGAAATAGCTGGAAAATAACACTTATTCATAGAAAATCAATGCAGAAATTTTTCAAAAAACAAACAACTGTCTCTGCCGAAGGTACATTTCTACCTGAGAAAAAGAGCAAAATTAAGCAAACTTGAAGTCCTCCAAGCTTTCCATGCCAAAATGTTGGGACTTATTTCCCCCTTCATATATCTACACTAATAGAAGAGAAACATGTAAATTGGTGTCACTCTGCTATGCCCACCAGCCAATCAGATGAGTATGCAAATTAACCCAACAAAGATGGCAGTTAATTTGCATACATAGGCACCCAGCGGCCTGGCCTGAGTCCCAGGAACATCATTGGCACCCAGGTCACTCCGAGGTAGGCCCTGTGTGGGCCCTGAGCAGTCTAGGAAGGGCCTGAGCCAGGGGGCTCCTGGGCAGGGCCAAGCCTGCCATCTGAGTTGAGGGGGCCCCTGCCCAAGCCTAAAGCCTTGGCCAGAGGCTTTAGGCCTGGGCAGAGATGGAGCCGGCCATTGGAGCCCCGGGGTGGGGGGGGCCTGCCCAGGCCTAAAGCCTCAGCCAGAGGCTTTAATCCTGGGCAGGGGTGGAGCCAGCTATCAGAGGGAGCTGGGGGGCCCCTGCCCAGGCCTAAAGCCTCAGGCCAGAGACTTTAGGCCTGAGCAGGAGCCGAGCCGGTGATTGGTATGAACTACAGAGGAAACACCTTTCCTGACCGCTCATTGGCTAAGCTCCCTGTATGCCACTGGTAATATTCTTAGTAACTTGGGTAATAAGAATCCAAAAAGGTGATCTAGGGTTTTTCCACCACACTCCTGGAGAAAAAACCAAAGGTCCGCTGCTGGAGGGCTAAGAAATGTCATATCCTGCCCTAGCCGGTTTGGCTCAGTGGATAATGCCTCGGCCTGCCCACCACAGGGTCTGGGTTCAATTCTGACCAAGGGCATGTACCTAGGTTGCAGGCTCCCCCCTGGCCGGGGCCCAGGTCAGGGCTCATGCAGGAGGCAACCAATCAAAATGTTCCTCTCACTTTGATGTTTCTCTCTGTCTTTCCCTTTCTCTTCCACATTCTCTTAAAATCAATGGAAACATATCCTCAGATGAGGATTAAAAAAAAAGAAAGAAAGAAATGTCATATCCTGTGAAAGACACATCTTGAAAATGCCTAAAGAAAGTTGTCATTTTTTCATGGTGAAGGGACTGGAGTCCGTGTTGATGAAAACACCTTGGTGGCTGCGGTGACTGGCAATGGCTGCAGCAGCGGGGTGATGGGGCTGGTGCCTTCCCCTGATCAGCCCGGTCGCCTCCCACAAAGGGAGGCCAGACTGCGGCTTAGGCCCGCTCCCCAAGGGGAGCAGGTAGCGGGCCTAAGCTGTCAGTAGGACATCCCCTGAGGGCTCTCAGTATGTGAGAGGGGGCAGGCTGGGCTGAGGGACACCCCCCCCCCAGTGCAAGAATTTTGTGCACCGCCCCCCCCCCAGTGTAATATATATATAGATAGATAGATAGATAGATAGATATAGATATAGATATATATATAATCAGAGAGGAAGGAGGAAGGGACAGGGAGAGACAGAAACATCAATGATGGTAGAGAAGCATTGATCGATTGATCAGCTGCTGCTCTTGTATGCCCCACATTGGGGATCAAGCCTGCAACCGGGCATGTGCCCTGACTGGGAATCAAACCATGTCCTCCTGGTTCAACCACTGAGCCATGATGGCTGGGCTCCCCCTTGTTTTTAATAATAATCCATCTGGGCAGATATTTGACTCAAATCTGAAATGGGTCAAGCTTTCCTGTGACCTTGGCAAATAACTAATGTGAGATTTTTTATAGAAAACTTCACAAGTTTATTTTACTTATTCATATGAAATATCAATTAAATGCACATAAATGACTCAATTAATTTCTTGATTATTTTAAATTTGGAGATAATAACTGTTTCTTACATGCATAGAGACCAATATTGTTTTTGATACACTGACTTGCATAATATTCAGCAAGGAAATTAAGAACTAAAGGAAATAAAACAAGTTTTATCTAAAATAATAAAACTATTTCAACTGCTTGAGTTCAAATTAAGCACCTTTCTAAAAATGAAAAGTATGTTAAATAACAATATGGTTATAAAGTGTGGGGGGTTAGATAACTCAGAATTGTACAATAGTTACAAGCTGTGCTTTTTCCATCTTGGACAGCCCTTTAAGGCTTGCTGAATATGATTAAGGTATCAATTAATGGAAAATTAACTTAATAGCAAAAGTTACACTCAAGGTAGGAAAGCATTTGTATGCATTTCAACAATACAGCAATACTAGAACACAAACACAAAGAATATTAGCTGCAAGTCATTTTCAATAAATTTTTAAAACATTTTACATGCTCTTGTTTTGTAACAATGAGAACTTCCAAGGAGCAGCTCACAATCCCACACACTGTAGGTGTGAGACATCAGGGAGCTTCTGCTAGCAGACTCCTTCCCTCCCTGCAGCTCCCTGCCTAAAGAGGTCTGCAGATTTCCTTTTACTTTTGGAAAATATTTAAACAAAACTAATAACTGCTTTAGCCTAATGGCTATGCAAAATTATGACTTTGATTCTGTCTCCCTATTGCCTTTTTATATGATCTTTAATAAAGTCATATATTGCAAAAACCAAACCAAGGAAGAAAAAACAAATAAACAGACTGTGGAGTACCTGTTACCGTATACCTCCAAAGGGAGAAAAGCAGGAGTAGGAGGCACACCTACTGGATTGCTAATGCTAATGAGCCAGAGAGCCTTATGCCTTTAACAGAGACCTTGCAATTGTGTCAGCAGTGAAAACCATTTCAGAGGCTGAAAATCAGCTCTGACCTTTCAACAGCAAAGATCAACACTGTTGCTTCTGCTGCAGTTGATTTAACATAAGCCCCCAGGTAATGGTTTCAGTGTTCTATCCTCTTTTTATTTGGTTTCACACATCCTTTGTCTTTGAGATATGAAATGTGCTAGACTTCCTGGAGCTTGGCTTTTAAAGGAATGGATCTGAAGCTTGCTTTCTCATAACTGTGATCTGAAGTTTAAAAGCAAACACTTGGCTGTGGGAGATGGCTATGGACTTGTATTTGGTGTTTTAGGTATTAACTGTATGAATGGGCAATTCATTGAACTAGACTAGACAGATATTTGCCAGGGAAAAACTAAAACCTAAAGCCTAAAATAGTGGATGGGTTCTACAAGGTTTGCACAGTATCTAGCATAAAGTGGCTGCTGAGAACAAATTAATATAAATGAGTGACTAGATGAATTAATGAATGAACCAATGAATCTACTTGGGCCAACAAGCAAAATGGGTGATCACTCACCACGTACCATTCCTATGTGCCTAGAGTTTGGCTTCTATATACCTGTTTCTCTCCACCTTTTCTTTTCCCTCTATAATATAGAGTCTATATCTTCATAGCAGATACTCAAGCCCTCTTGTTTTTCAGGTCTATAGTTTCTCTCTAACTGAAATTCTCCCACAGGCCCACTCCTCTCTCAGTTTCTCCAAGGTCCTGTGGCTCCTCCCCTGAGTCTGCCCCAGTCCACCTCACACAATGCCTCCAAAGAGACTAAAAAAGGGAGTTGGGAAAGCCCTGGCTTATCTGATTCAAATCAAGGTGAAATAATGAAGCCAAATAATAAATTACAACTCTTGTGAGTGTCAGTTTTCTTCCTAACAATCCTCTCATATGACCCCATTTTAAACTAGTCTAGGTTGCTTTTGTGAAATAATTTATTAGTTGAGTATTTAAAAAATAATGGTAACATTTGTCTTTGTAATCAATAGTCTATGTGGTCTCCACCACTATTTTAAAAAGGCTGTTGTATATCTATTTCTTGTGGCATGATTTCAATCCAGAACATATATAGTGCCCATGTGTGGGGCTCCACAGTACTCACCAAACAGAATCACAAGAGTGTTGTGTTGCTCAGTGGTGGAGACAGACAAATGACAAGACAATTCTACAAAGACTCATCTGAGTTGTCTTATAAGTAATCAATTGAGTAGCATTCTTTACATCAATTGAACAACTGTGCTTCTAGAGCAGTGGTTCTCAACTGTGGGTCGTGACCCCTTTGGCAGTCGAATGACCCTTTCACAGGGGTCGCCTAAGACCATCCTGCATATTAGATATTTACATTACGATTCATAACAGTAACAACATTACAGTTATGAAGTAGCAACGAAAATAATTTTATGGTTGGGTCACAACATGAGGAACTGTATTTAAAGGGCCAGAAGGTTGAGAACCACTGTTCTAGAGATTTTTGTCAAGCATTAAAACTCTTCAAAGAATTCCACACTTCCTCGACTCTCATTCTAATTTTCATCAGAAATCAAACAGAAGTGTCTACTTAACGCAGTATCTTTTGCCTCAAACAAATCTGACAAAAAGTGATATCCAACAATAGTATCATTTATGTAGGAACCGGCCTCCTAGATTGAGAAATTATTTTGCTTGTTCAGTCAACTAAGAGTTTTCTATCCTAAGCCTAGCTTCAACTTGACCTCCAGTTACTTAGTTGCTTCTAATGTTGGTAGCAAGGAATGTCCCAGCTCAAGCACAAATATGATTCAGCAAGCCTGGAGTTAGAGGGGAGCCTCTAAGGATTCTGTGCATGAAAGTTTGAAGGGACTCGGGCTAGAGGTGAGGAGTAATAATAATTAATGTTTAGGGGAAATGTGGAGAGAATCAAAGTATCCATCATTCTGATAATCCACAGGCCGAACTCCCCAGGGACTTAGTCAATGGACTGTGACAGGAAACTAGTGAAAACCAAGGGTCTAGATTTTTTTACACTACAATTTTAATGGGCATAAAGAAGGCAAGTGGTCCTCCTTATTTGTGTCAGAGCTGCTGCTTGCATTTCTGGCCAGAAATTGAACCAGAATTTTCTATAAAATAAGAATGACAAGAAAAAATGCAACCCTGTGTATAGAATATGTATAGAATATGTGGTGAGGAACTGAGAACTCTTGAATAAATCCAGTGACATATTGAAGCTTTTTGTCAACAACTTTATAACTAGAATCAGATTGATCATCCAGCCCCAGTCCAGCCTTCAGTTGACTTTGCCCCCAAGCCAAAAATTTAACTTCAGCCTAATAAGTGATCCCAAGCCAGAACCACCAGCCTAGCTGCTCTGGATTCCTGAGCCACAAATTGATGAAATGATGTTTATTAATTTAAGCTACTAAAGTATGGAGTAATTTGTTATACAGGAAGAGATAAGTAAGACAAATTTTGGTATTAGAAGTTGAGTACCAGTGAAAGGGCGAGGACTACGCCCTCCATCGGTGAGTGTGGTCGGGGAGCCAAACTAATTCGAATAAAAGACTCTCTGCTTTTGCATTGGACTCGGCTGGCTCCCTGGTGTGGTCTAATGGGGATCTTGAAATCTGGGCATAACATTTGGGGGCTCGCCAGGATCCACAAGACCATCGAGGGACCCCCGATCCGGAGAGTGTGACTGACCACGGTAGGTGTCTGTGTCGTTGTGTGTTCTGTTCTGTGCGAGCTCGCTTCTGAAATCTGAAGTGCCCAAAGGGGGTCTAGGTGGACGCACCGCTGAAGGACCACGGGCGGGGGAGAGTTGGAAGATGTTCTGCTCCCCAGGAGGGATGAGTATGCCCCTCACGAGGAATGAGTATGCCCCTCATGAGGGATGTGGTTTCCCCTTGCGGATTTGAGACGAGTCAGGTCGCTCCTGCCGGTTTGGCGTAAGGCCATCGTCTAGTTGCTTCCATGGAGTTGGAAGGCTGTATTTTCGGGCCCTCTTAGTTTTCTGTGTTTGTATGTTTTTTTCTGTGGGCTTACTGGACGGACGTTATGGGACGGACTCAGACTGCTCCTTTGGGTATTGTGATTGATCATTTCAAGGAGATTGGGGGAGGCTGTAGAGCTCCCTCAGGAGTTGGGAAGTTGTTATTGTTTAAACTCTGAATGAATGTCTGGTGAAAGTATGTGAATGTGGAGGGAGGGGGCCTGCCTTCTCCCCTCCTTTGTGTGGCTATCTGAGTATGCCTAGTATGAAGTCTAGATAATAAAAGTTAATCTATTAATTGAAAATGCCTTATCTAAGATTTAAAGCTCTGAAAGTTTAAGGTCTCTTTTCTTGCCATTAAAAAGTTTATTTTGGTGGAGGGAGGGGTAGACACACCCTTCCCCTAGCATTAAGCATGACTTTGGGAAAAATACGCCATCTGAGTCATTTGCTGAAACTTCCCCCAAAGCAGGATGTGGGGGAAGGGAAGAAAGAAGCCCACGTGTCCATCACTCCCCAAGAAAGCCACTTCTTCGCCTCATCTTCGCCATCTTTATCTTTTTTTTTAATGCATCCAGGATTTCTATGCACATATAAAGGGAAAAGTCCAGTTTAAAAACGAGTGTGCATAGTTTTGAGCTGAACTTGACCTTTTGCTGTGTACAGAATAAAAACCCGAGACTGTTTTGGCCTTAAAAATGGCGGAGATGAACCTGACAAAGAAATACAGGCTGGTTTCCCAAGGCGATTTAAAGTAGCTCTTTTGAAATTTCCCGCCCTGAGGCAAGTACCACCAGGAAGTTGATAGTCAAGTTTACATGTGAATTGCTATGGGTTTGCTTCTTGACTTCCCCAGCAGGAAAATTGTGACCATTTTGAAATTTAGCAGCTATGCCAGGCTTATTGGCTGGAAACTTAAAACTTTTAAGTTCAAATCATCTATGAAGCAAGAAGTATGCTTGCCTCGTGGATTTATTTTTAAACTAATCTCTTAAATCTAGAAAACCTTGCTTTCCTTAAACTAAGGACAATTAAAGGTTCAGGTAGAAACTGGTTTCATCTGATCTTAGAGGGCACATTTTTCCTTTACCTGGGAGGGACAGCACAGCTGTCCCAGGGTCGAAGGGCTCCAGTTAACTTGCCAACTCAGTGTTCTGAAGACCCAGGACATGCCTAAGTTTAACCTAGGTTCTAGATAATGTGTTTACCCAAAGCTGTGGTTATATATATATATAATGTTAATTATTTTTGGTTTTGGATTCGTTTGTTTGTTTGTGATGAATACCGTTTCTATCTAAATAAGACATAGGTCAAGAATCCTGTCCTGGGATGTGGGAAAGGAAGACCCCCACATCTGTTCCTGTCAGGCCCCCATCAGGGGACTTGGACAGTGTTCCTGTTATCTGCTCAAGATCCCAAGACTGAAAAAGTACTTGTTCACTGAAAGGGTGTAAGTGTGGATGTTTATTTGATGTTTGTATGTCTACTTAGGTATAATTATTTGTTCATGTAAGTGTGGAAGTCTGCGAGAAAAAAATGTTTGATTTAAGGCTGAGTGCTCTGACCGATAACAAAACGCCCCAAGCGGCCACTGGGTTCTTTTCCCAAAGGGCGCTTGCTCTCTGTCAGAGGTGGAATCGGCCCGCCTAACTAGTAAAAATTTCTGTCTATGTTTGTGTACTAGGGACTTTGATTTGCTCTGTGATATTTCTGTGTTGGGTTGAAATTTTGGAATTCTGGGGTAAATTTAAAAGGTATTTGTGGCTTTTCTAGTCTGATTGGGACATTTAAGGGTGGGGCTCACAGTTCCTCAAGGCAAAGATTTAATGGGCCCTTCCCCCTGCCTGTGCTGAATTATATAATACAGGCCAGTGTCATTTGGCTTGCTGGTTAAAGGAAGACAATGGGCCTTGGAATCTGTAAAGATGGGCGGAAATGAAGCTGGTCAAATGTACTGAAAGGGTTTGGTCACTCCCTTGAAAGAGGCCTGGTTGCTGCTCTGCCACAAAGGGCACAAGTAACACAGGTAGTAACCAGGGCTATTGGGGCAAATTGGAAATTACATTGTGCTTATAGACCCCAGAGTTCAGTGCAGGTAGAAAGGAACCATGAAAACTGGTGGGGACTGGGTGGCTCTCCTATCGTGTTTAGCAGGCCACCCCCTATTATTCCTAACCTTAAAGCTGACTTTCTTGCTGCAAGAACTCTCTCTTTCCTTGAGAGGGCTCCAGAGGGCGCACGAGGACATTTGGCCGCGCCCAACCCCAGGAGACCGGCCCAACCCCAACTCCTCATCAGCACAGACCAGGAGATTGGGTCTATGTCAGAAGGCTCCGCTGGGAGACCCTGGAGCCACGTTGGAAGGGTCCCTACACCGTGGTGCTGACGACCCCCACCACTCTCAAGATAGACGGCTTCGCGACCTGGGTCCATCACACTCACGTCCGGTCAGTGGATGCATCCGTGATCCGGGAAGACTTCGTCACCAAATGGAGCGTCGATCGAGATCAACGCAACCTGCTCAAGCTCAAGCTACGGCGTGCTCGACCTGCCTGATGCTGGTAACATTGAATAGACTTAGATAATGCCTGCATCCTCATGGACATGGCTCCAAAAAAAAACAAGGACAATTCATAGGAAAGTCAGGAATAGACTTTAGTATCACATGTTTAGTAGCGGAAGATTTGGCTGCCTGAAGCAGCCATGATGCCAATATTATGTTTCATTGTATTGATATGTTATATTGACCTTCAATTCTCGTGCAGGTTTAAATGTATGTTGGCTGTCCTGGAAGGGAACTATGTGGGGTGACTCCCAAAAATAAAGGATGTCTAGCTGCCAAGAGGGCAGGTGCCCAACTGGGCAGGAAAGGGTGCCCATCAGGTTTTGGTCTCTGTTGAAATACAGTTGACAGTTGGCAGCCTGTGTACTGCTTGCAGGCCTGCGTAACCATGCCCATGTCAGGGGTAGTAAGCTGGGAAAGGCCTGTTTAGAATAGAAGGTCTAAGGCATGTTTATGCATAGAAAAAAAGTTTAATGCCAACAATCATAACTCTGAAAAATCCATGAAAAGAAATTGGCAAGGGAAATCAGAAAATCTTAGAGTAGATCAGTATGTTTTTCTCCTTGTGTAATTCCTCCAAAATCTGGCGATGCTGAATAAGTCATGGCAACACATTTCTTTGCATAGATTCAATAAGACTGGTTCCTAATAGTGGTTTTATTTACGGAAAACTTTGACTGGAGTATCATGTTTTAAAGAGCCCTGTCTGAGCTCTAAAGACTTGAAGCCAGTAAGAATGCCACAAAGAAAGCCTGGTATCCTGCTTGGAAACCCTGAAGATGGCTGGCGCTGGAGCGTCAGGCCCATGCCCTACCATCACTGGCGGTTGGAAAGAGTAGAAGGGGAGCAGTAAAGATGCCTCTGCATCCCTGCGGAACCCCCACACACTCTGGGCAGCAATTGGTAGGAGGGCTACTGAGATGGGCCTTAAAGCCTAGAGCGTGGGATCAGGTGGAGTTGCTACAGGTGAGGGATTCACCTAACTCAGCAGATACTGCAGGCAGGCCTGATGGCAGCTAGATGGCTTGGCTTCCTGGCCCTATGGGGCACATTAAGATTCAACCATGATATTCCAGCAAAGGTGATCAGTTACCATTCTTGTTGTGTTTATGCAAACACCAGGCCACATTGAATACAGTAGATAAATTAATCTTAATTTGGCTTTTTGATAGCCATGGAGGAATTTTAAGAAGAAAAATCCTATTTCAATAGAAGTTGTTAAAGCTAAAATGGTTTCTTTCTCTTCCACCGGACCATTTGTTAAGCGTATAGGGATAGTTCAGTTGATAGTTCTGTGTGCCCACTAAGGGCCTCTAGCAACGGTGAAATATAAATGCAGTCCGTCTCATGATTGAGCTGGAAGTTCCAAGACAAAGGGGGGAATGAAAGGGCGAGGACTACGCCCTCCATCTTACCCTGTGTCCTCCATTTTGGGGCAGCCATGTGCTTGGCAAGGAGGCCACACCCAGGAACAAGACACCGACTTGCGCCTGGCCAATCGGCAGGGCCCACAGTCCTTTCTCCTCCCCTTACTCCAACCCCCCTATAAAACCCCTCTCCACACAGAGTTCTCTCTCTCTGCCATTTGGCTTACCGTTGCATCGGTGAGTGTGGTCGGGGAGCCAAACTAATTCGAATAAAAGACTCTCTGCTTTTGCATTGGACTCGGCTGGCTCCCTGGTGTGGTCTAATGGGGATCTTGAAATCTGGGCATAACACCAGAGTAACAAATAACTAAAAATATTGAAGTGTCTTTGGGAAAAAAATGATGGGCAGAAGCAGCAGAGACTTCCAGGAGAGTATTAATGGGAATCTATTGCGTGGTGAACAGACTGTTAATGTTATGGCAGAAATCAGGTAGGTAGGAAGAGAAAAACCAAACGCACTCAGAGGTTCAGAAAAGGACTGTTTATTCCGCACCGGAGCTGGCTCAGCGGAGTCACCTCCAGAGGCTGAGTGCCAAACACGGCTGGGTTTTGCCTTATATACATCACTAGGTTCTTTGTTTTCCATATATGGCATACATACACATTCTAGACATTCTTTCTATGTTACATGCTAAGCTTCTGGGTATTTTGGGGGTTTTCCATACCTGTTGCTGAAGGCTTATTGCCTAGGCTACAGACAGAGGACTCTGCACCTAGGGGAAAGTCCCCGGATCCCAGGTAGAGTGCCACGTGCCCACACATGCAGACCTCCCCTGCTTCTCACTGTCAAGCCACCAAGATTACAGAAGCCAGGGGCATGGTTATGGTGGTGCAGACAAAGGGACAGGGGTTATCTGCTTTCTCGACTTACCTTCTCATTAATAGAAGCCAGATTGCCTTTGAGGAGGGAATGATTCAGGGCTTAAAGGAGATGTACAAAAAGTTATTGGAAACTAGAGGAAAAAGGATGCTATTATGTGTGTCAGAAAGTTAAGAGACACTCCTTCCTGCAGTTATATGGAAATTAGAAAATGTACCCTGTATTTCAGATGATCTAGCTAAGGAGATTTCAATGTAGTATTAAAAGTGCTGATTAGGTCCTTGTTACTACTTATAGCAAAATGCAAACAGAGAGAGAGAATCTAAACATAAGACTTTTAAACAAAAGGAATAAGGACTTTCTGGTTATAACAATTTCCAGCTTGTCCAGATGACTAACAATGCTATAATTAAGAAATGGCTTCTAGGCAAAGAGGAATGCTAATACATTACTGGGAAAACTTGGTTCCATGATAAATTCAAGGGTGTGCCTATAAACCCCATTGTTAAAACCTGACATAGATCAAATATGGTGCCTTAGAGAACAGTTCAGCCAAACAATAGGGTTTCTAAGAAGCATGGGTGAATTTCCTCAGCAATTTCAGCAGTCCTAATTAGAGAAGGATTTATCTCAAAAAGATTCCCAGACATGGCTTTTGCAAGATAAGGAACCCACAAAAAAAAATTATATCAGCAGAAACACAAGTAGCTTGGACTGAAAAGGACAGAAATAGCACAAAATGGGAGGAGAGAACTTTGGATTCCCAAAATTCAAGTTGCAGGGAGCAGGCTTGAAAGCTACACAGCTGCAAACCTGGATTTCCTTTTATGGAAAACAATGACTGACTCAGAGAACAGAACCTAGAGCGAGAACCATGGAGAAGGACTACATCCTAAATTAGCAACTTCCAAAATATGCCCAGTTAGATTTCAGTCCACCGACACTTGTGTGCTTCTGTTTTCCACATTTTTAAACAGATGCATCTTATACTTATCCCATCATTGCCTGTTGGATATCTTAGAGGAAAATAGCTTGTCTCTTTAGGTTCATAACTGTTCATATTAATAACTATACTCAGGAACTGTACTTACAAAACTATTACTAAGGTTCTGTAACTATCAACTTGGCCTGATTTAGGTAATAGGATCCTGGAATTTAAGCTAAAGCTGTAATAATATGAGATTGGAGTAGGGGGACACTTGGAAGGGGTGTGAGAGTATTGCATATGAGGAAGACAAGATTCATAGGGCCAGGAGGAAGACAATCGTAGTTAACCTCCAAAATGTTTCCTATTTCCTGCATATTAATATATATATATATATATATATATATATATATATATATATGTAAATTTTACCATTATAAAGGATATGTAGGCCATAATTTACACTTTCTAAACTCTAAACAATCAATAGAAAAATAAAGTGCTGAGTGTCAGTGTTTGCTGATATTTGTAGTATAAACACTCCATGTCTGAGTTCAAGCTACCGACATAACGTTATTGAATTTAGAGATAGAATGAGATTGATATGTGCAGTAGGACACAACTATAAACTGTTTCCTCCATGCAGATAGAATGACATGAGTAACCACAAAAGCATCAATAAAAGAAAAAGGTAGTGACGCATTAGAAAATGAGGAGTTTTGAGCATTTACTACCTTAGCTTTTAATATATCACTTATTTCAATAAATTTTAGATAATTTAGTTTTTTATTAATGACTGTATTTAACAATCAGCTCACAAGATTATCAAATTTTAACAACTAGCTCATGAAAGCAGATATGAGCCAGCTTCCATAGACTGCTGAGCTGAGCCTCCTGTCAACAGCCCAGTAGGTGAACTTTGAAGCAGAAACTCCAGCCCCAGTCAACCTTAAGATGACTGCAGCCCCAGCTAACATCTTGACTGCAAACTCACGAAAGACCCTGAAACAGAAGCACTCAGCTAAGCCACCTCTGAATTCCTGACCTATAGACTGATTTAGATAATAAATGTTTATGGGGTTTTTGTTTGTTTGTTTTTAGAATAATTTATTGATTTTTAGAGGGAGGGGAGGGAGGGAAAAGGAGAGGGAAAAGGAGAGAGAGAGAGAGAATATGAGACTAGAGAAACACGATGTGAGAGCGCAATGATGTGAGAGCACAATATCAATCAGCTGCCTCCTGCAAGCCCCCTACCAGGGATCAAGCCCTCGCAACCCCTGAGCATGTGCCCTTGACTGGGAATCCAACCAGCATGGGAGGACACCCAACCAACTGAGTCACACCAGCCAGGACAAATGTTTATTGTTTAATCCACAAAACGTTGAGGTAATTTGTTATTCAGCTGCATTTAATAATACATCAGCAACTGCTACACCCCTGGGAGACATGGCAACACTGAGGCAGAGGAGGGGGCTATGGAATCCTACATAAGTAAGAGCAATATTTCATGGGGCCCCCTTGGCATGACTGTATGCACCCCAAAACTATTTGGGAGAAATTCAAGAGGGAATTTAAATTTTTCCAGGATTGATTTTTATTCTCATTTTACCAATGAAGTAAGTGAGGCTTAGAGAGGTTAAATAGCATGTCTAAAATTTCATAGCTAGTAAGAGGTAAAAGTAAGGTTTAAACCCAAATCTAAGCCTATGCTCTCCCAGGGAGACCATAAGAAGATTTTTAATTTTCAGAATACTTTATTGTTTATGATTCCCACATTAACTGCTGAGGGAAAAGGGATTATTATTTCTTCTTTAAAAATTTAAAAATTGAAATTTGTATAGCTATCACCCAAGCTGAAAATAGGAAACCTCCAAACCTTTCATCCAGCATTTGAAAAAAGACTAAAAAAAATTGAATATGAGATTTGATCATGTATAATTGTTAAATTTTATAGTATAAAAATCGAAATTCAGAATTCAATAGCCTATTTATATTTTACTCGTCTTTCTAATTTATAGGCAAAAGAATGGAAACATTTAATAAAAGTGAACTACTATGGTCAGTAAATGTAGAGAATATTTTTAAGATTTATTAAAATCCGCCCTAACCGGTTTGGCTCAGTGGATAGAGCGTCAGCCTGCGGACTCAAGGGTCCCAGGTTCGATTCCGGTCAAGGGCACGTACCTTGGTTGCAGGCACATCCTCAGTAGGGAGTGTGCAGGAGGCAGCTGATCGATGTTTCTCTCTCATCAATGTTTCTAACTCTCTATCCCTCTCCCTTCCTCTCTGTAAAAAATCAATAAAATATATTTTTAAAAAATCCTTATTTGTTAAAAATAAAATTTATTTTGGGCCTCATCCAATTTGACCCTATCAATGTGCATGCTTGTGTCATACTATATTAATATATTTCCAGGCTCTCAAATTACTCAATTTAATACCTTTTCATAGTAGTATGGTTTTATTTTCCAAATGTCATTTTATGTATCTGAATATTTCTACCAGACTTTTAGGATTACATCAAATTAGGACAGCAAAGAACAATCACCTGCTTTAATTTGAAACAATTTTAACAAACTCCATATTTGCTTTTCCTCTTAAGTTTTTCCTATGAGATACAAACTAATGGCTCACCCTGAGAGGTAAGTTGTAAATGTGATGATTAGAGAAGCAGAATGTAACCCATATAGAATCAGGGATACCAGAATGTGCCTGCAATACAATCAAAAGGACTAGTGTAGAACCTCAGGAAGACATAAAAATTATTGTGGTCAAAGGAAACTACATTGTCCTGTAATTGGCAAGTGAAGAATGTGTGAACACAACTGAGATTGCTTTATGAGAATCTAGAAAAAGGAAATAAAATATTCAGGGAAGCAAGTGAGTATTCTGTGCAATTTCTAGCATCAAAACCTCCAGACTTAACCTAGAGAATGATTCTATACCACAAATAAAATGGTTTCTTCTCTTGGATTAGTGATCCTAAAACATTTATAAATTAGAGAAAAATTGTTGAGGACAGCAAAGAGCCTTTCTTTTCTTCCCCCCCCCCCAAAAAAATATGTTTTGTTCTTTATTGATTTCAGAAAGAGGAAGGGAGAACGGTAGAGGGATAGAAACATCAATAATGAGATAGAATCAGTGATTGGCTGCCTCCCACACACCCACTACTGGGGATTGAGCCCACAACCCAGGCACATGCCCCGATCCTGAATTGAATCTCAACCTCCTGGTTCATAGGTCAATGCTCAACCACTGAGCCACACTGGCCAGACCAAAGAGCTTTTCTTTATATGAGTTGTACCAATTGATATTTATCATAATAGAAATTAAAACTGTGAAAATTTTAAAGTGTGACATACATAATTACACATTGATGATATCCAAAAGTTCCACTGTGCATTTATGATTAAGAGTAAAAAAGACAACTTCTTAATCTCATATAATAAAAGCCTAATATGCTAAGTGTCCAGTCGTCCAGTCAGCTGTTCAACCAATAAAAGCATAACATGTTAATGAGATGCTAAGGCTGCTCAACCATTCGCTATGACGTGCACTGACCACCAGGGGGCAGACACTCTGACTGGTAGTTTACCTTGCTGCTGGGGTTTGGCTGATCAGGACTGAGCGAGACTGGCTGCACATGCCCTGGAGCCCTCCTGTGGTGTCTCCCAGGCTGGCCAATTTCCCGCATCCTTCCCTGTCCCCGATTGTGCACCAGTGGGGTTCATTGGCCTGGCCTGCACCCTCTCACAATCCAGGGCCCCTCAGAGGATGTCCGAGAGCCAGTTTTGGCCCCATTCGCTATGACATGGACTGACCACCAGGAGGTAGATGCTCAATGCAGGGGGTGCGCCACTCAGCCAGAAGCCTGGCTCACGGCTGGCGAGCACAGCAGCAGTGGCGGGAGCCTCTCCCACCTCCACAGCAGCACTAAGGATGTCCAACTGATGGCTTAGGCCTGCTCCCCCAAGGGCTCCCAGACTGCAAGAGGGCTCAGGCCGGCTGAGGGACCCCCCTAGAGTGCACAAATTTCATGCACCAGGCCTCTAGTATTGTTATAAAAATCATTTTGACTTCACACACCCCTAAAAGAGTCTCAAGGACTTGGAGCACACCCTGTGGAGCACTTTCTCAGACAATCACCAGCTAACAACTAAAGCAGCAATTTTCAATCCATGTGCCACAAAAAAAATTTAAAACGTGCAATACCTGACTAGTCAGAGGCACTAACTCTTTTCTCTTAGATTGTCAAATAAAAAAAATGACAAGTCAACATAATAATAGCCATTCAGTGTAAATGAATCAAAATTATAACTATTTTTTTGTCAGATGGGCAAAAACTATATGTTTTTGGTGTGTCTCAGAATTTTAGTAATTAGTTTTTGTGTGCCATGAGATGGAAATGGTTGAAACTCGCTGGTCTGAGGGTACATTGACTTCCACATGAAACTTCCTGCAGGAGAGAAAGATATTTATCTTCTCAGATGTCTACTCAGCAGCACCTTTTACATTAGCATTCTAAGTTTTATGCCAGATTTGGGTGATTAATTTGGGGCAAGGGGTTTTTCTCTGAGTCTCCTCAACTCTAGTAAAACTTAATCTTGGTTTCTCAAAGTTGATGCATCAAAACATTCCCCTTGTAAAGTTCAACCTCACTCTCAAACCTCACTGGTCAGGATCTAAGATATATATTAAGCTACATGGTCATAGTTCCAGAGCCACTAAAGAAGGTAGAGGAATGGAGTGTATACACTTACTAAATACTTATATATTCCAAGTTCTAAATTCTATGTTCAGCATTAATTCCCATTACAACCCTGAGATGTCCTATAATCCTCATTCTAAACATGGAGAAACTGAAGGATTAATATATTACACAAGATCATATTGGTAAGTGATAAAGCTGGAATTTAAACATGTTAAAAATGATAATTATTATAATAATAAGCCACAATTGATTACATTTATTAGTGTTCTAAACACCATATGTGTGTTATTTATTTATCATAGCAATTCTATAAGGTAAATACTAAAATTAATTATCCTTTTATACTTGAGGGTACTCAGATGCAAATAGAACAAATGAAATATGCAAGATCACATGACATATAATTGGTGGAGCTGGAATTTGATTATACCCAGTCAGTTTGACTCTGGAATCCATGCTCTTAACCCCCACCTTCTACTACTTATTCTCTTACCCTCTTAAATGTTGCCTCTCTGGTAGTCTTATGAAGAGAGACCTCAACAAGGCACCATCTCCTGGCTGCAGAATATGTGCAAAGTCTAATTAATAAGCTCATCTTCATAACACAAATGTATATAAATAGTGCAGAAGTAAATATTCAAGGATAAGATAAATATTCAGACATAAATGTTACAAAGAACTTGACAGAAAAATGACTTTAATTTTATAAAAGTATTAAAGAAAAAGTTGTTATAAAATGAAAACTCTGAAAGTTATAAAGAATCATATATATATATATATATATATATATATATATATATATATATCCCTAATATGAAATAGACAGCACAGCAGAACAACTGAACAACTGAACAACTGGTTGCTATGACGAGCTCTGATCACCAGGGAAGCGCATGGAACATGGCAGGCATCGCCGCAGCGGGATGGTGGAGCAGGTGAGCAGGGGTGCGAGGCACGGGCCACTGTCATCAGGGCAAGCCTCTGGTGGTTACTGAAAATTGTTTGTTCCCACACGCCATGGGCCCACCGGGCACTCGCACCTGCTGCTGGTGCCAGCCCTGCTTGCATCTGCTGCTGGTGCTGCAGCCGCCACTTGCACCCACTGCCAGCGCCCGGCACCAGTCCCAATTGCTTGGCGCCATCAGCGGGTGCAAGCAGTGGCTACCAGCCCTGATCACCCCTGAGGGCTTCTCCACCTACCCCACCTCCTGAGGGGCAATAAAGTCCAGTAGCCACCTCTCACACCTACTACCGGCAACGGCCCCACTCGCACCCACTGCCGGTGCTGGAGCTGCCTCTCGCACCCGCTGCTGGCGCCCGGTGCCAGTCCCAATTGCTCGGTGCCATCAACAGGTGCGTGCAGCGGCTGCCAGCCCCGATCGCCCCTGAGGACTTCTCCACTTCCCCCTGCTACTGAGGGGCAATCGGCCACTCGCACCTGCTGACGGCACCAGCCCCACTCACACCCACTGCTAGCGCTGGCCCCAATTGCTCCGTGCCATCAGCGCGTGTGAGCAGGGCTGGTGCCATCAGTGCATGGGAGCAGCAGTGGCAGGAGTGAGGCTGCCAGCAGACTGGGGACTGGGAACCGTGGTGGGAGGGACAGGGCTGGGGCACAGAAGATGGGCCAAGACCTGCCCCAGTGCCCACCACAGCCTCGCAGCCCACAGTTCATTTCAAGGTGCACGAATTCGTGCACTGGGCCCCTAGTTATGATATAAATAGAAAGGGCAGGTAGACTACGAACAGAAAGAATATTTGAACCTATGTTGAGCTTCAGGCTACCTCCACATTACTAAGCATAAATAATTCAATAACTTGGCCCCAAAAGGAATCATTGCAGGACATTCTTTATACTACTTGCCCCAGAAGTACAGGTGGGGCTATTGGATAGTTATAAAATAGCCAATTGTTTCCTTGTGTAATCTATAAAGCTAATTAACTTCTCATTTTTTTAAAGAAGCACACCACTATGAAGACAGAATTAAGAACTGCTTTTATAGGAATAAATTTTATGGATGCAGGCTTTTTAAAAGAATATGACTAAAATTATTTTATAAAGATACACTTAACATATTATACTATGTTTTCATCTATATGGTTAATTATTTACCCAATTGCCAACTTTGATGATGATTTAGCACTTTGAACTCTTTCTGAGTAAAACTCATAGTGGTTTCACTTAAGTTCTTTTCAGACATTTGGATATAAAGATGAACTTAGAAGTAACTCCTTCAATGTTCTTTGATAATTTCTAAAAGGAAGAACTCTGGGATCTGAGTGCTTTTTAACTGAAAAAAAAGAAAAGAAAAGTGCTAATCAGAACTGGTTAAACCTTTCCAGACTTTCTTTGACATTTAAATACTCTTCTTCCCACCTAACTCAGTTTGTCCTAACCAGACAGAGACTTGACTTAAGAGTTGATAACAGAAAAAAAAGAGTTGATAACCAGAGTTCATGCTCCTCTGCACTGATTGTAGTGCTCTTCACATATAGTCATAAAACAATCTCTCTCTCTCTCTCTCTCTCTCTCTCTCTCTCTCCATCATCCTTCCCTCCCACCCTGTTTCCCTTGATCTTCTAGACAGTTCAGGTATTCTGTTGTAATGATCAGCTTACTTTTGATTATAAAAATATTCCACTCCTATTTAGAGAAATAAACTATGAGTAGCAGCTATCTTGGCTTCAACTAAGGCTTATTGATTCAACAATTTTCTTTATTTATTTTTAAACCATTTTAATTGATTTTTTTAGAGAGAGAAGAGAGAGAGAAAGAGAGCAAGAGAGAGAGAGATGTGTGTCTCAAACCCATCACCTTTTGGTGTATGGGATGACATAACAACCAACTGAGCCACACTGGCCAGGGCTCAACAATTTTCTTATTATAAGCCATATTATAAATAATTATTTAATAATTTTAAGCACCTTATACTAATGCGTTTAAAACCATGTATAATAATTAAGGCCACATCTTTCTTTAAATTCTGTTGGAAGCTGAAACAGATATGGCTAGGAGGTGGGGAAAGGATTGAAAAAAAAAGAGAAACTTACAAGAAGTTTTAAAAACTAATGCATACATTGTGTGTGTGTGTGTGTGTGTGTGTGTGTGTGTGTGTCTTAGGCAGTAAGTGGCATATAAAACACTAGACAGCATAAAAAAAGAAATTAATATGCAGATTATATCGAGAATGTGCATTTCAAAATTTTAAACTAAGTTTGGTTGTGTAATTAATTATCCAATGGCAACAGTTGATAGGCCCAGAATAGAAAAGAGTTCAAAATAACTGGGATAAACATTTAGGCTTGATAAGTAATATCCATTTGTTATTAGTTATGCAGCAAATCAACATGTGCTCCTCATATCAGTTACTGTTTGTCCCAAAATATCTCTCTTGCCAAAGCATCTTGGTGCACAGTGATTAAAGATAAAGAATCCTAGAGAGCACTCTTTCATTTTCAAGCTGTAACACTTCTATATGATGGTGAATTTTCTTTTCTTCCTCCTTTTAAAACAGGCTTGATATGTTATCTTTATCTGAAACCATAGTGCCAATATGAAATGATGGATGTAATCGGTCAGTGTCGAGCATTTTTCAATCTGCCTAGTGAGCCTGCTGAGGGTAATAGGTGACTGATCCCAGAGCTCCGCAATTCCACAGAGCAGGTTAGTGACAGTGCCTGCAAAAGAACCAGAAGATTCAGCCACAGAAGAGACCATCATCGGACTTCCAGGGAGTTGGTGGAATAAAAAGATTTGAAAAACATTGACTTAGTGGATTGTCTTCTTAATCAGGGCCTTGCCATCAGCTTCTACTGGGTTTTAGGCCCATTGTCAAATTATTTTCTTCAATTTGTTCCATTCATATGAAAGAGAATTAGTGCAGTTTTCTGCTATCTATCACACAAAACACTGTTCAGAATAGTTAGTACTTATGAATAAGTTTAAACAGGTAGATAAAAATATTTTTAATATATACTTCTATGATTTCAATAGATATGTGCAAGCAGCATGAGGAATTAGGAAACTAGGACTCTTTCTTTATTCAAGGAGCTCATAGAATAAAAATGGGAGATAAAGTACTGTATCAGTTATCTAATGCTCCATAACAACTAACCCCAAACTTAGCAGCTTTGCTTTTATTTTTTCACAGTTGCTATAGGCCAGGGGTCCTCAAACTACGGCCAGCGGGCCACATGCAAATACAAATATTGTATTTGTTCCCGTTTTGTTTTTTTACTTCAAAATAAGATATTTGCAGTGTGCATAGGAATTTGTTCATAGTTTTTTTTTAAACTATAGTCTGGCCCTCCAACGGTCTGAGGGACAGTGAACTGGCCCCCTGTTTAAAAAGTTTGAGGACCCCTGCTATAGGCCATGGAGCTGAGAGCAGTTTGGCTAGGTGAATCTAGCTCAAAGTCTCTGAGAAGGTTGCAGTAAAGCCATCGCTGGGGCCACAGTCTTATCCACTAAGGGAGGAACTGCTTTTAAGCTCAATCATGTATTTGTCAGGCCTCAATTTTTCCCTTGTTGTTGACCGGAGACTTCAGTTCTTTACCATGCAGCCCTCTCCACAGATTGTCTGAGTCATCTCATGACATGGTGGTTGGCTTCCCTCATGAAGAATGATCCGAAATAAAGTGAGCATGTACCCAAGACAAAAACCATAGTCTTTTACAACTTAATACCAGAAATGACATACTGTCACTTCTGCCATACACTGTAGGTCACACACACCATCCCTAATAGATCTAAAAGGGGCTTTACAAGTGTGTGAAACACAGGAGGTGGGCATCATTGGGGCCATCCTGGAAGCTGCCTACCAGATACCTCTTTCCAAACAGCAAGTGTGAAAATTCAGTGAATGATAATTTTAAAATCGTGATTTAGAAAATATTTGGTATGCGAGGATATCATAGCAGGGCTGGGCTAATGAGAAATGGATCTTGGTTCTTATAGGGATCCCAGCAAGCCTTGAGGTGTGGTTAGAATTTCAACAGGTAAACAGACACTGGGAAAGCAGTCTAGTTAAGGGAAGTAACAGGACCAAAGAGAAGAGACAATTGTCTATAAGACATTCTGGGGAAGCTAACAAGGCCAGGTAAGTTGCTCTGACAGCCTCCCACCTCTGAGGCCAAATACATTTTTCAGAAAGGGAGACTAATGAGTTTTCCTGCCAAACTTCTGGTT
The DNA here is from genome assembly GCF_000147115.1 of Myotis lucifugus. Lineage (NCBI taxonomy): Eukaryota > Metazoa > Chordata > Mammalia > Chiroptera > Vespertilionidae > Myotis > Myotis lucifugus. The sequence goes on from NW_005871055.1 coordinate 18,184,782, forward strand.
TATAACTTTGATATCAGAAACTGTGATGCACTGAATATCATGAAAAACATATTAGAGACAAAAGTGCAGAAGGAATCCCCAAGACCATGAGTATCAGAGTACCTGTAACTTACAGTACCTGTAATACTCAACAGGGAAAACTATACTTAGTGTGTTTAATGCCCCAATGCTTTTAATGAAGCACAGCAGTTTGTCACCAGATGCTAAAAGATAACATTATTTTTTAAATCAAAAAGATCTGGTCAAAAATGAGATTAATAAAATATTAATGAATTTTGATGAGCTGTATCCATGTCTATTATTTTATATTAATGACATATCAATGAAATATTTCTTTTCTCATTTAGCTTCCTAATTTATTAGTTATAAAATAAACAAAGGAAAAGTATATATCTCTGTTAGAATTATTCCACTTTGAAATCAATGTTTAATAGGGAGATGAGTGTGCAGAAGCTGCTGCATTATATCCTCACTGTGGTCACTGAAGAAACATGAGTTGTTCCAACTCCAGGGCACTCACTGTATTTCAAATTTGGTTAGTCCTGCTCTTCACTGTCTGTGCGTAGGTGGAGGATATAAAATATACATAACAAAATTTACCATTTTAATTATTTTTAAGTGTATAGTAAGTGGGATTGAATACATTCACATTATTGTTCAGCCATCCAAATTCCAATTTCAAAAACATTTTCATCAACCCAAAGTGAAACTTTATTCTTAGCCTATATAATAAAGGGCTAATATGCAAATCGACTGAACGGTGGAATGACTGGTCGCTATGACACTCACTGCCCACCAGGGGGCAGATGCTCAACTCAGGAGCTGCCCCCAGGGGTTAGTGCTCCAAAAGTCAGGCTCAAAGCTGGTGAGCACAGCGGTGGTAGTGGGAGCAGTCGGACATCCCCTGAGGGCTCCTGGACTGCAAGAGGGCTCAGGCCAGGCTGAGGGACACCCCCTTCCCCGAGTGCACAAATTTTGTGCACCGGGCCTCTAGTTAAATAATAATGCTCCATTTCCTCCCTTCCCAAAACCCTGGAAACCACTATTCTACTTTCTGTCTGTATGAATTTGACTATTCCAGGTACTTAATATAAATGGAATCATACAATAGTTGTTTGTGTGTGTGTGTGTGTGTGTCTGGCTTATTTCATATGGCATAATGTCTTCAAGGTTCATCCATTGCCTTTTGCTATCTTAAACATACTCTGTCCATGAAAAGAGCCATGTTTATATACTTATATGAGAATAATATGTGTACTTTCACCTGTTGTCAATAAGTAGTATACAAGGATGCCATAGGAGGATAAGGGCAATAGTTTACTCCTGAACTAGAAATAGAGAAATCCACAAGTAGTAAGCAGAAGCCTGAGGTGAGGAGGGTTATGAGTGTTTCCCCTGACATCTTGCTCCAGAATGAGGGAGAAAATCTAGGATCCATTTTCTACTGAAGTGTCTCTATTATTACAATCATATGGCATGAACCTCCTATAGTCTTATGTATTTTCCTACATTGATGTAAAATGAGATAAAATATTTACAGAGTGTTTAACCTTCAATATATTTTACTGCTTGTGAAGATCTATGCATATTTTTGCTATTAGTTGCTTTAATATGGGTCCTAGGCAGCAGTTATTGAATCATTTCATGAACTGATTGTTATATATTTTACAATATTAAAGATGTGTATATTTATATAATCTCATACCACACTAAGATCATTAAACAATTCATATATGTGTGTGGGGGGGGAGTGTACGCACATATGCAAAAAGTGACATAAATAAGGAGAATGGGGTTACTAGATAAATATGAAGGGACAGTAAAAGTAGTAAATGTCTAAATAAATATCTGATGAATTCTGATAGACAAAATGATCACTATGGTACTGTTTACTATCTCTGACATCAGAAAATTAGTCAAAGAGGTATGATCTTTACAGTGGATGTCACATTATGGTCCCCTGCTATGACATACATAAGATTAAGAAGAGAGGAAAAGCTTTTGAGAAAGCTTTTTGAAGAGCTAACCTGGACTCCCATATATGATCTTTAAGAGATTCAAATAAAATATAAAAAATTCCTTTTAAAATTATTTTGACTGTTGGATTATATTTACATGCAATCTCATGCAGAAGTAAGTAATGTGCAGTCCTACCTTTTATCAGGGTTACAAATTAAACTTTTGCTTTTTTCTGTCCATCATAATTTTTCTTCTCTCCATCATCATTATTGAGTAATTGATGCAAGCTGCAAAAACAGATAATCTTGAAACCTTAGTAACAATGTAAATAAATTTTCTAGGTGGATTGTGAGGCTCTCCCTTTTAGTGACCCAAGAAGCTCGATTCCCTTCATCTGTAGCACTTCCATCTCCAGTCCTGTCTTCCAAGGCTGACATGACAGGGGAAGAAAGGGATGGAGGAGATATACTTCTTTTAACTTCCTTGGCCAGAAAGTGATTTTTAACATTTTTGCTCACAGTCCATTGTCTTCCAAAAATGCAAAAGAGGATGGGAAATGCAGGAAAACACATGGATATTAATTAAACAGCAAGTGTCTCTGCCATAACCATGATATTATCCTTGGGTTACACAACAAGAGAGACTGTACTTTTCTTTTAGGACGTATGGTCTCTATATATAATGCTCTTGTATTTGAATACACACAGTATAACAAAAAAATGAAAAATACAAAATACTGTACATATTCTACTCCTTATTAACAATTCCAAATTCCAAAATGCTCTGGAAACAAAGGTTTTTTCCAATAGTAGTTCAATAAGAAAAACTGACCTTAACTAAAGTGAGACTATTTATAAGAACGTCTGAACCTAAGGTCTTTTTTAATTTAAGGGGTTGTAAACCTGAATAAAAATGTGTGTTAATTAAGAGTAAGAGTAGCAACTAAATTGGAGTAGTGTTTTATATATATTCTATTTGTCCCTAAGCATTCAGTCATCTGCCATGCTGTTAGCCAACATTTTCTGATTATTCTCTGTGTAAGAGGTATTGTTCTAAGTGCTTGCATTTTTTAGTTTACTTAAGGTTCTCAAAAAAACCCTTTTGGGTAAGTATTATTATTATCTACATTTAACAGACATGGAAACAAAGTACCAGTGGGTTTAGATAAGGTCACCCAGCTAAAATAACGTTAGGGATAAAACCCAGGCAGACTTACTCCAGAGCCCTTTTCTCAGCTACTACACTACATTCCTCCCACATAGTATTTAAAATCACATTAGAAAAAAAAATGCTTCCTAGATTAACATAATCAAAATGGTAGTATAGGAGTTTTCCACAATCTCCTTGACAAATTACAATGATTTTGAGAATCACCCAAAGACAAGAGTGCCTCTGTGGAAGCCTGGGAATCCAGTAGAGAAGTCCCAGCACACCATTGGATAAAAAAAAACAATCTGCAGTGGGTACATTGAAGAGGGTAAAAGGAATAGTTTATTTTACCTGTTACCCCTCTCCCAAGGCAGTACAGCTTAATTCCAATAGAGACCTTCTCTGCCTGTGCTTTCTATCCAGGGGGAAAGAGAGCAAATGAGTGAGCATCCAGCATCTCTAATTGTTCAGCATGCCAACAAGGAAGCACATTTCTTTCTTCACCCCATCCAGAATATTGAGATGTGACTGGGGTCAGTGAGCAGCTGGAAGAACAGTAGTCAGGGTCCAGAATGAAATATAGCAAAGGGACATGAATGCCATCAGGAAGCCTGACTATAAGCAGGGAGGAGTGGAGTATACACCTGTGGATCCCTCCAACTGGCTCATGGGCACCCCCAATGTTGCAAGCACCTGCATGCACACACACACACACACACACACACACACACACACACACACACACTGTGGCCCGTTTCCTGTATGTATTCTTCAGGGTGAGAGGGTGGGGAAAGAGTTTTTGCAAACAGCAAGTGAGCATGTGCAGAAAGTTGGCCCAAATCTACAGTATTGGTAGAAAGCACACAAACTTGAGCATTCAATACCACCCTAGTGTAAACAAATGAGAAGCTGTCACACCCAGCCTGGCTTTGTGAGATTGAGAGAAGGCATAAAATCTTAACAATTTCCATCCAAGGATCAAGCAGTATGGAGCAGGTATACCCACTGAAAAGGTCTGAAAAAGCCGCAGAATCCCTAGCAGGACTGACAGAAGGCATTTCTCTCCTGAAGCCAGTCAATAAAGACTGGAGGAGGTGACTTCTTCTACAAATGCAAAGACAGCAACACAAAATTGCAAGGAGCATGACAAATCAAGATAAACACCACCAAAGGAGCCACAATAATTTTCTAGTAATCAGTCCCAAAGAAATGAAGATCTGTAATTTGCTCGATAGAAAATTCAAAATACTTGTTTTGATGAAACTCAGGACAAATTCCTAGAAACATACAACCTAGCAAGACTGAGTCATGAAGAAATAAAATATCTGAACAGACCAATTACTAGCAAAGAGATTGAATCAGTAGTCAGAAACCTCCCAACAAATAAAAGTCCTGGAGCAGTATGTTCTATTAATTAATTCTACCAAATATTTAAAGAAGAACTAATACCAATCCTTCTCAAACTCATACAAAAATAGAAGAGGGGGGGAACACTTCCAAACATATTTTATAAGGCCAGCCATACCCTGACACCAAAGCCAGACAAGGCCGCTACATACTAGTAGAAAGAAAATTGTGTGTCAATATCCCAAATGAACACAGATGTAAAAATCCTCAACAAAATACTAGCAAACTGAATTCAACAATACACAAACGTATCTTAAATCATAATCAAATAGAATTTATTCCAGGGATGCAAGACTAGTTCAACAACCACAAATCAATCAATGTGATACAGTTCATAAACAAAATGAATCACAAACCTATATGATCATCTCAATCAATGCAGAAAAAGCATTTGACAAAATTCAACACCCTTTCATGATAAAATAAAAAATACTTAACAAACTAGGAAACTAAAGGACCCACCCCAACATAATAAAGGCTATAAATGAAAACCCACAGATAACATCATAATGGTGAAAGACTGAAAGCTTTTCCTCTAAGATCAAGAACAAAACAAGGGTGTCCACTCTTATCACTTCTATTCAATTAAGTATTGGAAGCCATAGCCAGAAAAATTAAGAAAGAAAATGAAGTAAAAGGCATCCAAATTGGTAAGGAATAAATGGAATTTCTGTTTGAAGATATTTTATATATAGAAAACCTTAAAGGCTTCATCAAAAACCTGTTAGAGCCGAAACCGGTTTGGCTCAGTGGATGGAGCATCATCCTGTGGACTGAAGGGTCCCGGGTTCGATTCCGGTCAAGGGCATGTACCTGGGTTGCGGGCACATCCCCAGTAGGAGATGTGCAGGAGGCAGCTGATCGATGTTTCTCTCTCATCGATGTTTCTAACTCTCTATCTCTCTCCCTTCCTCTCTGTAAAAAATCAATAAAATAAAAAAAAACCTGTTAGAATTAATAAATGAATTAAGTAAGGATGCAGATTACAAAATCAACATACAAAAATTAGTTGTGTTTCTACACCCCAATAACGAACTATTTAAAAGAGAATTAAAGAAGACAATTTCATTTACGGTTGCATCAAAACAGTAAAATATTTAGGAATAAATTTAACCAAGGTGAAAGTTCTGTAAACTGTATTAACACATTGATGAAAGGAATTGCAGAAGACTCAACTAAATGAAAAGCTATCCTATGTATATTGATTAGAAAAAAATAAATATTATTAAAATGTCTATACTATACAAAACTATATACAGATTCAATGCAATTCCAAATATATTACAAAATTATAGTAATCAAAACAATACAGTATTGACATAAAAACAGACACTTAGACCAATAGAACAGAATAAAGAGCACAGAAATAAACTCTTGAATCATGGTTGACTATTTCTTGAGAAGGCACCAAGAAAGCACAGTGAGAATAGTCTCATCAATAAATGGTGTTAGGCCCTAACTGGTTTGGCTCAGTGAATAGAACTTCGGCCTGCGGACTGAAGGGTCCCAGGTTCGATTCCAGTCAGGGGCATGTACCTTGGTTGTGGGCACATCCCCAGTAGGGGGTGTGCAAGAGGCAGCTGATCGATGTTTCTCTCTCACTGATGTTTCTAACTCTCTATCCCTCTCCCTTCCTCTCTGTAAAAAATCAATAAAATATTTTTTAAATAAATAAATAAATAAATAAATAAATAAATAAATGGTGTTAGGAAAAGCTGAGAGTCTAAATGCAAAAGGTTGAAATTAACATAATACATAAAAATCAACTCAATATTGATTAAAGGCTTAAATGTAAAGACCTGAAAGAAAACAAAGGGGTAGTCTGACACCAAAAACAAAGGCAACATAAGCACAAAAAAAAAAAAAATAAATAAGTGAGACTACATCAAACTAAAAAGCTTCAGTACAGAAAAAAAAAAATCCAAAAAATGAAAAAAATAATGGAATGTGAGAAAATATTTGCAAATCATATCCTATATAATAAAGAGGTAATATGCAAATTGACCATCACACCCTCGCACAAGATGGCTGCCCCCATGTGGCCACAAGATGGCTGGCAGGGGAGGGCAGTTGTGAACAATCAGGCCTGCAGGGGAGCAGTTAGGCGTTGATCAGGCTGGCAGGGGAGCGGTTAGGGGGTGGTCAGGCTGGCAGGCAGAAGCAGTTAGGGACAATCAGGCAGTGAGGCAGGCAAGCAGTTGGGAGCCAGCAGTCCCAGATTGTGAGAGGGATGTCCCAGATTGGAGAGGGTGCAGGCTGGGCTGAAAGGCACCCCCCCCCTCAGTGCACAAATTTCATACACCAGGCCTCTAGCATCTGATAAACAGTTAATCCTATATAATAAAAGTGTAGTATGCAAATTGTCCCTTTGACCAGAGTCTTATGGGAGTTCAACCAGGGGGTGGGCTGGCTGGGGGAATGGAGGGAGGCCCTGGCACTGGCAGGCAGCTGGGGGAAGGGAGGGAGTACCTGGCCAGCAGCCAGCAACTGCTAGGGACCCTACCAGTGAACAAATTTCTTGCCCTGGGCCTCTAGTATCCAAAATATATAAGGAACTCATAACTCATAGCAAAATTAAAACCTAATTTTAAAAATGAGCCAAGGACCTGAATAGACATTTTTCCAAAGAAAGTATACAGATTGCTAACAAATATATGAAAAGATGTTCAACATATTTTCTAATCTTCAAGTAAATGCAAATCTACACCACAATGATATGTCACCTCATACCTGTTAGGATGGCTATTATTAAAAAGACAAGAGATGAAGGAGGGGGTGGGTAGGTGGGAATAGACCAACCAAAGAACTTGTATGCATATATGCATAACCCATGGACACAGACAATAGGGTGGTGAAGGCCTGGGGTAGGGAATGGGGGTGGGCAAAAGTGGTCAATGGGGGCAAAAGGGGAAATATGTAATACTTTCAACAATAAGTATTTTTTAAAAAGACAATAGATAACAAATGTTGGCAAGGATGTGGAGAAAAGAAAACTCTTTTACACTATTGATGGAAATGTAAATTGGTGCAACCACTAGGTAAAACAGTATGGAGGTTCCTCAAAAAATAAAAGTAGAACTATCATGTGAGCCAGAAAATCACTATCTCAAAGAGATATCTATACTTTCATATTCATTGCAGCATTATTCACAATAGCCAAGATATGGAAATCATCTAAGTGTTCATCAACAAATGAGTGGATAAAAATGTGCTATAAATATATTCAATGGAATATTATTTAACCCTAAAAAAAGAAGGAAGTTCTGCCAGTTCATCTAAGTTTGTGACAACATGGATGAACCTTGAGGGACTTATACTGAGTGAAGAATCAGACAGAAAGACACAAATACTATATGGTATTATTTATATCTGACATATGAGTATATATTTGGACTCCTAGAAGCAGAGAATAGAATGTTGGTTGCCAGGGGGTGAGGGGTCAGGGAAATAAGGAGAAGTAGTTAAAGTATACAAAATTAAGTTATATAATGAGTAACTTCTGAGGATCTAATGTACAGCATAGTCACTCTAGTTCAGCGGTTCTCAACCTGTGGGTCGCGACCCCTTTGGCAGTCAAACGACCTTTTCACAGGGGTCGCCTAAGACCATCCTGCATGTCATATATTTGCATTATGATTCATAACAGTAGCAACATTACAGTTATGAAGTAGCAATGAAAATAATTTTATGGTTGGGTCACAACATGAGGAATGGTATTTAAAAGGCCAGAGGGTTGAGAACCACTGCTCTAGTTAATAACACTGTATTTTATGCTTCAAATTTACTAATAGAATAACTCTTAAGTGTTCTCACACACACACACACCCAAGATAAGATTAAATAATTATGTGAGGTGATAGATATGTTAATTATTTGATTGTGGGAATCACTGCAAAATGTATACTTACACCAGATCATTTCATTGAACACTTTCAATATAATACCATTTTCTTTCTCAATGTTATATCTCAATAAAATTGGGAAGAGACCTTCCTGACTCTACATGGCACCCTGTACTTCCTCCACCATAACACTTACCTCATATATAGTCTTCATTTAACAAATATCTTCTGAGCACCAATTGCACATCAGTCACTATTGAAAGTGTGGAGATAGAGCATTAAACAAAACAGACTAAATTGTTAGGATTGCCTAATACTTGTTTGTGATTTTATGCAGGACTTGCAGTGTCAGATGGCAGAAACACAATCTTTCCTATTAACATCTCAATCTTCAATGCCTACCACTGGATTTGACACATAATAGGCTCTTAATAATTATTTGTTCAATGAATATTATTGAATGAAAAAATCACTTTAGCATATAATAGCATATATCAAAAAAACACCTTCATTCTTAATTAAAAATGATTCTCTTTAGTAAATTCTGCTATTGCCATAAACCAGTGACCACTGAAAACACCTGTTTCTTTATCAGAAAAATTCAAATACCTCTGAATTTTTATGAACTTGGATTCTGCATCAAAGGAAAAAGTGTATGAGGAATATAGTAAAAAAAAAATGTACTTTGTATCTTTCATTCTCCTCGCTTCTGAGAAATAAGCCTTGCAGCGGCCAGCACACAGTTACAACAGGATATCTAAACAAACACTATTTCTTTGCATACAAATTGCATGACACCACATGGCAAAACTTTTCTATATCCAAGTCCAGATGTCACCAAAGCCAAGTGTTAACAGAGAAAATATGCTTTAGGACTTGGGTGTTTCATGTATCTGATGGATTTTAGATCCCAATCTTTCTGTGGTTGTTCTTCCAGGGATGAAGTTAGAAACTTCCAGAAGACACCCAGCCAGAGCCCTGCAATGAAGAGAGCTAGACAGCACCTTTTTCTGATAACCAAAATTCTCCTTAACACCCACCAGCTAATGGCCTTCCCTTAGGGAACCTATTTCCAAATACCATGTGAAAAAGATAACACAGACATTATGTTACATACTAGAGGCCCAGTGCACGAATTTGTGTACCAGTGGGGTTCCTCAGCCTGCCTGCGAGATTGGGCCAAAACCGGCTCTCTGACATCCCCTGAGGGGTCCCGGATTGCAAGAGGGTGCAGGCCAGGCCAATGACCCCACCAGTGCACAATCAGGGCCAGGGAGGGATGCGATTGGCCAGCCCAGAAGGGACCATGGGAGGGCTCCAGGGCATGTCTGACCCATCTTGCTCAGTCCCAATCGGCCAGATCCCAGCAACAAGCTAACCTACCAGTCCGAGCGTCTGCCCCCTGGTGGTCAGTACACATCATAGCAAGCAGTTGAGTGGCTTTAGCATATCATTACCATATTACATACTCTTTGATTGGTTGAATGGATGACCAGACGATGGGACACTTAGCATATTAGGCTTTTATTATATAGGATATGTCAGCTATATGTCAGCACACACAAAGGCTTACCCACACTTTTCTCATTTTTCACTTTAACTCTAGCTTTCCCTTTCTATTTTCCCTCATTTGCTGCCTACCATCCTTGTTTAGTGGACTCCCTGTGAGCTTTACATGGAAATTATTAAACCCAGGATGAAAACTGATTACTAAGATTTATGAGGTTATGATTTATTCACCTCTCAAGAAAAGAGGCAACATGTCACATTTTGAAAGTCTGGACCATCAAGTTATTCTATATTTATATATCATAAAGTTGTTTTCTTGAAGATCAGCCAAGTGACCAACTTAAAAACAAGGCTAATTCATTCTAAGAAGACGTTTTGAACAGAATATTTTAGAAGTCAGTGTGCTTGTTTGCCACTGAGGACATGGTCAGTGGAAAAGAAATTCAACAGTGTAATTACTTAGATTCAATGTGACATAGCTTTTCAACAAAGTCATTTGAGCCAGTGTTCTCCCCTAAACTTTACTATGGTCCAGTGTGGGCCTCACTCAGGAATGGGAAAGGTGGGCAGGCCTACTGCCACCGAGGGCATTACCTTTTCTGAAGGTCCTTCTGCCTTCCAACCATATCTTACTTTGGAGATGGCTCCTGATATCTCTCAAGTCAAGGTAACAGGCCAAAGGCCAGCTCACCTTCCCTCCTACTTTCAGAGCTGAGACCCTTTTTCCCAGAGTCTCCCTGCTTCTCCTGGCCCTTGTGGCTGAGTTTTCTAGGCTAGATCCTCAGATTAGAAGAAGGTGAGTAGAGGGGCTGCTGCCAGGGAAACAGGAAGAAGGAATGGTCTCTCCACCTCTTGGACTTAAGTTTTAAGCTGGGGTAGGCCCACCTGTCCATGGCATTGGGTCCTACTCAAGAGAGCCCCTGCTGGTCTCAGGTCTTCTGTCTCTTCCTCTTTCAGAGCAACTCACAGCCTGGTACAGAGCTCTTGGGAAAAAGGGGAGAATCCAGGCACTGTTCCCTGCTCATCTCCTGGTCATGAAGACCAGGTTGGACTGAGAGGTTTATCAGAGGAATAAAGTCCTGTCTATTCACACACACATACACACACACAGCGCAAAACAACAACAACAATTTTTGTTTTTTCTGTCTTTAGCAAATTTATAGGTTACAAACTTATTTGAATATTTGTTTTTTGTTTGTTTGTTTTGTTTTTTTAAAATATATTTTATTGATTTTTTACAGAGAGGAAGAGAGAGGGATAGAGAGTTAGAAACATCGATGAGAGTGAAACATCATTCAGCTGTCTCCTGCACACCCCCTACTGGGGATGTGCCCGAAACCAAGGTACATGCCCTTGACCGGAATCGAACCCGGGACCCTTCAGTCGCAGGCCAACATTCTATCCACTGAGCCAAACCGGTCAGGGCTTGGCTATTTGTTTTAATACATCTTACCAAGTTTATGTGTTTCCCAGCCTACTTGCTTATTTACCATCTATACTTAAAATATCCTATGAATTCTGTCCTCTTATCTTATAGGACCAGTTTTCTATCTATGAATTTTGTCCATTCTATTTGTTTTTCTAGACTTTACAGCAAAATTAAATATTTGCAAAATACATGTTACATAAAATACATATGGATATAGAAAACATATGTATCATATATACCAATGAAAATATGTAGAATTAAATTGTCTATGAATACTTGGATGATGACTGAATTATTAAAAGTAGGTATTATCCTATTTTTAATCTACAGTTCACAGTATCTAGCAGGCATTCGATTAGTGTAGCTCTACCAAACTGATGTGTGCTGCCCAATATTTGCTTCTTTAATAATCTGGGCCATTTGAGAAATAAGGGAGGAGAAACCAAGATGGCGGCATAGGTTAACGCGGGAGTTTGCTGCCTCGAACAACCACTTCAAAAATACAACTAAAAGACGGAACGGACATCATCCAGAACCACAGGAAGGCTGGCTGAGTGGAAGTTCTACAACTAGGAGGAACCGAGAATCAGAGGAGGCGCAGTGCTGAAGTAAAATACTAAGGTGCGGAGTGCGCGCAGCGCAGGCTGGTGGCTGAGGGCGCGGTTGTCGTTTTCAATCCGGAGGGAGCCTCAGACTCTGAGCTCCAGATCCGGGCAAGTCTCTAGGAACCCAGACTCAAACGGGAGAAGCGGGACTGTCTGGCTTCGGTCCCTCCGAGGTTTGCAGCGGTTGCTGGGACAGAGAGGCAGAGCCCCTGGGGACGGACTGAGAGCAGCCATAACTGCTCCCTCCTCCGCCCTGTTGATCCTGTGGGACCGGCCCAGACCAAGCCCTGCACAGAGCCATTTACCGGATAGCCTCAGGCAAAGGCTAGATTAGCACCTCCCTAGAGGACAGAAGTTCTCCCACTGCAAACACAGCTGATTCTCACAGCCAGTTGGCCTGGAGGTCAAGTAGTAATTACCTACAACAATCAAGGCTTGACTACAAGACTGCTCACAGAGACCACAAGGGGGTGCACCAAGAGTGTCTACCTCAGGTAATTGGGACACTTAATACGGAAAGCCACTCTATCGACACAGCGAAGCATAAAAAAATGCCAAGACAAAGAAACAGGCTACAAAGGACAGAACCGGAGGAAAGCAGGCTACTGGATATAGAATTCAAAACCACACTTTTGAGGTCTCTCAAGAGGCTTCTAGAGGCTGTTGATAAACTTGATGAGATGTACAGGAAATCTAATGAGACCCTCGATGGTGTGATAAAGGACCAACTAGAAAGTAAGCATACACTGACTGAAATAAAGAATATTATACAGACTCCCAACAGCAGACCAGAGGAGCGCAAGAATCAAGTCAAAGATTTGAAATGCGAGGAAGCAAAAAACACCCAACCGGAAAAGTAAAATGAAAAAAGAATCCGAAAGTGTGAAGATAGTGTAAGGAGCCTCTGGGACAGCTACAAGCGTACCAACATCAGAATAATAGGGGTGCCAGAAGATGAGAGAGAGCAAGATATTGAAAACCTATTTGAAGAAATAATGGCAGAAAACTTCCCCCACCTGGTGAAAGAAATAGACTTACAGGTCCAGGAAGCGCAGAGAACACCAAACAAAAGGAATCCAAAGAGGACCACACCAAAACACATCATAATTAAAATGCCAAGAGCAAAAGACAAAGAGAGAATCTTAAAAGCAGCAAGAGAAAGAAACTCAGTTACCTACAAGGGAATACCCATACGACTGTCAGCTGATTTCTCAACAGAAACTTTGCAGGCCAGAAGGGAGTGGCAAGAAATATTCAAAGTGATGAATACCAAGAACCTACAACCAAGAGTACTTTATCCAGCAAAGCTATCATTCAGAATTGAAGGTCAGATAAAGAGCTTCACAGATAAGGAAAAGCTAAAGGAGTTCATCACCACCAAACTAGTATTATACGAAATGCTGAAAGGTATCCTTTAAGAAGAGGAAGAAGAAGAAAAAGGTAAAGATACAAATTATGAACAACAAATATGCATCTATCAACAAGTGAATCTAAGAATCAAGTGAATAAATAATCTGATGAACAGAATGAACTGGTGATTATAATAGAATCAGGGACATAGAAAGGGAATTGACTGACTATGCTTAGGGGGGGAAGGGGTGTGGGAAATGTGGGAAGAGACTGGACAAAAATCATGCACCTATGGATGAGGACAGTGGGTGGGGAGTGAGGGCGGAGGGTGGGGTGGGAACTGGGAGGAGGGAAGTTATGGGGGGAAAAAAGAGGAACAAATGTAATAATCTGAACAATAAAGATTTAATAATTTAAAAAAAAAGAAGAAGAAATAATCTGGGCCATTTTAATTGAATTCTAGCTACAATTACCAGCCTACTTGGCTTTGAATTTTTTTACAAGTTTATCAAATAGTTGCTTGTATTTCAGTCAATATTTGTCAAGGAAATTCTTATCTACTACAGCAGTGATGTCAAGATTTCCAAGTCCAAAGAGAATATTTTCACTAACCACCTCTAGATGCCATGGTTTCAACTTTTTGTCCCACACAACAGCACCCATATCTGATGCTCTAATCTGCACAGGCAGCAGCTGGTACCACAGCAACTGCTGCTCTACTCAGGCATTCAGCAACACAAGCACACCCCTCCTTAGTAAACATCTACTATGGGCTAAGTGCTATGCAAGATACACAGGATTCCTCCAAGTAGGGCTAACAGACACTCACGGTATAGTAGGGAAACAGATAATTTATTAATAATAATTATAACAAAGTGTTAATTGCTGAAAACAAAGTTGAACCCTCCCAAAACTGGGAAGTTCAAAATAAATGACTTATGTCCATAAGTCATAAAATCAAAATAAATGACTACATAAAAGCAAAATAAATGACATGTCCATTTCTTTTATTTTCTTTTTTATTAGCATACTAGAGGCCCAGTGCACAAAATTCATGCCCTGGGGGGGGGGTCCCCTCAGCCCAGCCTGCACACTCTCCAATCTGGGACCCCTTGGGGGATGTCCGACTGCCAGTTTAGGTCCGATCTCAGGGATTGGACCTAAACTGGCAGTCACACATCCCTCTCACAATCCTAGACCACTGGCTCCTAGTCGCTCACCTGCCTGCCTGCCTGGTCACCCCTAACTGCGAGCCCCTGCCAAGCTGATCGCCTCTCACTGCCTCTGCGTGCCGGCCTGATCACCAATAACTACCCCCCTATCGGCTGGTCACCCCTAACTGCCCCTCGCTGCTGACCAGGTCACCCCCAACTTCCCTCTCCCTGCTGGCCTGGTCACCCCTAACTGCCCACCTGCCGGCCTTGTTGCCCCTAACTGTACCCCCCTCCCCGCTGGCCTGGTCTCCCCCAACTGCCCCCCCTGCCAGCCTGGTTGGCCCCAACTGCCCCCCCTGTGAGCCTGGTCACCTCTCACAGCCCCCCCACTGGCCTGGTCTCCCCACGCAGCCTGCTGTTCAGTCATTAGGTCGTCCCTCACTAACCTCCTGCAACCCTGGTCGCCCCACACAGCCTGCTTGTTCAGTCGTTTGGTCATCCCTCACTAACCCCCCTGCCAGCCTGGTCATAGGCAGCCATCATGTGAGGGCATGAGGGTTAATTTGCATATTACCTCTTTATTATATAGGCTAGTTGACAACATCATATTGAGTCATATCCATTTCTGACTGTTAACATTAAAGTATTTTCAGTCTTTTATAGTAGAAAAGAGATGTTGTAAGAAACCCCAAAGATGAATAAACTATTTTCAGTGCATAAACAAAAACAAGAGGGTCAGGATAAGTATAAAACATGGGGCTACTGGTCAACCTTTTTCCTTATTCTCTTTTCAAAACTTTTCAGTAGTGTGAATTACTCCATCTCAGCCAATGCTTATACTAGAAAAACAATCTGAATCCCTACTAAATGATCACAAATGGAATGCCTACTCGGATGTTAATGGCTGGATCCAGATCATAATACTGGAGGATTTGCATACTAATACATCACTCTTAGAAATAAAAGCCTTAACCCATATGAATCACTAATTTAGGAGTATCAAACAGTATACAAGTTTTACCTCTAAATCTGAATGTTTTGCCCTGATTTGTTCACATCAAAATACAGTGGGGCCTTGACTTACGAGTGTCCCAACTAACGAGTTTTTCGAGATACGAGCCGTCTCTTGGCTGATTTTTTGCTTTGAGTTGCGAGCTAAAATTCGGGTTACGAGCCAGCTTCAGATACCCCACCACTAGTTGGCGCAGCGGAAGTCACAGTGAATGCCACAACATCAGCCCAGCATCACGTGTCTCACTCGTTCACTTTAAAATTTGACATACGAGTAATTTGAGTTACGAGCTCCGTCAAGGAACGAATTAAACTCGTAAGTCAAGGCCCCACTGTACTTGGGCATTCATCAACTCCATCCCAGATGATGCTCTGGCCTGAGCCACATGCATTCAGAAACAAATCATTTAGTAGACCACAGTTGTTAATCTAAACATTTGTGATATAGAATTCACAATAACAAAATAAAAATTATTACTTTATGTGAAACTACTACTATAGAAATTATGGTAACCACAGGAAAATTACTCTAGTGATATTTTTAAAAACATGGCCTGAACCATGTTTATGCTTTCTGATTAGCCTTTTCACAAGAAAACTTAAGGCTATGATAAGACAACTTTTAAAGAAATATATTCATATGCTCATATCCTTAACTAAGTATAACCCTTACATGTGTAAGATTTCAACCTTTAAACAACAATATTCCAGCCTGGCAGCACACAGATAGTGTGTGATTCATGCAATAGCTTCTAAGAAAAAAAAAATCGAATAAAATAAACTCAGTAAGAAACTAATGGAGTAAAAAACACATTTTGATTTCTAGAGCAGAGCCTTCCAAGTGCCACTCAGATTAGAAGTTGTACTATCTGAGGTTTTACAGATCACCCAAGGCCAGAGTTATCTTCTAGAATAAAATGGGGAGACGCTATCCAATTACACACCTGGAACATTCAAAGCCTGAGCATGGATTCTGAAAGCTGAGCTCATGAGTGTCGTGGATGGGTCAGAATCCTCAAAACAGGAACATGGAGGCAACCAGAGACAACTTTCTAGTAAAGTCAGAATTTTACAAGTCTAAATCAAGCATCAGATCAAAAACTTGGTCACAGAGGTGAAAACATTTTACAAGATGTTGGGATGGCTCTCCAATCACCAAAATGGGAGCAGGGAAGATTTGTTGTAGGAAAACTGAAACTCCCTGACTTGCCTCTTCAAAGTGTTCATAACCTCACTGTATGGGGCAAAAAAAAACAAGGCAAGACAGAGATTTAAACAGACAAAGCTCTTCTAAGCAGTTGCACAGCATACACTTTAAGAAAAAAATGTTTCCAAATTAAGATGTAGGGTAGCCCTGGCCGGTGTTGCTCAGTGGCTAGAGTGTTGCCTCATGCATTTAAAGGTCCAGGGTTTGACTCCAGTTCAATGGCACATACCTGGGTTGTGGGTTCATTCCCAGTCCCTGGTCAGAGCTCATGCAGGAGACAACCAGTCAATGTCTCTCTCTCTCTCTCTCTCTCTCTCTCTCTCTCTCTCTCTCTCCCTCTCTCTCTCTCCCTCCCCATCACCCTCCCTCTCTCTCTTCCTCTCTTTCTAAAAATCAATAGAAAAAATCAATGGGTGAGGATTAACAACCACAAAATGATATTATAGTGTAGGCACTAGTAAGCAAAGGTTAGGAAGACTGAAGAGATAACGTAAATATTAAATTCTTCTCAACTTTGTTCAACAAATTTCATTTTCCAAAGTGCCAAATTATTTTGGTTTCACTAAACTTAACCCCAAATGCAAAGCTTCATTTCATTAAAATAGTAACACCTAACACACTTTGAGGTTAATTCAGATGGTTTCAAACCTTCAGTGAAGCCTTTTTTATAGTTTCAAGCAAATTACACATCAAAACTGCTATTAGGGTTGCCTAGCAACAAAGTTAATTGCTACCATAAACTCACTGCAAATCCTTAGTAAAGCAGATCTTTATATTCAAATATAAAAGATTTGCCCTGAAACAATATTTTTAAAAACTGTATGAGGTTTTTAAAATTTTCCAGAATTTCCTATCAGACTATCTTGTTTAACAAACTCATATAAGTGAAAAATCACTTTATGTATTGAAATTACATATTCATCACAACTAATGCTTTAGTAAATCTCTTTGTTTACTTTCTCCCACCCTCTGCATGTTGCACATGTTTTCTGATTTTGAAGCAGAGATTGATTTCCTTTGAAACCATAAAGATTTCTTTATGGTATCATGCATAGTGGTAACTGCTGTGCTGGTTAGCACTATAGCCATGGCACTAAGTTTGAAGAAAAGCCTTTACATTCGCCGTGTCAGCATTTATTCTATCTGACTTGTTCACGTAAGGATGAAGAATATAGTCTTATTTATTCTGGAAAAGTATTTGCTTACATGCCTAACAAACTTACAATAAAAATCAAGAAGAATATTCATAGCCAATGTCACTGGACTATTTTTTACATAAGAATTAGATAAATCCCCAAATCTCATTAACTTTACTATCACTAATATTAATAGACCATCCTAAAGAAGTGATTGTGCATTCAGATATCAAATACATTTTAATGGCATTTTTTCACCATGCAAACAACACTAAAGTAAAAAGAAATTATTACAGCTTTATATAGGGATATTTCAAGTGTAACTAGTTCTTATATGGAAACTTTGAAGACTGGACTTCTTTCTCTCCAATTTATAAATGTTCCCTACAGTGTGCAAGTTTTAGAGATGTGAAGATAAATGATTAATATACTAGCTGAGCATTCATTAGTTGCTGGAAGCTAATTCCAGCATGTCATAAATGCAAGAAGTTCCATCAAAAGGTTGATGGAACCTTGAGGATTGCCTGCTGGAAATGGCTAAGGGCATTTCCCCACACCTAAAGATTTATATAGATGATTGCTTGCTGCCAGACAGCTGAGGGCATTTTAATCTACATGTTATTGCCTCCTACTGGCCAAACACCTGAACAGCCATAGGCACTTCCCCCAATCTGACAATGGATTCTGTGTACTAAACCTTGTCTTTGTTTTGTATATCTACTTTGCCTTGGGACAATTTGTGTTAATAAAAGGCAAAGGGGTCCAGAGAGATGGCAGAATTTGGTTCCTTTAGCTACGTCTTCTCTGGCTCCCCAAAATGCCTTCCAAAATTATTTTCCGTCTCTAGACTCTTTAATAATTTACAGCAGTCCCTTCTCCAGATTCCTGAACCCCTTCTAGATGCTGAGAAACACACACCAGCATTAATTAGTATTTAATGGAACCCTACTGCTGTTTTTAAAAGTAAGCTTTAGAATTTAATGTATTATCTTCTCTGAAGCCTGCATGTTGACCTGAAGAATTGTTTCTTCTGCCCACAATCATTTAATTATTTGTTTAAACCAGTATAGAAGCTTCTCACTATGGTGTTTTAATTTATTTCCTCAGTATGTACTAAAGATTTATATGTTAACCTCACCCCTCCTATTCTGTCATGACCGATAAAAGATTAAAAAAATGGGAAAGGCAACACTATACATCTGAGTAATGTTTCACATTTTAAAGTCAATTTTGATATGCAGAATTCAGAAAATAACATGCTAATTATCCTTATGACATTTCAAAAATCTCCAATAAGGAACAACATTTTCTACTTGTAAACTGAACAAGGCACTTATAATCACCAAAAAACTGGCTAGACTGTGAAGAGCCAGTCTGACCAAGAATAGACAGACCACTTCAGTAAAACTCTAGGGAGCTGTTTTCAACCTTGGCAGTGGGAACATAACTGAGCTTAGTGAGAAAATTGAAATTGGCACAATATTTCAAAGCCATCCCATTCAGTAGTGCTTAGACAAACATAGCCAAAGCATTAAAAGGCTGTAGACTTTAAAATGAAAAAGCCAATATAATTATCTCTACCATTCTCTAAGGTTGTGACTAAACAAAGTAGAAACACTCATAAGTCAAAGTAAATATAAGCCTGTTTCCACTTTCAGAATATTGATGCCATTTGTTGGGAGTCATCCCAATTGGCTCTTTCTGACACATGCTAAGACTGGACCTTCACAAGGCTTCCTATAGCTACTGTTTTCCTATTTAAAGTTCAAGATCAGCTATGAATTTCAGAATGTTCATGTCTCTTCCATATAGTGCAAGTCTTTTATGAATAATCACTTCTGCTATCCATCATTAAAAAAAGAGTGTATAATATTGGAAGAAAATTGTGCTACTTGAATATCAGCAGCACAAATTGAACAAGCAACAAATTTTGTTAATCCCTTAAAAAATAGTAAGAAAGGCGATTTTCAAAATAAAAAAATAATTATTTTGCTTTTCATTTTGGTCACCGCTATGTATGATTTAAGGAATGTGTAATCAGTGGATACAAGGTGAGGCTCTTGCTGATGTGGTTCAGTTGGTTGGGTATTGTCCGGTGCACCAAAGGTGGTTGGTTGGATTCCTGGTCAAGGTCACATGCCTTGATTGCAGGCTCAATCCTTGGTAAGAGGTGTGCAGGAGGCAGTCAATCAATGTTACACTTTCACATTGTATCTCTTTCTCTCACCCTCACCTTTCCTCTTTCTCTAAAAATCAAGAAACTATTCTTTAAAAAAAATTTTAACATGGGGGCTCTTCAGTAAGATGATTTAGTTTTAAATCCTGGTTCCATCATTTCTTTCTATAAGATTTTGGGCAAGTGTATGCTTAAGTTCCTCTTCTTTAGAATGGGAATAAGTAACAGCATTATCTTATGTTTGTTTTGAAAATTGAGAGAGAGCACATAAAGTTCTTGGCACAGTAGCTTCCAAGTACTCAGTGCTCAAAACAATGGTAGTTATTACTAACTAGAGGCCCAGTGCACGAATTTGTGCACCTTGAAAGGAGCTGTGGGCAGCGAGGCTGCGGTGGGCACAGGGGCAGGTCTCGGCCCATCCTCCTTGGCCCTGCCTGGCCCCTCCTACCATGACCCCTGGTCCTCTGTTTGCCAGCAGCCCCGCTCCTGCCACCACAGCTCCCACACGCTGATGGCATCAGCCCCACTCGCACCCGTTGATGGTTTGGAGCAAGCACCTGGTGGGAGCGGGGGCTGCCAGCCCAGATCACCCCTGAGGGTTTCTCCACTTCCTCCTGCTCTTGAGGGGTGATAGGGGCTGGCAGCTGCTGCTTGCACTCGCTGATGGCGCCAGCCCCGCTCTCATCCACTGCTGGTGCCAGCCCCAATGGCTCCATGCCTTCAGTGGGTGCGAGTGGCAGCTCTGGCGCTGGCAGGGGGTGCGAGCAGGGCTGTCACTGGCAGTGGGTGCAAGAGGCGGCTGTCAGCCCCAATCACCCCTCAGGAGCAAGGGGAGGAGGAGAAGCCCTGAGGGGTGATTGGGGCTGTAAGCCGCTACTCGCACCTGCTAATGACACTGAGCGATTGGGGCTGGCACTGGGCACTGACAGCGGGTGCAAGCACTGGGTGGGACCATGGCACACGGGAGCAAAGAATTTTCAGTAACCACCAAAAGCTTGCCCCAGTGACAGCAACCAGTACCCTGCCTTGCTCTGGCACCCCCGCTCACCTGCTCCACCATCCCGCCACAGCTGACTCCCACCATGTTCCACACGTGCCCCCTGGTGATCAGTGCACATCATAGCGACTGGTTGTTCAGTTGTTTGGTTGTTCTGCCATTCAGTCTATTTGCATATTAGCCTTTTATTATATAGGACTAAAGACCTGGTGCACAAAATTTGTGCACGGGGGGGGGGGGGCGTGTCCCTCAGCCTGGCCTGCACCCTCTCCAATATGGGACCTCTCAGGGGATGTCTGACTGCCAGTTTAGACCCGATAACTGTGGTACATTCCTCTCACAATCTGGGACCACTGGCTCCTAACCACTCGTCTGCCTGCCAGCCTGATCACCCCCTAACTGCTCCCCTGCCATCCTGATTGATGCCTAACTGCTCCTCTGCCGGCCTGATCGTCCCCAACTGCCCTCCCCTGCCAGCCCAATTGCCCCCAACTGTCCTCCCCTGCTGGCCCGATCACCCCCAACTGCCACCCCCCTCCTGCAATCCGCCTCCTCTGGGTGGATGGATGGATGCACTGTTGAAATAAAATAACTATAGGCACATACATAGCTCAGTTGTTATAGACATAAACAACCTGTTAACCACCATTTATTTATCTAAAAATACCATGAATATCAGAAATGTGGAATGAGAGAAACACCAGTCTAGCAGGCAATTACAAGAAAATTAGAGTAATCAAGCAAGGAACTCAATCTTTTCAGTTCTGGGTTTAATTTGCTAAAATTTCCAATTCACACAATGTTTTGAAATGTTATTCAGTAGAAATCCCTCTACTCCTAGGAGTTTTCTCTTATCCTCTAATGTTGAAGATTTAAAACCATTTAAAAATCTATCAAGCTGATAATAATGATATGTCTCATTTTCATGAAAAGTGGTGGCAGGTAGGTGTTATTATCTCTTTTTCATAGATAAGAAGCTGAGAGTCAGAAAGTTGTGATAATTTGAACCAGTCACATATCTAGTTAGTGGTAGAGCCAGTATTTAACCCTGGCCTTAGATTGCACTTTTGGTGTAATTTGACCATTACAGTATTTCAACAATAACAAAAATGTGTTCAATGCCTGTTATGTATTAGACACTGGTTAGGTACTATGGTTACAAATACAAATAGTATACCCTGACTCCACTCAAATTTTTTATCATTTAATATAAAAGACACAGAAGTACATTCAAAATCCCTCTACCATGTTCTAAGTAGTTTATTTTAAAATGTGGACTCCTTGGTCCTGTCCTAGAGCTTGATTCAGTAAGTCCAAGATACAGGTCAGCAATTGGTACTTTTAGCAAATATTCCTGGGGTAATTCTCTGAACCCACATCTGGAGAAAAGTTATAATAGAATATGTAAGTCTAAAAACAAAAACGAAGACTTACTGAGAAGGTGATTCCTAAACAGGGTGTTGAATGACCAGTGAAAGTTACCTAAGTAGAAAAAAGAAAGAACCATTTAGATTGAAAAACAGAATTGACCAAACTTTTGAGAGATGAAACTCAACTGGAAAGATGTGGCAATTAAGTGTAACTAAGCTAAAAGTGGGTAGAGGGGAAAGAATTTAGAGAAAATAACTACAGACCTAGATCCCTAGAAGCTGTGTGTCTTAGGCCCAGGGTTACAGAACATACAGAGGCCAGGACAGCTGCAGGTGGACTTTAAACAGAAGAGCAAGTGGCATGACCATTAGCTGCTGCCTTTACTCCTTCGAATCTTAGATTGTGCTAGAGAACTGTGGAAGTTTATTTATTTTTAAAAATAAATTGCATATTAGCCTTTTATTGATTTCAGAAAGGAAATAAGAGAGGTAAATAAGAGGGAGATAGAAACATCAATGATGAGAGAGAATCATTGATCATCTCCCCCTTTCTGCATGCCCCCTACTGGGGATTGAGCCCGCAACCCAGGCCTGTGCCCTGACTGGAAATCAAGTCATGACACCCTTGTTAGGACACTCAATCCCTGAGACACACCGGCCAAGCTGGAAGTTTACTTCTAAAAATTTAGATTTCCCTTGGAATTGCCTGTTTCCATTAAAATCTATCTCTATGGAGGATTAGATCCAACCCAGTAGCTACTTTCAACAGACAAAACACATATTTTAAGATGAAATGGTGAATCTTCAAATTACATTAAGTCAATACAAGTTACAAAGCTAATGAGAATGCAACAAAGGTGAGACCCAATTAGTAGCTCTTTATCTTTGTGCTTTGCTTTACCAAATCAAAAGTTCTGTTCCTCAGGTATGTTGAGCAAATGTAAAATCATTATGACAAAGACATTGTCCTACTTAGAGCCCTCCTTAATCAAAACCGTCGTTAATATTCCCCAGACTCCAAGTATTAAGAGCTAGCCTCTTATACCTCATCCTCTCCATTTTAGTCATGGAGAATGACATCTGTGCTCCATGGTTTTTTGTTTGAAGAAAGTGGATATAATGAAGTGAACATATCTAGATGGCTGGGGGAAAATGACATAAAAACATGCAAACATTTAATGTGGCATAGTTATTGATGGTTAGAGAAAGACCACAGTCAAGTCAAGGAGATGGAGTGCTCAATTTAAGCAATCTGTGAGACAAAGCAGCAGCAGGATTCATCTACAACAAACGTTACAGTGCTCTGTCCTCATGTTCCCACCCCCACAAGGAAGCACCAAGGTAGGAGACTCAGGAAGCAGAATAAATCGCCTCATGACTGGCTGTTCTTGGGTCTCGTGGGACACTATTGGTATTTTTTCTAGACAATTCTTTCTTTTACAAGGCTTTCCCATTTACTCTAAGATGTTTGTCATCCCTGGCTTCTGCATACTAAGTGCCAAAAGTAACCTACAGTCATCTTGACAACTCAAAACCACCTCTCACATTCCCAAACAAACTCTCTGTAATAGGGATGGTATCACCCTGTAGGGAACCACTGAGCAGAACTTTTCATCTCTGCAGGCCCTTCAAGGCCATCAAGGTTCCACATCACCATTTTGTAGATGAAGAAAGTGGAATTCATTCTAGACTTTATTAAGTAGGAAAAAACCTAGGACCCTATTTTCATGACTCTCAGGCAAACACTTATCCCCCAAATCTTGGCACTGCCAAATTCTAAAAAGGCTCCTTTCCTTCCTACTGACATTCTCTTTTATACCATCCTAAAAATGCTCTTATGACCACAAGGTAAATGCAAATCTCTGGCAACTTCTTTTGGCAATATATGTTGGCCTACTTTTTTCTCAGACCTAAAGTACTGGATGGTCCTGAAGTGATAGGCAAAAACTAGGCTTAAAGTTAAGGGAAAAACTAAGCATCTTCAGATGGAAAGTGCAGGAAAGATGAAGGAGAAAAAAATTATCTAGACTTATCCCCATGATTATTTTAGAGTACCAAGAATAAAACAAGAACTTGAAATATTCTAGAAAGGTGATAAAACAAATTTCTTCAAAGGAATAAGAATTAGATTGAAACCATAATTCTCATCAGAAACACTGGATTCTAGTACCAATAGTACCAGTAAACATTATTGCTTAGTAGGTAAAAAAAATACAATCTTCAACATTCTGGAAAATAAAAAAAATTTTTTGAAGCAAGATAACACTCAAATGAGAAGATAAAATTTCATATATATATATCCTATATAATAAAGAGGTAATATGCAAATTGACCATCACACCCTTGCACAAGGTGGCCGCCCCCATGAGGCCACAAGATGACTGCACCCATGTGGTCACAAGATGACTGCCAGAAGATGGCCGGCAAGGGAGGGCAGTTAGGGGCAATCGAAGCAGCAAGGGAGAGTTGTTGGGGGCAACCGGGCCAGGACGGAGGGCAGTTGTGCGTGATCAGGCCAGTAGGAGAGAGCAGTTAGTAGTAACCAGGCTAGTAGAGGAGGGAAGTTAGGGGTGACTGGGCCTTCAGGGGAGGGAGAGCAGTTGGAGGGAACCAGGTCTGCAGGGGAGAGCAGTTAGGGGTGACCAGGCCAGCAGGGGAGGGCAGTTAGGGGCAATTGGACCCACAGGGGAAGGCTGTTGGGGCAACCAGGCTGGCAGGGGAGCGCAGTTAGGGGTGACCAGGCTGGCAGGGGATGGCAGTTGGGGGTGACCAGGCCAGCAGGGGAGGGCAGTTAGGGGTGACCGAGCTGAAAGGGGAGTGCAATTAGGGGTGGTCGGGCCCACAGGGGAAGGCTGTTGGGGGTGATCAGACCAGCACAGGAGGGTAGTTGTGGGAGATCAGGCTAGCAGAAGAGAGCAGTTAGGGGTGACCAGGCTAGCAGATGAGGGCAGTTGGGGGAGACCGGGCCTGCAGGGGAGGGAGAGAAGTTGGAGGGGACCAGGCTGGCAGGGGAGGGTGCTTAGGGGTGACCGGGCCAGCAGGGGAGGGCAGTTGGGGGCTATCAGGCAGACAGGGGAGCAGTTAGGCATCGATCAGGCTGGCAAGGGAGTAGTTAGGGGGTGATCAGGCTTGCAGGCAGAAGCAGTTAGGGGTAATCAGGCTGGCAGGCAGGTGAGTGGTTGGGAGCCAGCAGTCCTGGATTGTGAGAGGGATGTCCGTCTGCCAGTGGGATTGGGCCTAAACCGGCAGTCGAACATCCCTCGACGTGTCCCAGATTGGAGAGGGTGCAGGGTGGGCTGAGGGACACCTCCCCAGTGCATGAATTTTATATATATACTAGAGGCCCGGGGCACAAAAATTTGTGCACTCGGGGGGACGGGATCCCTCAACTCGGCCTGTGCCCATTCACAGTCCAGATCCCCGGGGGATCAGGCCTAAGCTTGCAGTCAGACATCCTTCTGGCAGCCAGGGAGCCCTTGGGGGATGTCCAACTAAAGGCTTAGGCCCCCAAGGGATCTGGTCTAAACCGTTAGTTGGACATTCTTAGGGCTGCCATGGAGGTGGGAGAGGCTCCTGCCACCACCACTGCACTGGCCAGCCATGAGCCAGCTTCTGGCTGAGTGGCACTCCCCATATGGAAGTGCACTGACCCCCAGGGGGCAACTCCTGCATTGAGCGTCTGCCCCCTGGTGGCCAGTGCACATCATAGCAACCGGTCATTCTGCCGTTCAGTCAATGTGCATATTAGCCTTTTATTATTATTATATAGGATGTCCCTATTTCCCTCCTTTTGCCCCCTCTCCCCAGCTCTTGCCCCCCACTTCTCTCTGGCCATCACCATACTGTTGTCTGTGTCCATGGGTTATGCATATATTTTCTTTGGCTAATCCCTTCTTTAAATTCACTTTTTTAAATTTTTATTTTCAGATAAGTGCTTATAATTGCACTATTATATATTTTCTATTATATCATTTAGAATTAAGATATTTTTAAATTGAACCCTTGTAAATTTTAGCACAATTTGATAAATTATGCTAGAAGCAATTAGGAGATTTTTCATGTAATGCAGATACATTTCAATTAATATTTTATTAATTTTTTAATTTTTTAATATTTTAATTTGAAATAATCCCATACATGTAAAAAAACTATAAAATACTACAGCATATTACATGTACCCTTCACCCAATTTCTTAGGTGTTAATAATTTAAACATAACCATTATACAACTAACAGAATTTGGAATATATTTTTCTTATAATCTCTTTAATGTTACTTAATCCATTTACTTTGTTTTTGTTAATCTTCACCCAAGGATATTTTTCCATTGAATTTTAGAGAGAGTGAAGGGAAAGGGAGAGACACATTGATTGGTTGCCTCCTGCACATGCTTTGATAGGGACTGGGGATCAAGCCAGCAACTGAGGTACATGCCCTTGACTGGAATCGAACCTGGGACCCTTCAATCCATGGGCTAATGCTCTATCCATTGAGCAAAACAGGCTGCAGCTTAATTCATTTACTTTTAATCTATATGTGTCTTTATATTTAAAGTGGGTTTTGTTTTTGATTCACCCTCATAATCTGTCCTTTAATTGGTGCATTTATGCCACTGACTTTCAGAGTGCTTACTGATAGAGTTATTACCATATCAGGCGGCTTCTGGGGCTTCTGGGTCCCGCCCTGCCTTGTTTTTTTTTTTTTTTTTTTTGCTTTTTTTCTAAGACATTTCAAAGACATTATTTAAAAGAAGCCAATATACAGGATATAAAGGGTATGATAGTTACAACAGTACAGTAAATAGGTTGGGGTGGGATGGGACTGCAGGATAGAAAGTCTCCCTGAAGGGATTAAAAATGCTAAAATGTCCACCAAGGGGTCTTGAGGGTGAGGGGTGCCTCTGCCTCATTCCTTTGAGGGCTTGACAGCAGGAATGCTGAGGGATTTGCCCCAAACTAACACACAGCCCACCCTGAGCTGTAAATCTTCAACCCATGGAATATTCCCTTCCAGAGAGAATCAGCACTAATCCCTCAGCCAGGGCCTGGAGGAGCCGCCCAGGCCGTGGGCACAGCCAGGACTGTGGACATTTCATGGCCTTTCCACTCCCACTCCAGCTGCCTAACAACTCTGCACTGCTCCATTTGCCCACTTCCCCCATCACCCCATCAGGACGCCTTGCACAGGAGGGGACACTGGTTTTCCCATGCCCATTGGGAACTGGCTGTTTCTGTTTTCTGGAGTAAAAAGGTTCCTGTGGGTCGGTTAAGGTCTCTGATTGGCAGGAAGTTCTGAAACAGAGCCACTGACCACACCCACCTCCTCTGGGCATGGAGCAGCTTGGGCCCTGGGAGCTCAACTCTCCAGCAGAACTGAAGGGAAGACGGTGTGTACCCTTCTGTCCCTCACCCTTCACATGCCCAGAACCATCAGTGTCGAACTTCCTAATTCCTATCACTCTATTTCATTAGTTCCATACTCTTTTACTAATCCTGAATCTAAACAGATCGATTCAAAAGGAGATCGTTCTATTTTTAAAGTAGCTGGGGCCTCTGGGGGCGGGCCTTGCCTTGCAGCCCCGGATTCGCTGATGGGCGGTTCCAGAACCGCAAGGCAAGACAGGCTGCTGTGCCTCCTGGGTCCCGGCCTGCGTCACCATAGGAGACGCGATCAGATCATGTCCCCAGCAGCGACGCAGGCCGGCACAGCTGTGCCTCCTGGGTGGTGTCTGCCTCTTCCCTGCTCCGCCGGGCTTCTCCGATCACTGGCAGGGGGCGGGCAAAGGTGCCCCTGCCCCCCGGCTCTTGGCTGCCACCTGGGTTTCCAATGGCAGGCGCTTCTTCCGTCCTTCCCTTTTTGCCTCCCAGCATTGTGCCTATGTATGCAAATTAACCGCCATCTTTGTTGGCGGTTAACCGCCATCTTTCTTGGCAGTTAATTTGCATAGCGCCCTGATTAGCCAATGGGAAGCGTAGCAGAGGTACGGTTAATTACCCTTTTTGTCTTTTATTGGATAGGATACACACACACACACACACACACACACACACACACATAAAAATCCTGTGGCTGTCACAAGAGAAATAAGCGGATGGATGACTGAACAGCAGGCTGCGTAGGGCGACCAGGCCTGCAGGGGGTTATTGAAGATGACCAAACAACTGAACAGCAGGCTGCGTGGAGCGACCAGGCTGGCAGCGGGGCAGTTAGGGGCAACTAGGTCAGCGGGGAGGCTGTTAGGGGCAACCAGGCTGGCAGGCAGAGATGGTTAGGGGTGATCAGGCTGGCAGGGTGGGCCATTAGGGGCAATCAGGCCAGCAGGGTAGGGCAGTTAGGGGCAATCAGGTTGGCAGGGGGGCAGTTAGGGGCAATCAGGCTGGCATGCAGAGGTGGTTAGGGGTGATCAGACTGGCAAGGGAGGCAGTTTGGATAATCAGGCAGACAGGCAGGTGAGCAGTTAGGAGCCAGCGGTCCTGGATTATGAGAGGGATGTCCGACTGTCAATTTAGGCCCGATCCCCAGGATGAGGCCTCAACCAGTAGCCGGACAACCCCTAACGGGTCCCGGATTGGAGAGCGTGCAGGCTGGGCTCATGGGGACACCCCCCATGCAAGAATTTCATGCACCGTGCCTCTAGTACATAATAAAAAGTTTACCTGTCATATACCAAAAAATATTTACTCTGTTTCCCTTATTATTTGTATCTCACATTAGTGTAGCACACTTGTTACAACTAATGTGTTCTGCCAAAAATTTTAAAAGTTTAAGAAATGCATTTGTTTCTTAATAATGGAATTAACTCAGATGTTCAATAAGTCTGCCTCACTGTTATTTTTATTTGCATCTCTCAGATGATTAGTGACTTTGAGCATGTTTTCTTATGTCTCTTGGTCTTCTGTATGTCCTCTTTCAAAAAGTGTTCATTTAAGTCCTTTGCCCATTTTTTGATTGGATTGTTTATCTTCCTTTTGTTAAGTTGTATGAGTTCCCTGTAAATTTTGTATATTAAACCCTTATTTGAAATAACATTGGCAAATATGTTCTCCCATGCAGTGGGTTTTCTTGTTTTGTTGATGGTTTCTTTTGCTGGGTAGAAGCTATTTATTTTGATGTAGACTCATTTTTTTTATTCTCCTTAGTTTCCATTGTCCTAGAAGCTGTATCTGTAAAGATATTGCTACAACATATGTCTGATATTTTGCTGCCCATGGAGTCTTCTAAGATTTTTATTGTTTCCCGTCTTATAGTACATATAAATCCTTTAACCATTTTGAGTTTTTTCTGTGCATGGTGTAAATGAGTGATCTAATTTCATTTATTTTGCATGTATCTGACCAAATATACCAGCACTATTTATTGAAGAGACTATCTTGACTCCACTGTATGCTCTTGCTTCCTTTGTCAAATATTAATTGAGCATAATGGCTTGGGTCTATTTTTGGGTTCTCTGTTCTGTTCCATTGGTCTATATGTCTGTTCTTATGCCAGTACCAGGCAGTTTTGAGAAAAATGAGGTACCATCTGACATCTGTCAGAATAGCTGTTATCAACAAATCAACAAAGTATAAGTGCTGGCAAGGATGTGGATAAAAAGGAACCCTCATGCACTGCTGGTGGGAATGTAGACTGGTGTAGCCACTGTGGAGAACAGTATGGAGTTTCCTCAATAAGTTAAAATGGAACTCCCATTTGATCCAGTAATCCTACTCCTAGGACTATACCAAAAGAAACCAGAAACACCAATCAGAAAGGATATATGCACCCTTAAGTTCATAGCAGCACAATTTACAATAGCTAAGATTTGGAAACAGCCTAAGTGCTCATCTACAGAGGAGTGTATTAAAAAACTGTGGTACATCTACACAATGGAATACTACACTGCTATAAAAAAGAAGGAACTTTTGCCATTTGCAACAGCATGGATGGAACTGGAGAGCATTATGCTAAGTGAATAAGACAGTCAGAGAAAGATAAATATCACATGATCTCACTCATTTGTGGGATATAATGATCAACATAAACTGATGAACAAAAATTAATCCAGAGACCAGAGGCAGGGGAGGAGGGGGGTTAGAAATCAACCAAAGGATTTGTATGCATGCATATTAGCATAACCAATGGACACAGATACTGGGGTGGTGGGGGCTTGCCCTTGGGGGTTACAGTGGACTGGGCAGGGGGTTGGGGGTTAATCAGAGAAAAAGGAGACATGTAATACTTTAAACAATAAAATAAAATAAAATAAAATAAAATAAAATAAAAATAAAATAAAATGTCTAAATCCTGGCGTGCCAACCACGCAGCACACCTGGGAAACCACTGGCCATGGTGTATCAATAATGTTAGAGGGCCTAGTGCCAGGAGACCACTCCTAGATGGAGGAGGGGGATGGACCCCTTGCTTTGGCCTCTCATCACAAAAAGCTTCCCATTCCATTTTTAGAACAGCTTATACACACAGTCACACAGATGCATCAACAAGGCTAAACTAAAATATTTTTATTGTTTGAGCTTCCTTCACAGAAACTCAAATAACGGTTGACTCAAATAATATAAGGTTGCTTTATTTCTCATTGAAAAACAAAAAAATCATGAGATCGGCAACCCTTAACATTGGCCAGTGGTGAAGTTCAAAGTTATATAGGCTGAGAACTCTGGGTAACATAGCCTTGTCATGGACAAGCTCTAGTTCTTCCTATAGCATTTAAGGCAAGAAGGAGAGGAACAAGAGAAAGCCAAAGGGCAGATGCCAGGTGGGATTGCCATCCCTTTAAGAAACTGTGTTCAAATTCCCTCAAAATGGACTTCCACTTAAATCTCATTAAGCATTCCTCATTAGCAAGTCCCCTCATCTGCAACAGAATCTAAGAAATGTAGATTTTTTAACTAGGTTTAGTGCCACACCAAAAGAATTATAATTCTATTAACAAGAAACATATTATGTAAGTAACTGAATTTGGGTACTTATTCATTTTTATAATGGACTTTTTAAATATAATTACTTATTAAATTAATTGGGGTGACTTTGGTCAACATGAACATCTAGGTTTCAGGTGTGCGTTTCTTTGTTAGAAGATCTGTATATTGCACTGTGTACCCACCACACAAAGTCAAATCTTCTCCTCTCACCTTATGTTAGGACTCATTTCCCCCCACCCCATTCCCTCTGGAAACCATCACACTGATGTTTGTGATCATGAGTTTCAGTTTTATATCCCACACTAAAGGCCCCATGGATTGGGCCTAAACCGGCAGTCGGACATCCCTCTCACAATCCGGGACTGCTGGCTCCCAACTGCTTGCCTGCTTGCCTGCCTGATTGCCCCTAACCACTTCTGCCTGCCACTGATCACTCCCTAACCACTCCCCTGATAGCCTGATCATCACCTAACTGCTCCCCTGCCAGCCTGATCACCCCCAACTGCCCTCCCCTGCAAGCCTGGTCACCCCCAACTGCCCTTCCCTACTGGCCATCTTGTGGTGGCTATCTTGGGGGCGGCCATCTTGTGCAAGGGTGTGATGGTCAATTTGCATATTACCTCTTTATTATATAGGATATGAGTGAAATAATATGATTCTTAGCTTTTTCTTACTATTTCTCTTAATATGATGTCCTCAAGGTCCATCCATTTGGTTGCAAATGGTGCTATTTCATCCTTTCTTATGGCTGATATGTATTCCATTGTATATATGTGCCACTTCTTCTTTATCCAGTCCTTTACTGCAGAACACTTTGGTTGTTTCCAAGTCTTGGCCACTGGGAATAATGCTTCAATGAGCACAGTGGTGCATATGTCTTTGCAAATACATGATTTCAATTTTTTAAAGTATATACCAAGGAAAAGAATTGCTGGTTCATATGGTAACTCTATTCTTAACTGTTTGAGAAATGACCTTTGTTAATTTTATTCCTAGGTATTTTTGCTATCCATAGAGTTGTACCAGTATACATTCCCACCAATAGTGAATGAGGGTTCCCTTTTTTCTACAACCTCTCAAACACTTGTTAGAGCTTGTCTTGTTGATAATGGCCACCCTAACAGGTGTGAGGTGGTATCTCATTGTAGTTTTGATTTGCATTTCCCTAATTGCCAATGAGGTTGAACATCCTCTCATATATCTATTGGCTGTTCATATGTCTTCTTGGGAGAGGTGTATCTTTAGGCCTTCTGCCCACTTTTTTATTCAGTTGTTTGTTTGATGAGTTTTATGAGTTCTTTATATATTTTGGAAATTAACTCTTTGTCAGAGCTACTGTTTGCAATATCATCTCTCATCTGGTTGGCTGCCTCTTTGTTTTGTTGTCCATTTCTTTTGCTGTGAAGTAGCTTTTTAATTTGATATAATCCCATTCATTTAGTTTTGCCTTTACTTCCTTTGCCTTTGGGGTCAAGTTTATAAAATGTTCTCTACTCTATGACCAAGGTCTATAAGTTTTGTACCTATATTATCTCCCATGTAACTTAATGTTTTTGGTCTTATATTTAGGTTTTTACCCATTTTGAATTAAACTCTTATACATGGAGACAAACTGCAATCCTGTTTCATTCATTTGCATGTGGCTTTCCAGTTTTCCCAGCACCATTTATTGAAGAGACTATCTTTACTCCATTGTGTGTTTCTGGCTCCTTTGTCAAAAAATATCTGTCCGTATATGTGGTTTTATAGCTAGGCTCTCTATTCTGTTCCATTGATCTGTGTGTCTGTTTCTCTGACAATACCATAGTGTTTTGATTACCATAGCTCTGTAGTACAATTTGAAGTCAGGTGGCATGATACCTCCAGCTTCGTTCTTTTTTTCTCAGGATTCCCTTGGCTATTCAGGGTCCTAGGTGGTTCCATACAAACCCAATGATTTCTTTCTCTATTTCTTTAAAAAATGACTTTGGAATTTTGATAAGGATTGCATTATATCTACATATTGTTTTTGGTAATATGGCCATTGTAACTACGAAATATTTTTTCACTTTGCTGTGTCTTTTTCAATCTCTTTTAATAATGCTTTGTGATTTTCAGTATATAGGTCTTTCACACTTTTTGTTAAGTTTATTCCTAGGTATTTATTCTTTTGGTTGCAATTGCAAAAGGAATTGGTTGTTGTTGTTTTTTCATTTCTTTTTCTAAAGTTTTGTTGTTAGTATACAGGAAGGCAATTGATTATTTATCCTGCAGCTTGACTGTATTTGTTTATTGTTTCCAATAGTTTTTTTGGTAGAGTCTTAGGGTTTTCTATATATAGAAAAATCATGTCATCTAGAAAAAGTGATGGTTTGACTTCTTCCTTCCCTATTTGGATACCTTTTATTTCTTTCTCTTGCCTTATTGTTCTGGCTAGGACTTCCAGCACTATGTTGAGTAAGAGTGTGAAAGTGGACATCCTTGTGTTGTTCCTGATCTTAAAGGAAAAGCTTAAGGTTTTTTACTATTGAGTATGATATTAGCTGAGGGTTTATCATAATTGGCCTTTATTATGTTGAAGTACTTTGCTCCTATTCCTATTTTATTGAGTGTTTTAATTATAAATGGATATTGTATCTTATCAAATGCTTTTTCTGCATCTATTGATAAGATCATATTTTTATCCTTTCTTTTGTTAATGTGGTGTATTACATTGATTTGCATACGTTGAACAATCCTTGTGCCCCTGGAATGAATCCCACTTGATCGTGATGTATTAATTTTTTGGATGCACTGTTGTATTCAATTTGCTAGTATTTTGTTTAGGATTTTTGCATCTTTGTTCATCCAAGATATAGTTGTGTGTGTGTGTGTGTGTGTGTGTGTGTGTGTGTGTGTGTGTGTAATCTTTGCCAGGTTTTGGTACTAGTGTTATATTGGTCTTATAGAATGTGTTAGGAAGTATTGCCTCTTCTTCAATTTTTTGGAGGAGCTTGAGAAGGATAGGTTGTAAATCTTCTGTGAATGTTTGGTAGAATTCACTGGTGAAGCCATCAGGTTCCGGATTTTCACTTCTCTGGAAGATTTTTTTATGGTTGTTTCAATTTCCTCACTACTGATTGGTCTATTTAGATTTTCCAATTCTTCATGATGTAGTCTAGGAAGACATATATATTTCTAGGAGTTTATCCATATCTTCAAGGTTATTGAATTTGGTGGCATATAGTCTGTCATAATTTTTAGTGATTCTTTGTATATCTGTCATGGCTATGGTGACTTCTCTCTGGCTTCTGATTTTGTTTATATTGGTCTTTTCCCTTTTTACCTTATTGAGTCTAGCCAGAGGTTTGTTAATTTATTAATCTTTTCAAAGAACCAGCTTTGTTTTATTGATTTTTTTTTTTGGTATAGCCTTTTGTTCTCTATTTCATTAAATTCTGCTCTAATTTTTATTATTTACTTTCTTCTGCTGACTTCGGGTTGCTTTTTTTTTCTTTTTCTAGTATTTTAAGTTGCGATGTTAGGTTGTTTACTTGAAATTTGTCTTCCTTTTTTCTTGAGATAGGCCTGTAATGATATAAACTTCCCTCTTTTTACTGATTTTGCTGCATCCCAGAGGTTTTGACATGTATTATCATTCTCATTTGTCTCTGTATACTTTTGATCTTATCTTTTATTTCTTCTTTGGCCCAGTCATTTTTTAGTAGTATGTTGTTTAACCTCCATACTTCCTTTTTGCAGTTGATTTGTAATTTCAAGGCATTGTGGTCAGAGAATATGCTTGGTATAATTCAATCTTCTTGAATTTGTTGATGCTAGTCTTATGACCCAACATATGGTCTATCCTTGAGAATGTTTCATGTGTACTGGAGAAGAATGTAATATCTGATATTCAGGGATGAAAGGTTCTGTAAATGCCAATTATGTCCATTTGATCTAGTCATTAGTGTGTCATTTAAGGCCTATATTTCTTTATTGATTTTCTGTTTGGTTGACCTGTTTTGAGCTGTCAATAGAATATTAAGATCCCCAACTATGATTGTGTTTGATATCCCTTTAGTTCCATGAGTAGTTGTTTTATATATTTCAGTGATCCTTGGTTGGGTGCATATACATTAAGAAGTGTTATTTTCTTGATGTTGAGTTCCCTTTATCATTATAAAGTGTCCATCTTTGTTCCTTGTTATCTTTGTTTCTTGAAATCTATTTTGTCAGATATAAATATGTCTACACCTGCTTCTCTGTGGATGTTATTTGCTTGGAGAATCATTTTTCACCCTTTTATTTTTAATCTACTTTTGTCTTTGCAGCTTAGATGTGTCTCTTGTAGGCAGCATATGATTGGGTTTTGTTTTTTGTTCCACTGGCTACTCTGTGCCTCTTTATTGGTGAATTCAAACCATTTACACTTATGCTAATTATCAATGTATGAGGATTTTCTACAGTCATTTTATCTTTTGTTTTCTGGCAGCTCTGTGCCTCCATTGGTCCTTTTCATTTATTTTTATGTCTTTTGTTAATGGTATTCCATAAATCTTTCCTCTGTTTTCTATTTTTTTTAGCTATATCTCCTGGTTTGGGGATTTTTGTGTGTGGATACCATTAGGTGTATTAAAAATGAAGTTGCATATATACCATAGTTTTTTTTTTCTTTTGAGTGCATCTGATCTTCACCCTCCTCTGCCAGTTCAGACCTCTCCCACCTCACCTTCCAAATTTTTGTTGTCACAAATTATCTCTGTTTATGCTGCATGTTTTTTGGTGATTTTACTCATAGTGTTATGCCCTTATGTTCTTTGTTTCAGGTAAAATAACTCCCTTGAGTATTTCCTGCAATGCAGGTTTTCTGGTGGTAAAATCCCTCAGCTTTTATATGTCTGGGAATATCTTTATTTCTCCTTTGTATTTAAAGGATAATTTTGCTGGATATATTATTTGTGGCTGGTAATATCTCTCTTTAAGATGTTTGAACATTTGGCTCCACTCTCTTCCGGTTTGTAGAATTTCTGCTGAGAAGTTGGATGAAATTCTGATGGGTTTTCTTTTATAGGTTACTTCCTTCTTTCCCCTGGCTGCTTTGAGAATTTTTTCTTTGTCTTTAATTTTTGACAGCTTCAATATCAAGTGCCTTAGAGAGATCCTCTTTGGATTGAGGTAACTAGGTGTTCTGTTTGATTCTTGGATTTGAGGATCTAGTTCTTTCTATAGATTTTGGAATTTTGCATCCACTATTTGTTTTAATGGACTCTCAATTCCCTAATTCCTCTTTTCCTCCTCTGCAATGCCTATAATTCTAATATTGGTTTGTTTGTTTTTTTCTGATGAAGTCAGGTAGGTATGCTAGAGTTCATTCATTTTTCTTTATTCTCAGGTTTCTCTCCTCTTCCCTCTTTGTCATTTCTCGATTCCTATCTTTGATATTATTAGTTCTTTCTTTTATGTTGTTGGCTCTGTTTTCTTTTGTTTGTTTATTTGTTTTTCATTGTTTTGTTTTTTTTAATCCTCACCTGAGGATATTTTCCCATTGATTTTTAGAAAGAGTGGAAGAGAGAGGGAAAGACAGAGAGAAATATTGATCTGAGAGAAGCATGTCAATTGGTTGCCTCCTGCTTGAGCCCCAACCAGGGCCCAGGCCAGGGAGAAGCCTGCAACTGAGGTATGTGCCCCTGACTGGAATCTAACCTGAGACCATTTGGTCTGCAGGCCAATGATCTATCCACTGAGCCAAACCAGCTAGGGCTCGTTGACTATGTTTTCTACTCTCAGTAGTTCACTCTTAATTTCATGCTTCAATTCCAGTATTTTAAATTGGTTCTTTTTTTTAAGTTTCAATATCCCTGTTAAAGTGCTCAGTTTGTTCATTGATTTGTTTTCTGAGTGCACTGAATTGCCTGTCAGTATTTTCTCACATCTCATTGAATATTTTCAAAACTGAAAACTTCAAATCACTGTCACCTATATCACATATTTTGCATTAATCATTGAAGCAGTCTTTCCACTATTATTCATTCGATTGCATTGAATCACAAAATATTTTACCTCTGTGATCTCCCAGACATGACCTCCATGGCTTCTGAAGACAGTACAGCCATGCTGCTTGGGCTGCTGTTTGTTTTGCCCTCATTGTAATGGTGACCCCTGACCTCCATGGGATCCCACCCTAAGCACCCCTCCTGGTGATCCATCATAGAGGGAAACAGAGGTTCTACTGCAAAAGTTTTTGCTTTACAGATAATATACTCCTAGACCCAACTCCAAGGACAATGGGAAATGAGTTTTCAGAGTCCAAGTGGCTGCAAGGCTCTGTGATTCTATTTCTTTGTCTGAAACACCACCACCTGGCCTGACAGTGGAAAGCTGCACAGCAGAACCCCATGCTGTATCATGCATCTGCTGACTCAGGAAATGTTTGTGTTGCTTGCTGCTCATCCTGCTGGGCTGGTCCCCACACTTCTCTGTTCCTCCCAGCTGATGGAAGTGCCTGCTACTGCCAGCTTTCTCTCATCTCCTGGCTGAGCCAGAAGCTCCTGGCTGCATTGCTGCATCTGCGGGCCATCTGTGTTTTCCTCCCTTCTCATCTCCCCATTTATTCAAGGTTGCCCTCTTTTAGGTGTTTCAATGTGCAAGTCTCTCAGGTGTGTGTCTGTGTTGATCAGTTATTTCTTTGTTGAATTATAGATGGTTAACTTGTTAAAATGTCAGGGAGTGAGGAAAAGATGTGCCTTTATGCCACCATTCCTCTGATGTCCAATAAATTACTTATTTAAACTGTCTATGGTGTATTCTACATGTGGTAAACCACTGTTATCATAGTGTTGCTAGAGTAATCAGTGGGTCCAATTTCCCTGACATTAGTGCCAGTGGGGTGGCTCTTGTGATATTTTCAGAAAAAGAATTTTATAAGACTCCCCTAGGAAAGTGAATGGTTTTATTGGCATGGAATTACATTTCTCAGGTTGTAAAGTCCCATGTCCCTTAACCCAGTCCTGAAAAAGTTACAGCTGGGGTCAGGCAGAGGTAAAAGCAGGGCCTGTGTCCAGAGCTTCCGTTCCATGGTGGAGTTGAGTCCCTCAGACCATCAGGCTAGGTTCAGTCCATCAATCTATTGTGTGGGTCCCACATGGCTGTAGGCCACTTGAGGGAATGCAGTGGAGTACTCCCTCTGCAACAGGAGTCAGGCTCAAGCAGCAAGAGAAAGCAAACCAAGATAGAGCACTCTTTCCAGGAATTTAAATATTTATATTGCATGCCCTTGCAGTGGCCATGTCTTTTCTTGCCACTGATTGTTCCCAGGTATAACTGACAGTTAAGCACCTTCCCATGTCACCCAGACCTCACTGGGCATGCATCTATTACCTAGTCCAGTGATGGCGAACCTTTTGAGCTCGGCATGTCAGC
Organism: Myotis lucifugus; assembly: GCF_000147115.1. Classification (NCBI taxonomy): domain Eukaryota; kingdom Metazoa; phylum Chordata; class Mammalia; order Chiroptera; family Vespertilionidae; genus Myotis; species Myotis lucifugus. The sequence continues at coordinate 18,223,378 of NW_005871055.1, forward strand.
ATTTTGAAAAACCCTAACTTAACTCTGGTGCCGTGTCACATATAGAAATTTTTTGATATTTGCAACCATAGTAAAACAAAGACTTATATTTTTGATATTTATTTTATATATTTAAATGCCATTTAACAAAGAAAAATCAACCAAAAAAATGAGTTCACGTGTCACCTCTGACACGTGTGTCATAGGTTCGCCATCACTGATCTAGTCCCTTCCCCCAGTGATCTACGGGAAACAGACTTGGCCAATGTTAATTACAGCTTTCTGGCAAAGCTGTATAAATGTCATGCCTATATTATCTTGTCTTCCTTTACTCCTTTCCTGTTCTTTAATAACCAGGTTATTACAATGGTATCAATAGGAGGTCAATTTTGACTACAAATTTATATCTCATTATGATCTTAGCAAACTAGTGCTAATTAATGTTACTTCTTTAAGGGACTGCACAGGTTTCCTGAAAATAAAAAGTGGTTAAAGAAATTTCTTCCTCCCTAATCGGTTTTGCTCAGTGGATAGAGCTTCGGCCTGCAGACTGAAGGGTCCCAGGTTCGATTCCGGTCCAGGGCATTTACCTTGGTTGTGGGCACATCCCCAGTAGGGAGTGTGCAGGAGGCAGCTGATCAATGTTTCTCACTCATCGATGTTTCTAACTCTCTATCTTTCTCCCTTCCTCTCTGTAAAAAATCAATAAAATATATTTTTTTAAAAGAAATTTCTTCTTTATGTGAGTTATTTTAAGGTAAAGCACAAATGATTATAACAGATTAAAACACAAAGAAGAATCTTAATTTGCCATGTCAGTAAGACCAGAATAATGAAAGCACTAATTTATTTTATTTTATTTTATTTTATTTTTATTTTTTTTTAGGTAGAAGTACCCAACTTCTTTTTTTTTTTTTCGCTAAAAGTATTACAAAGGGTATTACATACGTGTCCTTTTTTCCCCCCCACCCTTGACAAGCCCCTGCCCTCCCTTACCCCCCAGTGTCTTATGTCCATTAGTTATGGTTATATGGATGCATACAAGTCCTTCGGTTGATCTCTTATTCCCCTCCCTCCTGTCCCCCAACCCTCCCTGGCCTTCCCACTGCAGTCCGACAATCGGTTTGAGGCAGCTCTGCCACTGTATTTATTATTGTTCAAAAGTTTGTAATGGTCTTAATTATCCATGAAAGAGTGAGATCATGTGGTATTTTTCCTTCATTGACTGGCTTGTTTCACTTAGCATAATGGAAAGCACTAATTTAACAAGATTACCTTATGGGTATTTTCAGAAAAACTGCAAAGAATAAAGGTTGAGAATCAAAAAAAAATAATAATAATAATACAGACCTCTTTCACATCAGGATTCATGCTGCCAGAAGAGCTTAGCTGGAAGAAGGTCAAGTACTATCTATCATACTCTACTAAAAGATCTTTGTCCCACACCAAATTGAGGTCTTGTTACTATGCCTGAGTCTGTCTCTAAGAGAATGATAAAATGATTAAATAATTTCCCTCAAGGTAGAGGCCCTGTGAAAAACACTAGGATGGGGAGGGGTGCATATGTAAACCTGTCCTGTTAAGTGTACAATTTAATATTACCCAGCTATGTGCTGTTTAATATGATACCATTAGCCGCATGTAGCTATTTAATTTTAAATTAAAATGTCTGGTACTTACAAATTGGACTGGGTTTTGAAAAGGACAGGTCATTATATGTAATGACCAAGGAATTACATGAAGAAAGGAACTTGGTTTCTGAATAAGTCTTCATGAAACCAAATGGCCCATAAATCAGGGCAATCACTTTGGAATCTTATATGAAAGAGAAATAAATTATTTCTTGAGCCACTGTATTTTGAGGTCTCTTTATTACATAAAGTTTAAAACTAAATTTTATTTCAGTTTTTATAAAACCTCTTATTCATATGTTTTTCGTTCTCTTATCTTAATTAAGGCAATATGTACCCTCAGATCTTCTCATCTCTCCATCCCTGAGGATAATCATCTGAGGAGATAATTCATGCTATGGTGTTAATGACTGAATTCCAATGGCTAGCATTATTGTGTTAACCTCTTTCAGAATCATTTGATAATAAAAGAAATAAGGGTGGTAATGAATCTTTGATGGAGAACTTTTAAGAATTAGCAACATATCTGTGGGAGAGATAATTTGGGGTCTGAAGATTTCTTATCAGTTCTCCATATACTCATGGCTAACTCCTCTCCATATCAAGGCAGCATCCAAATTCAGAATTTAGAATAGACTTTTTTTTTTCAAATAAGATATATGAATGGCTTACAGATACATGAAAAGGTGCTCAATATCACTAAGCATAAAGGAAATAAAAATCAAAACTATAATAAGACATCATCATCTCAGAACTCTTAGAATAGCTATTAGCAAAATAACAAGAAATAACAAGTGTTGGCATGGATGTGGAGAAAAGAGAATTTTGGTGCAATGCTACTTGGATTGTATTTGATACAGCCACTATCAAAAACAGTATGGAAGTTCCTCAAAAATTAAAAATAGAACTACCATGTGATCCAGAAATTGCATTTCTGGGAATATATTTAAAACAAATGAAAACACCTAGTCAAAGAGCTTTCTAAACCCCCATGTTGATAGCAGCATTACTTAAAATAGTCAAGACATGAAAACAACTTATGTATCCAGAGAAATGAAAAGATAAAGCCATGCTATATCTATACAATGGCATATTATTCAGCTATAAAAACAAGGAAATACTGCCATTTGTGACATTTATGGACCATGAGACTATTATGCTAAGTAAAATAAGTCAGAAAAAATACTCTATGATCTCACTCATGTGTGGAGTCTTTTTTTAAATTACATTTTATTGGTGTGACATTGGTCAACATGAACATGTAGATTTCATGTGTAGCTTTCTAAGTTACAAAATCTGTATATAGCACCATGTGCCCATCACCCAAAGTCAAGTCTTCTCCTGTCACCTCATATTAGGACCCCCCTTCTTCAACCACACAGCTATTTGTGTTCATAAGTTTCAGTTTTATATCCCACATATGAGTGAAATCGTATGGTTCTTAGCTTTTTCTGTCTAACTTATTTCACTTAACATAATGTTCTCAAGTTCCATCCATGCTGCTGTAAATGATGCTATTTCATCCTTTCTTATGGATCAGTAGTATTCCATTGTGTATATGTAGCACATCTTCTTTAACCAGTCCTCTATCACAGGGCACTTTGGCTGTTTCCATGTCTTGGCCACCATGAATAATGTTGCAGTGAACATAGGGGTGCATATATCTTTGCATATAAATGATTTCTAGTTTTTTGGGTATATACCCAGGAGTAGGGTTGTTGGATTATATGGTAGCTCTATTCTTAATTTTTTGAGGAATCGCCAGACTGTTTTCCATAGTGGTTGTACCAGTCTACATTCCCACCAGCAGTGGGAGCTTCTTCCACAACCTCTCTAACACTTGTTATTGCTTGTCTTATTGATAATGGCCACTCTAATAGGTGTAAGATGGTATCTCAAAGGCAAGGGAGGTAAAGGTAAAAATAAATGAATGGGACTATATCAAACTGAAGAGGTTTTGCACAGCAAAAGGAACAGACAACAAAACAAACAGGCAGCCAACCAGATGGGAGATGATATTTGTAAACAGTAGCTCTGACAAAGGTTTAATTTTCAAAATATATAAAGAACTCGTAAAACTTAACACCAAACAAATCAACAATCCAATCAAAAAGTGGGCAGAGGACTTGAAAATACACCTCTCCCAAGAAGCCATACAAATAGCCAATAGATATATGAAATTAAGGATATGTGTGGAATCTTAAAAAAAAAAACACTAATAACTAAAGAGATTAGAAGTTGGGGGGTATGGGAGAGAGAACTGGATGAAGGTGAATAAAACTTGCAGTTATAAAATAAATAATTACTATGAATGTAATATACAACATAATGAATATATTCAACACTGCTGTACGGTATATTTAAAAGTTGGTTAGAAAGTAAATCCTAAGAATTCTCATTTCAAGGAAAACATTTTTTTCTTTTTTGTCAATATCTATATGAAATAATAGTTGTTAACTAAACGTATTGTGCTAATCATTTCACAATGTGTGTAAGTCACATCACTATGTTGTACACCTTAAACCATACAATGCTGAAAAAAGACAAATGCAGGATTTAATTGCAAAATCTATTTAGGAGGAGAAAAGAAAGGAAGGAAAAATCCATTTCTGTGCTGTGTCTTTGTAAGTTTCAGAGATTTAATACTGAAAGGAGTAATCCAACTCTTCAGTATTACCATTCCATGACTACATAAGAGGCCACACTATATTTATATCCTTGTTAGACCCATGTAGAAATTTATCCTACAGGAATATCAGTACTTTTAAAAACTCAGTATCTTTCATACAAGAATTGCTGCATAAATACTTGTTTGGACAGTCCCTAAAGAGGTACCTTACACCCTTGATAATTCAGGCAGCCAATAACTTCTTTTGTCCTGAGTTAAGGTGCTCTTGCTAAACAGCACTTTTCTCTGCAAGCATCTGCACCCCACTCCCTGCCATGGCCATAGGTGCTCTCCATCTTTATTACCACGCCTGCCATGCAAATGAATGAGAACCCTCCTCTCCTCTGTGCTATATTTAGGTAAGGTAGAGGGACCCCCACAACAGAGCTGTTGGGTCTTCTCTGCTAACCCATGTGTCTTGCTACTTGAGTCTGAGTCTGCTTACAGGGGAGCCTTTCTACAGGGACTTTGCCATATCGTTCTGCAAAGTGATTTCTGCTCAACATTCATCCTTATTCCCCATTTCTCATCCTTATACCATTAATCTGTTTATCCTAGATGTGGTTCAAGTTTTATTTTTCCCCAGGAGGCTCCTCAGTAAGTCAGTAAGACTTACACTGACTGTGTCATATAATAACTGTTGGTTAGTTGTAATGTAGCTGTGCATGTACAAACTTGGTCAGAGTTGTTCATACTGTTGTCATTTAAGTTGTGATTCTGAAAGCAATTTTAGAGACAGGACAGGCAGTTTTTGGGAAAATGGGTTCCATGGGAGAAGAATGCATATGTGAAGGGAAGGAGATAGTTCCAAGACCCCAGAATGCTTACCTTACTTTCATTGAGGATAGAGAAATGTTACAAGAGGAAGGCATACATTCACAGAGGATAGAGGAATGTTGTAAGATAAGGGGGAGAGAATGAGGGGGGTACCAGGTGGCTTTGTACTTTGAAATGAATATTCTGTAGAAGAATGGCCAATTAGGAGAGCACAGGGCTCATAAATTAAGGAAGGGTCCAATTAGAAAGGGTCATGAAGAGACAAAGAGCTGCAGTATATATAACCAAAGACAAGGAGACTCAGAGCAGATTTAGATTTTTTTCCCACTTTAGAGAGAGAGAGAGAGAGAGAGAGAGAGAGCAGGCTCTTCCCATTTGGGGACTCCTCCCCAGGGGGAGTTTGTATATGCTTCCAATAAACTTCCACATTTTTACTAAAGAAGCTTTTTAGTCAGAGAGTTTATTCTTCAAACTTTGTAGGGAAGAACCCACAAGAAGAGTCTTCACCTCAACTTCATTTATCAATTCTATATAAACATACGGAGTTGAATTACCATTTAAAATGTCATCAGAAAAATTATACAGTGATTCATCATTGATATTAAAAACTATTGTGTATGAAGAAAAGGAAAGAAACAAGAAATGAGTCATAAATTTGATTTTAGTTAAGCAAAATTTTGTTATTAGAATAATGGCTGGAATTTATATTTTCTGGCAAAAACAACAAAGTGCTTAGTAAGAACGAAATAAATAAATTAATGATATTTTGCTACTGACATATGTGGAAAGTAATTAACAATCACACATAAGAAACATATATAAAGGCAGGAGAAATTGCCCAAACCATCATAATGGATGAAGGAAATTTCAAACATGACCGGCTCATCTGAATGCTTCATGCATCTAGCAGGACTAGAAGTAAGGCATCAAATAGAATTTTGTCAGATGATCCCTTCTGCCTTTGAACAGAAACTACTTAAATTCCGAGTGATTTAATTAAAAAAAAAAAAAAAAAAACATGACATTGGATTTATTAACACTATGAAATCAAGAAATCAAAATTATGGGTTTGGGTAACAAAAAGTGATTTATCACTACAATACTATGCAAAATAGCACATGGCCAAAAGTTTGACTCCACATTAAATTGTAAACCACAACAATCCTATATATTAAAGGCTAATATGCAAATCAACCAAATGGTGGAATGACCAGTCACTATGATGCGCACTGACCACCAGGGGGCAGACGCTCAATGCAGGAGATGCCCCCTGGTGGTCAGTGCATTCCACAAGGGGAGCGCCATTCAGCCAGAAGGCAGGCTCACGGCTAGCCAGCGCAGCGGCAGTGGCAGGAGCATCTCCTGCCTCTGCATCAGCTGGACATCCCCTGAGGGCTCCTGGACTGCAAGAGGGCGCAGGCAGGCTGAGGGACCACCACCACCACCCCCAACCCCGAGTGCATAAATCTCATGCACCAGGCCTCTAGTCTAAGAATAAGACATCTCCCCAAAAAATAAAATTACTTTCCCTCAAAAAAGATGCAAACAGACAGTTGAGCAGATAGAAGATTGGTGGTTAATTTCATCAGAGATGCCCAGAAGCACTATGCAGCCAAGTGAATTAGTCCTTGGTGTTTTTGAGACACGTGTCTAAACAATTCCAATGAGAAGAAAAAACTGCTAAAATCAAACTTATTAGTAGATTGGAAGAAAATCCCAGAGAATATAGTGGAGCATTTTTAAAGAAATATTGTATAATGGAGGCTCCTGATGGTATAAACAATGACACTATACATAAAAACACAGGCATTGCTGGATCAGAATCAAAAGTCATTTAGAGGAGTCAGACCATGGATGGGAAATTTTAGGGATACTTTAACCAATCCATTTTATTTATATTTTCCTTTACAGAGTGATATATTATTTTTAATTATAATAAAAAGTCTGAAAGAGTTCTTCAATATATTTGTGTAAAATAAAAATTAGACAGAAATATTGTTCCATGATTTGATTTGAAGTGTTTTATCTTTTTTAGTAGTATATAAGACTAGAGGCCCGGTGCACAAAAATTTGTACACTTGGGAAGGTCCCTCAGCCCGGCCTGTGCACTCTCACAGTCTGGGACCCCTCGGGGAATGACCACCTGCTGGCTTAGGCCCGCTCCCCAGGGGATTGGGTCTAAGTTGGCAGTCAGACATCCCTCTGGCAGCCCAGGAGCCCTCAGGGGATGTCCACTTGCCAGCAGGGAGCAGGCCTAGATGCAGTCGGACATTCTTAGCACTGCTGAGGAGGCAGGAGAGGCTCCCACCACCACCGCTGTACTGGCAGCCATCAGCCTGGCTTGTGGCTGAGCAGAGCTCCCCCTGTGGGAGCACACTGACCACCAGGGGGCAGCTCCTGCATTGAGCGTCTGCCCCCTGGTGGTCAGTGTGTGTCATAGTGACCAGTGATTCCCAGTCATTCTGCTGTTAGGGTCAATTTGCATATTACCCTTTTATTATATAGGATAGAAGCCTGGTGCATAGGTGGGAGCCAGCTTGTTTGCCCTGAAGGGTGTCCTGGATCAGGGTGGGGGTCCCGCTGGGGTGCCTGGCCAGCCTGGGTGAGGGGCTGATGGCTGTTTGCAGGCTGGCCACAGCCCCCAGCCACCCAAGCTCCCAGTGGAGGCTGGCTGGAAGCAGGTATCTGGGATTTATTAAGCTTCTATAATTGAAATGTTGTTGCCTTTTGCAGAGGCCACAGCTGGTCAGAGCAGGAGGAAAGCTTGGCTTCCTCCATCGCCAGGGCAACCAAGCCTCCTGCTTGCTCTAGCTCCGTGGCTGCCAGCTGCCATCTTGGTTGGGTTAATTTGCATATAGTCGCTCTGATTGGCTGGTGGGAGTGGCTTGGGTGTAGCGAAGGCATGGTCAATTAGCATCTTTGTCTTTTATTAGTGTAGATAATAGTGGATCTTACAATCATGAACACTTTTAATTTGATGAAATTTAATGTACTTTTTGGCTCATTGCTTCTCAAGATGCTATAACAGTTTAGATAATCATCATATAGCCGGAACCGGTTTGGCTCAGTGGATAGAGTGTCGGCCTGCGGACTGAAGGGTCCCAGGTTCGATTCCGGTCAAGGGCATGTACCTGGGTTGCGGGTACATCCCCAGTAGGAGATGTGCAGGAGGCGGCTGGTCGATGTTTCTCTCTCATCGATGTTTCTAACTCTCTATCTCTCTCCCTTCCTCTCTGTAAAAAATCAATAAAATATATTTTTAAAAAATCATCATATATATAATAAGGATGGTCATTTCCAGTTGTGACAATTAAACTATAAACTCTTGTTCCTAAGTTTTCAAAGACCATCATCCAGCTTCTCCAGGAATTGTACATTTACACTCTAAAAGAGAGGTCATTATCTTTAAAACCAAACTATGAGGTCTATATGGGGTACTCCTTAAGAAATGAAGGAGAAGAAGAATATTTGTTTAAAAAAAATAATGAAACAACCCTTTATATTTTCCACAAATATAACCAAATAGTTGACATTTTTCCAACATTCAACAAGCATCTTGGCAGATATTTACTGTATTCCAGACACTACACTTGTCAGATCTTATTTGCAGGAAACTTACTTTTGGTATTTTCTTGCGATTTTTGTCCCTAATTGAACATTTAGTCAAAATATTAAACCTCAACATGGCTAATTAGAAAGGCATGTTTTCATAGTTTCATAATCTGTATCAGAAATATAATCATATGAGGCATATAAGAAAACATAGTCATTCTTTCATCGAATGTCAGATATTCACTGAAACAGCCTGCTGACAAGCATGAAGGCTAATTATAGCACATCACCTTTGTAGAACATTTGTGCTTGTTAATTTGGAGCTCACAGATTGTGTATGAAGTTATAGTGTTCTGTTTTAGATAACAAGGGTGGTGGTATCTGTTAGGTTAGGTGGCTCAGGAGGCGGCGAAGGAAATAAAGAGAGTTGATCAGAAAAGGAAGGAAGGAAAGTTTATTCTGCGTCCCCGGGAGACCCATGTACCCCCAAGGACAGGGCACGTGGATTCATGCCAACAAGGAGGGGGGGTGCTTTTTTTATACTGCGGTTAGGTGAGGGGTGGGGACATGAGCTGAGGTATTCAGCTGAGGAAGTTTCCACTGCAGGGGGTCAGCAGGGGTATTCAGGAAGGAGTCAGTATCTGTGTGGGGGTCGTGTTGATTCAGGGAGAAGCCAGTATCTGTGTCTGGCACGTTGATCTGTTAGGAATGCCAGGGGGAGTCCATTATCTGCATGTATCAGATCCTGGGCTCTCTCCGACCTAACATCCCGGCCTTTTGGTGATAGGGGACGCAGACTCATTCTGACTGCTTCTAGCTGACCAGGGGCATCGAGGGGGGATTTAAAGGCCAGGGTTAGGCAGAGGTAGATCAGAGGGCAGCCGAGTGTAGGGATGGAGCAGGAGCTGATTCACAGTCACCCGTGACACCTCCGAGATCCGGGAGCGGATGTACTTGAGGAGGCAGGGGGCTAGGAGAAAAAAGACACAGATGAGAATCAGGGGCCCTATCATGGGTAGGACCCAGGTAGCTAAGGGGCTTTGGAACCAGCCGGAAGGAGAGTTGTCCTGGAAGTGTCTTGCATGTAGTTCTTCACTCAGCTTAGTCAGGGTCTGCACATTTTGCTCCACTACTCCGGACTGGTTGATGTAGTAGCAGCATTCTTCCTGAAGGAATATGCAGGTTCCTCCTTTTTCTGCAGTCAGAAGGTCTGAGACACGCTGGAGCAATTGCCTGATTAAAGACAGATATGGGAGATATGTACCCAGGGGAGGGGGATCAGTAAGGAGATGGTGGTTGAGCAAGAAGGGTCAAAAGGGCTCAAGAAAGTGGGGCTCATTGGTGTAGCCGGATTTCTGGTTGGGGCCATGGGCAGGAGGTCCGGCCAGGAACTGCGAATTTCTAGAGAGAGTTTAGTTAGATGGTTTAATAGGTAGGTTGGAATTGAGTGGCTATGATGAGGGTTCGAGCCAGTGACAGACAAATCCAGCAGGATGTAGAGAAGGGATTGATGTTACAGAGTAGATGGAAAGTTGTGTTGATGAGGATGGGCATAGGAGTAGGTCCAGGGTTTGTAAATAGAGAGTGACACTAGAGGATTTCCCATCCCAGACAGTAGAATTGATGACTCCCTCATCATTCCGTTCTGTTTCACCTGAAAATATTAAAAACCTGAGCAAAAATTCGAGGGTCCCTTGCCAGGTAAGAGCCTGTGAGGAATGATGGGTCATCCTGTCCTGGATGGTGTCGCTGAATCTTCTTCGGGGATGGTGGGAGGCACTCTGTGAGCCTGAGAGAGGTAAGTATTGCAGTGAAAGTGGGAAGAAATGTTAGAATGCGCTGTTATCCAAGGGAAAAGAGAAAGGGACGAGCAGTGGAAGCCAGGGATCTGGATATGAGGCTGGAGAAAAGGCAGGGGGAGGGAGGGAGCAGGT
>NW_005871055.1:18234497-18331581 GCF_000147115.1 Myotis lucifugus
ATTATTTCAGTCTCAGCCAGTCCAAGCATGGCCAGTGGTGGGTCCATAACTAGGAAAGAGCGGTCACTTCCACATTTGGGTGCAGAGTGCCTGCCATTTTTCCAAGGGCAGTCACTTCTTCCAGTGGCAGCTTTGACCTCACGTCGGGCAGGGCTTGTTGGAGCCTGGTGTCCCGAGGGCACCGCATTGCCCAGTGGCCTTCATTTTCCGCATTTGAAGCATTCTCCAGGCACCCCCACCGCTCACAGCCCCCTTGGGGCCATGGCAGCTGCCGTCGACCTCAGGGCCACAACTAAGGCGTGTTTGCAGATCTCCCTTCTGTGGAAGGCAGGCCTCCCATTTGACTGTGCCTACTCCCCCCGGGCATTAAGAACCTTAAAGGCCGTGTTTCACTTGATCTCGGACCAGGGTTTGAGAGCTAAATGGAAGAGGCTGTTGCTGGTTAAGAGGGTCTGAAGAGAGCGTTTTTCAATTTGAGGAAGGTCAGAGAGTGAGAGGGGAATGGCTACCCAGGTAATACCCTTCCCAGATGCAATTTCTCGCAAAGGGAACTGGCCAGCTACCTGTGAATTTAAAATGCTGGCAGTCATGGGGGCGGAGATTCGGCAGAGCGCACAGAGGAAGGCGGGCGGTTAGAACTTACAGAGGGCACTGCGTGTGGTACAGGATACTAGGGCAGGGCTGTAAGGGAAGGGGAGGGAGCAGGAGAGGCGGCCTGGGTGGGCATGGGCGAGGTACCAGAATTCTTTGATGAACACAGTGGAGTTGGCGAGGACACCAGCCGCTTCTCAATTGCAGTTAAAAGTCGCAACCTCCCAGGGGCAGGGCAGAGGGGAGGAGAGACAGATGTCTATGATGTCTAGGCTCAGCTGGCTATTCCTGCCAGCTCCTTGCTGGTTCCTGATACCAAGTGATGCAGCCAGAGGCACCTAGGTTTAGCCCAAGGGCCCATATCCTGATTGGCTTGTAAGGAGCTTAGAATCCTATTTTGGGGGGGCAGGGGGGTTGTTATAGGAGGAATTGCCCTCAGCCCACTACCCCCATTCCTTTCTGTTTCTGGTTTGGAAATCTGTATCAGAGCTTTAGTCCTGATCAGTTTTTTAAATAACTATTTAACAGTGTAAGTTTTAGGCCTGGATGACATTTACAAAGCATCCAATAAAGAAAAAAAGAAGAAGAAATATTGCCTATTAAATGCATCTCTTTTGTACAATTATATTTTTATATCGTATTTTCTTAAAATGAAATATAATTTGTATTAAATTCATCATATTTTACCATATTTTAAACTATTCCTAAGGGTTGAAAGATGAATAATAGTCTTGGTCCTTGAGAGGTCATTGATTATCAGAGAAGATGGTTATGAGGCCATGTCGGCATTAAGAAAGAAGTAATTAATTCAGTCCTGGTGGGGAGAAGTCTGGAAAGGTCTATGACTTTGAAGGTGATTTAAAGAATGATTAAGAGTATCCCAGGTAAGATATTTCAAGATGGCTGCAGAGTAGGCAGAAGCTACATTCACCTCCTCCTGGTGCCAAACTGTAGTTACACCTAAATTATAGAACAATCAACATGAATTACCAACAGAAGGACAGCTGAACAGTAGTGTTATATCTAAGGATTTATAGAAAAAGCTACATAGGAACTGGTATGAAGGGCAAAGATGCAAAGATAGTTGGCCCCTGCACCCATGTGCAGCAGCTGAGAAGCCAGAGGGATATCTTGGCTGCAAAAGTACTCTCTGATGAGTGGGGGGTCTAAATCCCATATTAGGACCCCCCACCCAGAGCACCAGGGCCAGGAAGAAAAACCTGCATAACACCTGGCTGTGAAAATCAATGGAGACTCTGTCCACAGGGAAGAGGAGAGAGTCTGCTAGAATCCAGGTGCCCTCCTAAAGGGCCAATGAACCTCAGGCTCTCACCTGGGATTCCAGTAGAGGTAAGACAACAAAGGACATATGGAAGTCAAAAAGAGAAGATCTGGGTGGTGTGGCCCTGAATAGAGATCTAGAGGGTCAGCTAACTTAAGTGTCACTCCTGAGTCAGTATCCCTCAGGTGCCATTTTCCCAGGGTCAGGCACTCCTATTCTTACAGCACCAGCCTGAGGAATACACTAACCTGGTCTTCCTAATACTGGTGACACCACCCTGCCAAGCTTGAGTCTGGCAGAAAGGATTATTGGCTGTACTCAACAGGGACCTATGGTGTGCTCTTTATCTGAAGAAACTATAGGCAGATGCTGACACACACAGTGAACTGGGAGGCTTTAATGGGGGATAGGCTTCCCCCTGCCCCCACCTGCAGGCTCAGCTTGTACCACCTCCTACAGAAAACTGTTTTGTTCTATCTTCCCAAGTCCCAGAGGCCATGCCCTGCTGAGCTCAGTTCCATGGGGGAAGGAAGGGCTGGGACCTTTGGAGAACATCTCCCTCAGAGAATCTACTCTGGGGCTAAAATGGAAGTGGCTACAGAACTTACAGGGAGCATGGAGCTTGCCCCCCACCTCCTGTGCACTTGACTGGCACCACACTATCCCGTTTTGGTTTCCCAAGTCTCAGGAACCCCATTCTGCTGAGCTTGCTCTTGCAGTAGGGGCAGCTGGCTGCACCAAACCTGAATCAGTGGTGTGCTCCTCCTGGGGAGCTAGAGATGGAGAATTTATCAGACACTGCATGGTATGGCACTGGAGTAGAGGCCACCTTCTCCCCACTGAGTGCCTGGCCACACTGCCTCAAAATAGGGGACCCACTAGCCCTGTCCCTGTGAACCAGTCACCCCAACCTAGTGAGCTTGTGCCATCTTGAAAGGGCAGTGAGGTATAGACAGCTTGGGCCTGCTCTATAGTCTTTCCTCAGAAGGCTCTGGAGAAATTCAAGGCAATCTCAGGGGATGGCAGAGTAGGAGACAGGTAGATGTTGATCTCAGAAAGCCTTGGAACTTTTATTGATATGTCCCTCGCTCAGAGCTTCAGGAAGTCAACCCTTGTACACAGCTTGGCCTTTCCAATGCATACCCAGGCCCAGTAGACACAGCCACAGTGAATAGCATGGTAGTTACAGATACATAGCCCAAGACCAGTTACACACATCTAAGACTGACTTGCACCAGAACTCCATCCAAGGGGGCCCAGAACCAACAAAACCAGGGTGAACTTCAAACTCACCAGAGCTTGACCCAAGTAGTTACACAAATGGCAAATCTAAAGGGGGACTGCAGCAGGTACCAGATCCTGCTGGAACAACTCTGCCTTGGGGAGCAGCCCCTGAACAGCCACTCATACTAGGTGAACATGGTCTATCCTTATAGTCAGCCAGGCTGAGGGTTAACTCAACCCCCAATTAGGCCAACAGCATTTGAAACTCAACTACAATAGGAAAGGACACATAACCCACACAAGAAACATTTCTGAAGCACCTATCTCAAGTGATCTAGAAGATTATGCCACGGAAACCCACAAGACACCTACATCAGAAAGTCCTCATAACAAGCTTGAGGGTCTACCCTGTGAATGTTCCCCTACATCCCGCGTGGTTCAGGGTTCGGGATCTGGAGAAGGGGCGGTATGCAAATGAAAGAGATGAGATAAGAAATAATAATTTGGAAATATTGGGGGCCAGGCGGGCAAGCCCAATGCAAGAGAAAGGACTTCCACTGGTGCTCAGGCCTCGCCAAACTTTTATTCAATATTGGATACACATCTAGCTCTTAGGCAGGCAATTGCGGTAACAGACAGACTATCTTAAAGGTCAGTAAATATTAGAAGGATTTACTCTGAGACTATTTGATCAGGAAATAACTTGAGCCACCATTGTCTGGACTAGACAATCGGTGCATAACTCTGGCACTTGCCATGGGTTCAAGGTTCACCAGCATTCCGGGATTCTTGTTTGCACTTCTCTGATAGTGAAGACAATGGGTGGCTTCCTGCACTACCCAATACAGAATCAAACACAAAAAAGATCTATCCAATACAGGGTCAAACACAAAAAGGAAGACAAAATAGGGAGACAAATACATATGCCCTAAGTGAAAGAACAAGATAAATCCTCAAAAAATAATTAATGAAATGGAAGCAAACAAGATACCAGATGCAAAGTTGAAATCTTTGCTATAAGGATGCTCAAGGACTTAGAGGAAGAATAAATAATCTTCATGAAAACTTAAAGAAATAGTAAGTATTTAAAAAATGACATAAAAACCATAAAAAAAGAACCAGTCAAAATGAAAAATACAATATCTAAAATGGAAAATACAATACAAGAAATCAAAAACAAATTAGATAAAGCAGAGGATCAAATCAACTATTTAGAAAAAACAAAAACAATAGGTCACAAGCAGAGAAACAACAAAGGAAGAGAGAGAGATTTTGTTTTTAATGAGGATCTCTGGCTGGTGTTGCTTAGTTGGTTGAAGGATTGTCCTGTGCAGCTAAGGATCACGGATCAATTACTGGTCAAGGCACATACCCAGGTTGCAGGTTCAATCTCAGTTGGAGCATGCAGGAAGCAACCAATCAATGTCTCTCTCTCTCTCTCTCTCTCTCTCTCTCTCTCTCTCTCTCTCTTTGTCATTCTTTCTCTCTCTCTTCTTTCATCTATCTATAAAATCAATAGAAATATATCCTCCAGTGAGGATTAAAATAAATAAATGAAGAAAGTCTAAGGGACCCCTGAGACAACATCAAGCATAACAACACTGGGGGTACAGTAACCTACAAGGGAGCTCCCATAAGGCTGTCAGCTGATTTCTTGACAGAAACACTTAAGGCTAGAAGAGATTGGCATGAAATATTCAAAGTGATGAAAAGCAAGGACCTACAACCAAGACTGCTCTAACCAGCAAGGCTATCATTTAAAATTGAAGGTGAAATAAAGAGCTTCCTAGACACAAAACCCAAAGGAGTTTATTACCACCACAGAAGTATTGCAAGATAGGTTAAAGGGATTCCAAAATGGCTGCTGGCAGGACTTGTATGAGGAAGTGTGAGTGAGTGAGGGAGTGAGAGGGTGAGTGTGTGGATGTGCGTGACTGTGTGTGTGTGTGTGTGTGTGTGTATGTGTGTGTATGTGAGACAGACCAAACACACAGGAGTCTCAGGTGCTGGTATTTGGGCTCTCCTGGCCAAAGAGTCCCTGGTACCTCTCCAGGCACTCCCAGGGCACTGTCCTGGCTCAGAGATTATGCCGTCTTGAAGGTTTTAAAAGGCCCTCCATGGGAGGAGGTTGCAGGGAGTGGCTGCAGCTAGGTGCCCAGCCTTGCCACCACCAAGACTAGCCCTGGCCAGGCCCCAAATCCACAGGCACCTTGGCCTGGGCTCCTCATGAGTGAGTACTCATCCCCAGGACACAACCAAAACCTTGCATTTGCCCACTACAGACACCACTGGACCAGCGAAACTGGTGCACCTGCAGCTGACACCTACAAGACCCCATGCTGCTGCTACAAGGATCTGCTGCTACTGCCACAGCCACTCCCTGGACCCTGAGACACTCCATCTTGAAGGACTTACAAGGGAGCAGAAGCAGCTAGGTGCCAAGTCTCACCACCACCCCATCTCACTGCCACCACTGTGGGACCACCACTGACCCTGCAGGACTCTGCCCTTCTATGTACTCACCCACTGCCACCGCTACTCTGCTGCCATTGCTGCCCTAGAGCCAAGTTGTTTGACTACACTCCCAGGGCTTGGGGACATGAGCTGTGCTGAAGGCTCAGAGGTGAATGTAGCCTTCCCTGACCTGGACCTTTTAGAACCAAGGACCTGAGAAGACTGAAGAGGCTGCAGATATGTAGGTAAGGTGGGAGTACCTGGATCTAAGACAGGAGGCGCTGAGGGCACTGTCTGTGGAGACTGCAGAGTGAGTGCAGCAGGGAAGCCTGGGGCTGAATTCTCTGGATAGAGTAGCACTAGCACCCCACCATCATGCAGCCTGAGAAGCTCCTCCTGACCAGTGGAAGGACCATGCAATTGATCTCAGGGCCAGCCTACACTAGAGGGGTCTGAAGGACATACTCAACATTGAATTTGGAGGCCCTCTATTTCTTGGTGAGCAGAAAAGGGGCTGGTCAGTAGGTCCAAGAAGGAGGATCAGCCCAGCGTACCTAGAATGTAGGGGATGTCCCCCTTTCCCACTAGCAAAATGGCCACTTCTGACCCAACCTGCAGTGACCTGAAGCAAGGGGGAACAGCCAGGAGCAAGAAATCGGTACCCTTGCAGGTGACAGAAGGAGGTTACAGCTAACCAGGCAGAGCTGAGGCATTAGAAGAGGAAGGGCCATCCCCCACCCCCACATAAGTGACTGGTACTACTCCCAACAAGAGTCTGATCAAACCATCCCAGCCAAGAACAGGATACTCCCATAGAACCCAGATCCATGGAGGAATGGAGAACAACTCAGAACAGGGACAATCAAGATGTGAGACTGGAGGCAGAACCAACTGCTGAGCTGAGTCCCCACCCACTGGACTACTAGGGGCTTCAACCTCTTGGAACTCAATTAGGTTGCCCAGGGACAGAAAGGGATAGTGACACATTGGCCTGCACCAGAGAAGCACTCAGGAGGCTCAGGATAGACATACCGAGGGACCAGATTCAACAACATCAGAGCAAAATGCAGTGAGCTTGACAAATAGCATATCCAAAGGTTTCTGAGTGTTGAGGATGTGTGGTTTTGCTTTTTGGTATTTGTGTGTGGATGTGTGGGTGGCGTTTTTTCTTTTGTGTGTTTGTTTGTTTGTTTGTTTGTTTGTTTTGCTGTTATTTGTTTGTTTTCCTTTTTTCTCCTCTTTTCTTATATATCTCTAATTTCTCTCCTTTTCTCTTCTTATCTCTTTTTATTGTTATTATTAATTATTCTTATTTTATTTTGATGAGCAGAAAGGGGGCTGGTCAGTAATTCTAGGTTTTTCTACTTTTTCTCATTATTTTCTATTTTCTTTTTCCTATCTATATCAATATATCCATTATTACTACATTTTAAATTCAGTATATAATTTCATTTATTTTGTTTCCTTTTCTTTTTTCTTCTGATACTAGTTCTTTTAGCTTTCTCCTTGCTTCCATATAGCCATTTTTTTCTTCTTCTTTCTCCCCTTTTCCATATATCCCCTATAAGTCTTTGGTCACGTGTTTTTTAGTATTCTTTTTATTTTTTCCTTTTTTTGCTTTCTCTTCTTTTTCCTTCTTAGAATTTCCTGTTGTTGTTGCATTGCATAGCTTGATTTTTATAGTATTTTTTTTTGGTTTGGTCCTGTTGTGTCTTTTCTGTTCTGTCAACACCTATGTAACAGCTGGCATGATGACATTGGGGTTGAGCCTCACTGGCAGAAAGTCAGAAGGGAGATCTCTCCAATGTATGGGACATCAACAATCAAGTCCCAATTACAACAAAGGAACCCAAATAACACACACCAGGGGCATTTCTGGAACATTCAGCTCAGGAGTTCAGAGCGACTGCACTACTGGACCCCTCAAGACACTTTCTACATATGGCCAACCCACAAAGACTGGGAATCATAACAGATCTATCTAATATATAGAAGGAAATATAAAGAGAGAGCTAAAAATAGGGAAATTGCCGAAACCGGTTTGGCTCAGTGGATAGAACGTCGGCCTGCGGACTGAAAGGTCCCAGGTTCGATTCCAGTCGGGGGCATGTACCTGGGTTGCGGGCACATCCCCAGGAGGAGATGTGCAGGAGGCGGCTGATCGATGTTTCTCTCTCATCGATGTTTCTAACTCTCTATCTCTCTCCCTTCCTCTCTGTAAAAAATCAATAAAATATATTTAAAAAAAATAAAAATAGAGAAACAAAGAAAGAACCCCAAATTAAAGAAAAGAAGAAACCTCCAGAAAAAGAACTAAATGAAATGTAGGAAAGCAACCTGTCGGACACAGAGTTCAAAGTAATGGTTATAAAGATGCTTAATGAGCTTAGTGCAAATTACAAGGAACTCGGTGGAAACTACAGCAGCATGATAAAGGAAATAGAAAGCATAAACCAGAACGAGACATAAATGAAAAATAACATATCTTCCATCAAGAACACAGTAGAAGGAATTAAAAGTACATTGGAGGAAGTCAGTGATTTGGAAGACAAGGTGGAAATAAATACCCAATAAATACCCAATTAGAGTAGCAAACAGAAAAAAAGAATTAAAAAGCAGGAAGATAGCTTAAGGGAGCTCTGCAACAATATGAAATGTAAAAGCATCGACATTATAGGAATACCAGAGGAGAAGGAAGTTGAGCAAGGAACAGAGAACCTGAATAAAGAAATAATGACAGAAAACTTCCCCAACCTGGTAAAGGAAAATGTCACACAAATTCAGGAGGCACAGAGAGTCCCAATCAAAATGAAGCCAAAGAGACCCACACCTAAATATATCATAATTAAAATGGCAAACATTAAAGACAAATGAATAATCTTAAAGGCAGCAAGAGAGAGACAGAAAATTACTTACAAAGGAATTCCCAGTAGAATGTCAGCTGACTTATCAATAGAAACACTTCAGGCCAGAAGGGAGTGGCATGAAATATTCAAAGTAATGAAAACCAAGGTCCTAAATCCTGATCTACTGTTTCCAGCAAGGCTGTTATTTAAAATTGAAGGTGAAGTAAAAAGCTTACCAGAAATAAAAAGGTTAAAGGAGCACATTACCACCAAACCCACAATGCAAGGAATGATAAAGGGACTGCTTTAAGAAAAAGAAGAAAAGGAAAGAGAGAGGATCATAGGCATAAAGAAAATAAAAATGGCAATAAATCAATACCTATCTTATATAATAAAAGGCTAATACGCAAATTGACTGAATGGAAGAATGACCAGTCGCTATGATGCGCACTGACCACCAAGGAGCAGACACTCAAAGCAGGAGCTGCCCCCTGATGGTCAGTGCATTCCACTCAGCTAGAAGCCAGGCTCACAGCTGGAGAGCACAGCGGTAGTGGCAGAAGCCTCTCCCGCCTCTGCAGCAGCACTAAGGATGTCCGACTGACGGCTTAGGCCCACTCCCCATGGGGAACAGGCCTAAGCAGTCAGTCAGACATCCCCTGAGGGCTCCCAGACTACAAGAGTGTGTGGGCCGGGCTGAGGGAAACCCCCCTGCCCCCGAGTGCATGAATTTTGTGCACTGGGCCTCTAGTCAATAATAACCTTAAATGTAAATGAATTAAATGTGCAAGTCAAAAGACATAAGGTGGCTGAATGGATAAGAAAACATGACACATATATATGCTGTCTACAAGAGACCCACCTCAGAACAAAAGATATACACAGACTGAGAGTGAATGGATGGAAAAAATATTCCATGAAAATGGAAATGAAAAAAAGATGGCATAGCAATACTCATAACACACAAAATAGATGTCAAAACAAAGGCCATAATAAGAGACAAAGACCAATACATAATACTAAAGGAAATGATTCAAAAGGAAAATGTAACCCTCGTAAGCATATGCACCCAATATAGTAGCACCCAAATACATAAAAAAAAAAAAACTCAATTCAAGAGAGAGCAACACAGTCATAGTAGGGGATCTTAACACCACACTGACATCACTACATAGATCTTCAAGGCAAAAAAATCAATAAGGAAACAGAGGCCTTAAATGTCACACTAGATCAGATGGATCTAACTGGTATTTATAGAACATTTCACACCAAAGCAATGGAATATACATTCTTCTCAAGCATACAAGGATGTTCTCAAAGATAGACCACATGCTAGGACACAAGACAAGTCTTTATAAATTCAAGAAGATTGATATCATAACAAGCATCTTCTCAGATCACAATGGCGTGAAGTTAGAAATCAACTACAATTAAACACACACACACACACACACACACTCAAATACATGGAGGCTAAATAGCATATTCTTAAACAATGAATGGGTTACCAATGAGATCAAGCAAGAAATTAATTAAAAACATCCTGGAAACAAAAGAAAATGAACACACACAAAAAAGCCCCAAACCTATGAGACACAACAAAAGCAATCTTGAGAGGGAAGTTCATAGCATTATAGGCTTGCCTCAAGAAACAAGAAAAAGTACTAATAAACTATCTAACCCTACAACTAAATGAACTAAAAAGAGAACATCAAGAAAAGTCCAGGGGAAGTAAAAGAAAGGAAATAATAAAGATCAGAACAGAAATAAATGACATGGAGACCAAAAGAAAAACAAAACAAAACAAAAAAATAACAACAACAGAAAACACAGTACAAAAGAACAATGAATCCAAGAGCTAGTTCTTTGAAAATATAAGCAAGATTGATGAGCCCCTAGCCAGACTCATCAAGAAACAAAGAGAAAGGACTCAAATAAATAAAATCAGAAATAAAAGAGGCTATATGACAATGGACACCACAGAAATACAAAGGATTGTGAGCAAATACTATGAACTGTTATGCCCAGATTTCAAATTCCCCAAAGACAGACCACCAGGGAGCCAAGTCCGATGCAAAAGCAAAGAGTCACTTATTCAAACTAGCTAGTTTGGTCCCTCTGCCTCCCCCACTGACACAGTGGAGTGACAGGAAGCAAGAGAGCCCCGAGTCTTGGAAGAACAAAGAATTTATAGGGCTTGAGTCAGGGGGTGGGGGCTCACTCGGACCACTGATTTGGCCGAGTCCGGTTGGCTGAGTGAGGGCCGGGGGCTAATGACGCAAGGGCAGGGTGCAGCTAGGGTCTGGTTACACAAAGACAGGAGGTGGCTAGCATACTTTTGGCCTTGGGCTAGTTTCCTTGCGTTCCTATTGGCTGAGATAAGGGCTGGCTGAGCAACTGATACATTCTATGGCTTTTGCTTGAAGAGGAGTTAGGAACACGCTTATCAGCCCTGTTCTGTCCTTTCATTCCCCCCTTGTCTTGGAACTTCCGGCTCAATCATGAGATGGATTGAACTATCAACTGAACTATTTTTATACATTTCTTGACAAATTGGACTAGTCTGTTAATAATGCAAGGGCTGAAAGTCAACAGCATCAGGAGGATTATAAGGGGTCCATCGAGGTCCGCTGTCTTCTTGAGGGTGATCTGCAGTGGGTGTGCCTGGTCAGAGGTCACCTTCCAGTCAGGCTCCCTGCTGTCCTGGGCACAGAAGGAGCTGGGCTTGTGACCTGGCAGAGACAAACTATAACAAATGGTCCGGTGGAAGGGAAAGAAATCATTTAAGTTTTAACCACCTCTATTGAAATAGGATTTTTCTTCTTAAAATTCCTCTATGGCTATCAAAAAGCCAAATCAATATTAATTGATCTACTGTATTCAATTTGGCCTGATGTTTGCATAAACACAACAAGAATGGTAACTGACTATCTTTGCTGGAATTTCATGATTGAATCTTAAGGTGCCCCGTAGGGCCAGGAAGCCAAGCCATTCAGCTGCCATAGGCCTGCCTGCAGTATCTGCTGCGTTAGGTGAATCCCTCACCTGCAGCAACTCCACCTGAGCCCACGCTCTAGGCTTTAAGGCCCATTTCAGTAGCCCTCCTACTCATTGCGGCCCAGAGTGAGTGGGGGTTCCGCAGGGATGCAGAGGCATCCTTATTGCTCCCCTTCTACTCTTGCCAACCGCCAGTGATGGTAGGGCATGGGCCTGATGCTCCAGCGTCAGCTATCTTCAGGGCTCTCAAGCAGGATACCAGGCTTTTCCTGTGGCACTCTTATTGGCTTCAAATCTTCAGAGTTTAGACAGGTTTCTTTAAAACATGATATTCCAATCAAAGTTTCCGGTAAATAAAATTACTATTGAAAACCGGTCTTATTGATTTCATGCAAAGAAATGTATTGCCATGACTTATTAAGCATTGCCAGATTTCAGAGGAATTATATAAGGAGAAAAACATACTGATCTGCTCTAAGATCTTCTGATTTTTCTTGTTAGTCCTTTCAACGTTTTTTTTCTTCTTTTTATTATATATATATAATCTTTCTAAATTTCATACTTTCAGATTAGCTTTTAAACCCTTTTTTATGTCCTTTAAAAATGCACAACCATGCTTTAGACCTTTCTTTCCAAATAGGCTTTTCCCAGCTTTCTACAGCAGAGGTTTGTACCATCCCTGACAGTACAGGCTGCCAACTGTTAGCTGTCTCTTAATAGAGACCAAAACCTGATGGGTATTCTTCTTTGCCCAGTTGGGCACCTGCCCTCTTGGCAGCCAGACACCCTCTACTCTTGGGGTTCACCCCACACAGTCCCCTTCCAGGATAGCCAACATACATTCAAACCTGCAAGAGAATCAAAGGTTAATATAACATATCAATACAATGAAACATAATATTGGCATCATGGCCGCTTCAGGCAGCCAAATCCTCCGCTACTAAACATGAGATATGGCAGGGCTATACAAACATTTTAGGGAGGTGACTAAAGTCCACTCTTTGACCTTTCTATATAAGGTAAAATCGTCCTTGTCTTTCTGAAGCCATGTCTATGAAGATGCAGGCATCATCTGAGTATATTATATAATTTTCTGCAGGTATAGTACTTTTCAAGTTGGGGTGAGTCCTGGGGTCGTGAACTTTTTTACCCACATTGAGTCCCCAGGCTGGAAAGGATGTACAGAGTCCGAGGTGGCACTGGCAGGGCATCTCAAACAAGCTTATGTGTGGCTTGTAATTTCTGTAAGAGATCACATCTAAGTAAGGGGTACAGGCATTCTGGCATGACTAGAAACAAATGAGTTACCATGCTCTTTCTGAGGTCCACAGTCCTCTTTGATGTCCAAGGAAAAAGGCAGTTTGTCCGGTGGCTCTTAGAACCGGTGTCTTCTTAGATGTTACTGGTCCCATTGGCTCTGTCAAGACTGAATAGGCTGCTCCAGAATACACCAGGAAACTAACCGGGGGTTTTATTTATTTATAAATATTTATATCTAAGTAGACATATAAACATTAAATAAACATCCACATTTATACCTTTGCAGTGAACAAGTACTTTTACAGTCTTGGGAATTTTGGCAGATAACAGGAACACTGCCCAAGTCCCCTGATGGGGGCCTGACAAGAACAGATGTGGAGGCCTTTGGCTGGGGGTATAAAGTCTCCATTCTTCCTCTCTCGGCACTGTTAAGGACAGGATTATTGGAGAGGTCTCTTCATCTAGGCAAGGTTGTGCTGAGCCATCTGGGGCAAAAGTGGTTTCTGCTTCCATTAGAGGGACCAGGTCAACTGGTAAATATAGGAATTCATGAACCACCTGATGGCCGCCTAACTGACATAGGCGGGGGCGGCAGAACCGTCTGCAGCTGTGGTACCGGTAGCTCCAATAATGGTGACTTCCTGTCCTGAGAGGGGAGGTACCTTCTGAGTAACTACCGAGTGCTCTGCCGCTGTATCAATCATAAAGTTCACAATCTGGCCCCCGTTCTTCATTTTGACCATCGGCTCATGGGGGCCCAGTTGGAAAAAGCCCAGTCTGTCCTAGACAGAGTCAGCTGTTGCCAGTCCGAGGAGGTCTGCCTCAGGCGGCTCTGGCCAATAGCGGCTGGATGGTTTGGATGGCCTTGCCAGCTTCTTCTGGCCTGCTTCTGCCCTGCCTGCCTTTTTACTCCTGCTACTAAACTTTACTCTGTTTCTTTTTACACATGCAGAACTGGACCCAAGGCAGCGAGGTTTGAGCAATTTTAAAATGCCTTAATATATATTTTATCATTCATGTTGCAGGGAGGGACTGGGTTGGCTCCTCCTGAATAAAAGAATTAATCAAAATAAGGCTTATTTTTTAACTTCATTCGTCCTTGGGTGTGGACAACAAATGACACTAATCAGATTGACATAAACGATTTAACCTTCGTTTAGGGGGGCAAATGCAAAGCATTTGCTCCCAGCTTACTGGTCTATCATGCATTCAATTTTCTTAAAATACATTCTGGCACAGGAGAAAGTTGTTTTGCTGTACACAGGTAGTTTAACCCCTATATAACTGGGCTTGGACCTCTGCCCAGCAAACTGCAGTCTATAAGTTCAATATGCAGCCTCTGGTTCTTCTAACCCAACGAGGCTTTGGCCAGTCTCTGAGTCAGACTTCTTCTTTCTTGGAGAATTTTAAAGTCCTGATGGCTCCCAGGTCCAGGGAGAGTGCCCTTTTGTTAACCTTTAGGGCCCTGCTTTCTTGCCTTTTTACCAGTTCCCTTTGTGGCAGAGCAGCAACCAGGCCTCTTGCAAGGGAGTGCACTTGAATGGGATATCAGCCCCTCCTGTGAGCCAGCTGCTCCGCCTAGGGTCTCCCAGGGGCCCAGCCAGAGCATCCCCCAGCAAATCCTAGAAGCCGCTGCCCTTTTGCAGTGGTATGGACTTAAGTAGGGGGTTCACTGGATGTAGCCTGCAGCGAAGCGCTCACTGGCTTCTGTCTGCAGCTGCTCGGGCCCACAAGCCCTGCCCCACAGCTCCAGCACCTCGTCGTTCTCCAGCTTAGCCTGCACCTGCGCTGGCGGGGGCACCAGGTAGGGGAGGGAGGTGAGGCCAGGCAATGCCCTGACCCCCGTCCACTCGCTCAGCAGCCCCTGGGCACCTGCCCGCCAGCAGCTGCCACAGCTCCTGTAGGCTCTTGTTGATCCGCGTGCACTGCTTCTTCTCCACCAGGGGCTTCCGGGCCTTGCGGGCAGCTCAGGCACTCAGCCCCGCCTTCTTTGACCTGGCTCTCAGGGGCTGAGTCTGCCTAGCAAAACAGTTCTAAATCACCAGGGCGGCTGCAGATTTTAACACATTTTAAATGTATTTTTACTCTTAAGATATATCTAGACCTTTTGTGATCCAACTAAGAACAGGTATTGGTCTAATTTAGCATTGGAAGGGTTAAAAAGAATAACCCAGGGCAGAGAAAGACTACTGTGTTTACAGTTACTTCATGTGACCTTGAAGTTCATTGATAAGACCTGTTAGGTCTGCAGCCAGTAACTTAACTGCCAACACCCCTGCCCCCTTTCTCTCAGCCCAGGCCCGATTGCTTTTCCTCACAGAGTCGGCCTGGAAATATAACGGGTGCATAGGGAGGTTTCTTGCAGACAGAAAACCTGGAGACTACCTGAAATTCAGTTACAGATGCTTTCAGAATCAGGATGAGGGAGGAAGGGAAAGACCAATTGAAAACAGCAAGTTAAACAAAATACAGTCACAGGCAGTAAATCTCTCCTGCGGAGCTGTCCACTAAAGAGAAAAGAAAACCATGAATAACAAGTTCTTTGAAATTTGCTACTTTGTTAATTTGCTAAGCAAACAGTTAACTTGAAAAGACTTCTCTCTTGCTTTTCTTACAAGCAATCTTGGAATTTAGCCAGCTTTTAACTCTATCCTAGAACTTCAAAATTTCAATTTAATACAGCGAATTTACAACCCAGGAGAGAGCAACTGATAGACAGAAATTTATATTAACTAAGTGGGTGGATTCCCCTTTAATAGTGAGCAAAAGACTCTGAGAAAAAAAATGATTCTCGCAGCTGCTAAGAGATTTTGCAGACTATTTCGGGGTCCAGCCCAAACGTTCAGCCAGATGAATTAACAGAAATGCAAAATAAATCAAAGTAACTTTCACTTTACACAGACTAGTAATGAGCAGCCAAAATAGACAAACACTCGTATTCACACTCTCTCTGGAGCTGAGCAGATAAACAAAACAATGCCCAACTCCCCAGATGAGCGTGGGGGCACTCCTGGCACCCATGTTCCAGAACAGAATTTTCGACCAACGTTTTGGTGAGAACCTACCGAAGGAGTTAAGACTGCATCCAGTCCCCCCTCTCGGTAGCAAATTGGCTAGTCCCACACAAACAAACAACTGTCCACTCATGCTTCCTCAATGTTTCAGCATTCATTCCAATTCCACAATCTCTATTGTACCTCTTTAAAAATTTTTTAACATGTAATTAAGAACAGCAGGTTTACTTTGTCCCGACCTCATGATGATCGGTGACGAGAGACAGACAAGGGAGGGGGTGACCCGTTTTCACAGATTCTCACTCAGATGCCCACCTGACCAAAGTTGTGAAGCCACACAAAGGAAAGGAGAGGGCAGGCCCCCTTCTACCACACTCATACACTTTCACCAGACATTCATTCAGCAAAGGCATTTAGCTACCACAACACACAATTTTTCCCAATTCAGTCCGAACCTTAAACTTTTAGCAAATATTCAGCATTTTTCAATCAGTAACATTTTTAAGAATAAACTTCAAAAATGCAAGACATAAGTTTTTTATCATTTGAATTCAGTAAGCTTCAAGGTCCCAAGTTCCCAGCAGTTCTGGGAAACCACACCTGAGGCTGGCAAGCAGGTTTGGCCCAGCCCTTGACTTTAAAATGACCATAATGCTTAAAGGAGTAGTTTGAGTCTGTCCCACAACGTCCGTCCAGTGAGTCCACAAAATTAGACAAAAGAACACAGACACCAGACAGACAAAGACACCTAAGAACAGCCTTCCGACCCCACGGAAGAAAACTGGACGATGGCCGTATGCCAACCAGCGGGAGCGACCCGCCTCGTCCCAGAGGTTCAGAGGTTTGAGGGGAATCCACTCCCCTCGTGAGGGGTTTTCACACCCCTCCAGATGGAGGGCCAAGGCGTCCCTGACTCCTCCTGCCCGAGATCCGCCAGTGCGTCCACTTAGATCTTATCAGGCACAGATTACAGAAGCGAGCTCGCACAGAACAGAACAGACGACACACAGACACTTACCGCGGTTAGCAGACCCTCCGGAGTGGGGTCCCTAGTGGGTCTTGGGGATCCCGGGCGGGCCCCCAAATGTTATGCCCAGATTTCAAAATCCCCAAAGACAGACCACCAGGGAGCCAAGTCCGATGCAAAAGCAAAGAGTCACTTATTCAAACTAGCTAGTTTGGTCCCTCTGCCTCCCCCACTGACACAGTGGAGTGACAGGAAGCAAGAGAGCCCCAAGTCTTGGAAGAACAAAGAATTTATAGGGCTTGGGTCAGGGGGTGGGGGCTCACTCGGACCACTGATTTGGCCGAGTCCGGTTGGCTGAGTGAGGGCCAGGGGCTAATGACGCAAGGGCAGGGTGCAGCTAGGGTCTGGTTACACAAAGACAGGAGGTGGCTAGCGTACTTTTGGCCTTGGGCTAGTTTCCTTGCATTCCTATTGGCTGAGATAAGGGCTGGCTGAGCAACTGATACATTCTATGGCTTTTGCTTGAAGAGGAGTTAGGAACACGCTTATCAGCCCTGTTCTGTCCTTTCAGAACAACTATATGCCAACAAACTGGACAACTTGGGCAAAATGGACAAATTTCTAGAAATATACAATCTTCAAAACTCAACTAGGAAGACTTGGAAAACTTGAGTAGGCCAATAACAACTGATGAAATTGAAACAATAATTTTAAAACTCCCAGCAAACAAAAGTCCCGGACCAGAGGGATTTACAGAATAATTTTACCAAATACTTGAAGCAGAAATGACACCTATCCTCCTCAAACTATTCCAAAAAATTCAAAAGGAAGGTACACTTCCTAGCTCTTTTCACAAAGCCAGCATTATCCTAATTCCAAAACCAGATAAAGACAATGTGAAGAAAGAAAATTACAGGCCAATATGCCTGCTGAACCAGATGCTGAAATCCTCAACAAAACATTAGCAAATCAGATTCAGCAATCCTAATATATAAAAACTCTGGGTCATAACAACTGGTAACGACAGAGGCTCGACCAACCTGGAAATCAGTCTTGCAGTCAGCGCTGGGTTGCCGTGGCAACCCATCCCTGCAGGTGCGGTGCCCCAGCACTGACTGCTGAGGGGGCTGCGAATCAGGGCCAGAGAGAGGCCTGAAGAGAGAAGCAGGGACTGATCCGTTGCCTCTGTGGCAGCTATTGATCAGCACTTGCCTCTCTCTTTCTCTCCCAGTCTGGCCAGCAGCTGAGCCTCCATTTCTCTTCAGGCCTCCACCAGGGCTGCTGATTAGCCCTGCCTTTCTGATCAGGCCCCATTGATAGTCCCAGAGTCACTGACTGGCATAGAAACTAATCAATCAGAACCAATTCTGAATCAACTGTGAGGAGCCAATGGCTGCCTAGGAGGTGGAGCTTTTGATGCTGACTGGCATAGAAACCAAATTGGCCTGCAGGGGAGGGCAGTTGTGTGCAACCAGGCCGACAAGAAGAGGGCAGTTAGGGATGAGATCAGGTTGGCATGGGAGGGCAGTTGGGGACAAGATCAGGCCAGCAGGGAAGGGCAGTTAGGGGCAACCAGGCTGACAAGGAGAGGGCAGTTAGGGATGAGATCAGGTTGGCAGGGGAGGGTAGTTGGGGGCAACCAGGCGGGCAGGGGAGGGCAGTTGGGTGTGAGATCAGGCCGGCAGGGGAGGGCATTTGGGGGCAACCAGTCCAGCAGGGGAGGGCAGTTGGGGGCGAGATCAGGCCAGCAGGGGAGGGCAGTTGGGGGTGAGATCAGGCCGGCAGGGGAGGGCATTTGGGGACAACCAGTCCAGCAGGGGAGGGCAGTTGGGGGCAAGATCAGGCCAGCAGTGGAAGGCAGTTGGGGGCAACCAGGCCTGCAGGGGAGGGCAGTTGGGGGTGAGATCAGGCCAGCAGGGGAAGGCAGTTGGGAGCAACCAGGCCTGCAGGGGAGGGCAGTTGGGGGGAAGATCAGGTCAGCAGGGGAGGGAAGTTGGGGGCGATCAGGCAGGCAAGCAGGTGAGCGGTTAGAAGCCAGTGGTCCCAGATTGTGAGAGGGATGTCTGATTGGAGAGGGTGCAGGCTGGGCTGAGGGAACCCCCCTCCTTGCACAAATTTCATGCACCGGGCCACTAGTATATTAAAAAGACCATACACCTTGACCAAGTGAGATTTATTCCAGGGATGCAAGGCTGGTACAATATTTGCAAATCATTAAATGTAATACATCACATAAAATGAAAAATAAAATCACATGATCATAAAAATAGATGCACAAAAATCATTAGACAAAATCCAACACCTATTTTTGTTAAAAACTATCAGCAAAGTGGGAATAGAGGGATCAGTTCTCAAAATAATAAAGGCCATATATGACAAAACTAGAATGAACATAAAACTCAATGGACAAAAACTAAAACCATGTCCTCTAAGAACAGGAACAAGACACCTCTCTTATTTAACACTAGTGGCCCAGTGCTCAAAATTTGTGCACTGGGGGGTGTCCCTTAGCCCGGCCTGCACCCTCTCCAATCTGGTAGCCCTCAAAGGATGTCCTACTTCCGGTTTACAGGGATTGGGCCTAAACCGGCAGTCAGACATCCCTCTCACAATCTGGGACTGCTGGCTCATAACCACTCACCTGCCTGTCTGCCTGCCTGATTGCCCCTAACCACTCCGCATACTGGCCTGCTCGCCCCCAACTGCCCCCCGCCAGCCTGATTACCCCCAACTGCCCCTCGTGCCAGTGTTCTCGCCCCTAACTGCCCCCTCTGCTGGCCTGCTCACTCCAAATTGCCCCACCCCCTGCTGTCCTGATCACCTCCAACTGACCCCCACTGATGGCCTGCTCGCCCCCAACTGGCCCCCCTGCTGGTCTGCTTACCCCCAACAGCCCCACCCCCCATCAGCCTGATCACCCACAACTACTGTCCCATCCTGGCCTGATCACCCACAACTGCCCTCCCCTCTTGGCCTCTAACCACCTCTACCTCAGCCCCGCCACCATGGCTTTGTCCAGAAGAATGTCCAGAAGGTCTCCTGGAAGGTCTCCCAGTCTAATTAGCATATTACCCTTTTATTAGTATAGATAGAGGCCTGGTGCATGGGTGGGGGCCGGCTGGTTTGCCCTGAAGAGTGTCCCAGATCAGGGTGGGGGTCCTTCTGGGGTGCCTGGCCAGCCTGGGTGAGGGGCTGAGGGCCATTTTCAGGCTGGCCACACCCCCTTCAGGGTTGGAGGGGTCCCACTGGGGTGCCTGGCCAGCCTGGGTGAAGGGCTGAGGGCCATTTTCAGGCTGGCCACGTCCTCCAGCAACCCAAGCTCCCAGCCTCTCCTTTTTTCCTTTTTTTTTTCAGTGCCTCCTTAAATGGAGGCCAGGGCAGGCTGGAAGCCGATAACTGGGATTTATTTATCTTCTATAATTGAAGCTTTGTAGCCTTGAGCGGAGCCCAGGGCCAGCAGGGCAGGTGGGAAGCTTGGCTTCCTCCATCGCCAGGGGCAACCCAAGCCTCCTGCTCGCTCCAGCCCCATGGCCGCCACCATCTTAGTTGGGTTAATTTGCATATTTGCTCCTGATTGGCTGGTGGGTGTAGCAGAGTGGCGGGGTGATGGTTAATTTGCATATTTCTCTTTTATTAGTGTAGATAGTATTGGAAGTCCTAGACACAATGATCAGACAAGAAAAAGAAATAAAAGGCATCCAAATTGGAAAGGAGGAAGTAAAACTGTTATTATTCACAGATGACATAGTCTTGTACATAAAAACCCTAAAGGCACCATCAAAAAACTACTAAATTTAATAAGTAAATTTGGCAATGTAACAGAATACAACATCCAGAAATTTATGTATTTTTATAGACCAATAATGAACTCTCAGAAACAGAAACTAAAAACAAACAAACAAAAAAAATTACCATTACAACAACAGAAAAGATAACTCAGAATAAACTTAACCAAAGAGGTAAAAGATCTGTACTTACAAAACTATAGGACACTGAAAAAAGAAATAGAGGAAGATACAAACAAATGAAATTGTATATCATGTTCATAGATTGGAAGAATTAGCATCCTCAAAATGTCTATACTACCCAAAGCAATTTATAGATTCAACTCAATCCTTACCAAAAAATAAATAAATAAATACTAAAGGCATACTTCACAGAACTAGAACAAATACTCAAAAATTTATATGGAATCAAAATAGACCATGATAGCTACAGCAATCTTGAGAAAAAATAATGCAGTTGGAGGGATCACAATATCAGATATCAAACTACTACAAAGCCATTTTAAACAAAAGAGTCTGGCACTAGCACAAGATGAGGCATATTGGCCAATGGATCAGAACAGAGTGATCAGAAATTGACCCACACAATTACAGTTAATTAATATTTGACAAAGGAGGCAAGAATATACAAAGGAGTAAATACAGTCTCTTCATCAAAAGGTGTTGGGAAAACTGGACAGACATGAAAAAAGATGAAAGTAGACCACCAACTTACACCATACACAAGAATAAACTCAAAATGGATAAAAGACTTACATGCAAGGCATGAAACCATAGAAATGTTAGAAGAAAACATAGGCAGTAAAATCTCAGACATCTCATATAGCAGAATTTTTTTTGATACATCACCTAGGGCAAGAGAAAATAAAAGGAAAAATAAACAAAATTGAACAAATAAAAGCTTCTTCACAATAAAAGAAACTACCGAAAAAATTAGAAGGGAACCCACTGTATGGAAGAACATATTTGTCAATGATACATCTGATAAGAGGTTAATTTTCAAAATATACAACTCAACAAAAGGAAGACAAACATTCCAATTGAAAAAGAGGACCTGAATAGACATTTCTCCAATGAGGACATACAAATGGCCAAGAGATATATGAAAAAATGGTAAAAGTCACTAATCATCAGAGAGATGCAAATTAAAACCACAATGAATTATCACCTCACACCTGTCAGAATGGCTATTATATAGAGAAACCAAGATGGCGGCATAGGTAAACACTGGAGATTGCTGCCTCGCACAACCACTTCAAAAATACAACTAAAAGACGGAACGGACATCATCCAGAACCACAGGAAGGCTGGCTGAGTGGAAATTCTACAACTAGAAGGAAAGAGAAAAGCATACAGAGAATCAGAGGAGGCGCAGTGCGGAGGTGAAATACTAAGGTGCGGAGGTGCTTGCGGAGCGGGCTGGTGGCTGAGGGCGCGGTTGTCGTTTTCAATCGGGAGGGAGTCTCAGGCTCTGAGCTCCAGTTCCGGGCGAGTCTCTAGGGACCCAGACTCATACGGGAGAAGCGGGACTGTCTGGCATCGGTCAGAACCCGAGGGCAGCTTTCTCTCCAAGGGGCTTGCAGTGATTAATGGGACACTGAGAAGCAAGACTGAGAGCAGCCATAATTGCTAACCCCGCCCTGTTGATCCCGTGGGACCCGCCCCGCCCAAGCCCTGCAGGGAGTCTTTTGCTGGATAGCCTCAGGCAAAGGCTAGATTAGCACCTCCCTAGAGATACAGGAGCCAGGAAGCCCAGAGGTCAGAGTGGGACCATCCAGTTTGCAGCTCCGTGGAACCATAAAAGACACACTCAGGGGGCAGACTCAGTGAGCACCAAAGCCCCATCGAAGCAAGTCTAGCCCCAGAGGGGTGTCTCCAGCACAGAAGTTCTCCCACTGCAGACACAGCTGATTCTCACAGCCAATTGGCCTGGAGGTCAATTCCTCCCAGTGATAACTACAACAAACAAGGCTTAATTACAACAAGACTGTGCACAAAGCCCACAAGGGGGTGCACCAAGAGTGTCTACCTCAGGTAATTGGGACACTTAGCACAGAAAGGCACTCTATCGACACAGCGAAGCATAAAAAATGCCGAGACAAAGAAACAGGACACAAACGACAGAATTGGAGGAAAGCAAACTGCTGGATATAGAGTTCAAAACCACACTTTTAAGGTCTTTAAAGAACTGTCTAGAAGCCACCAATAAATGTAGTGAGATCTTCAAGAAAACTGGTGAGACTGCTGATAAATGTAGTGAGATCTTCAAGAAGACTGGTGAAACCCTCGATGTTGTGATAAAGAACCAACTAGAAATTAAGCATACACTGACTGAAATAAAGAATATTATACAGACTCCCAACAGCAGACCACAGGATCGCAAGAATCAAGTCAAAGATTTGAAATATGAAGAAGCAAAAAACACCCAACCGGAAAAGCAAAATGAAAAAAAAATCCAAAAATACGAAGATAGTGTAAGGAGCCTCTGGGACAGCTTCAAGTGTACCAACATCCGAATTATAGGGGTGCCAGAAGAAGAGAGAGAGCAAGATATTGAAAACCTATTTGAAGAAATAATGACAGAAAACTTCCCCTACCTGGTGAAAGAAATAGACTTACAAGTCCAAGAAGTGCAGAGAACCCCAAACAAGAGGAATCCAAAGAGGACCACACCAAGACACATCATAATTAAAATGCCAAGAGCAAAAGACAAAGAGAGAATCCTAAAAGCAGCAAGAGAAAGACAATCAGTTACTTACAAGGGAGTACCCATAGGACTGTCAGCTGATATCTCAACAGAAACTTTGCAGGCCAGAAGGGAGTGGCAAGAAATATTCAAAGTGAGGAATACCAAGAACCTACAACCAAGACTACTTTATCCAGCAAAGCTATCATTCAGAAGTGAAGGCCAGATAAAGAGCTTCACAGATAAGAAAAAACTAAAGGAGTTCATCACCACCAAACCAGTATTATATGAAATGCTGAAAGGTATCCTTTAAGAAGAGGAAGAAGAAGAAAAAGGTAAAGATACAAATTATGAACAACAAATACACATCTATCAACAAGTGAATCTAAAAATCAAGTGAATAAATAATCTGATGAACAGTATGAACTGGTGATTGTAATAGAATCAGGGACATAGAATGGGAATGGACTGACTATTCTTGGGGGGGGGAAGGGATGTGGGGGGTGAGGGAAGAGATTGGACAATAATCGTGCACCTATGGATGAGGACAGTGGGTGGGGAGTGAGGGCGGTGGGTGGGGTTGGGAACTGGGTGGAGGGGAGTTATGGTGGGGAAAAAGAGTAACTAATGTAATAATCTGAACAATAAAGATTTAATTTTTAAAAAAAGAATGGCTATTATTAAAAAAATCAATAAACAACTACTGGTGAGGACATGGAGAAAAGTGAACATTAGTTCACTGATGGTGGGAATGCAGCCTGGTGCAGCTATTATGGAAAATAGTATGGAGTTTCCTCAAAAAATTAAAAATGTAATTTCCATTTGACCCAGCAATCCTACTTCTGGGAATATATCCTAAAAACCCTAAAACATCAATCAGAAAGAATATATCTTATGTTCATAGCAACATTATTTACAATAGCTAAGATTTGGAAATAGCCCAAGTGTCCATCAGTAGATAAATGGATAAAAATGCTGTGAGACATTTACACTATGGAATACTGTGCAGCAATACTTTGGGACAGCATGGATAGACCTGGAAAATATTATGCTAAGTGAAATAAGCCAATCTGAGAAAGACATGATCTCACTTATTTGTGGAATCTAATGAACAAAATGAATTGACCAACAAAATAAGACCCAAAGCATGGAGGCATGGAACATGCTGACATACCTTGGTGCGGGGATTGAGGGGATGATACAAGATAAACCAAAGAACTTTATATACTTATATTCATAGACCATGGACACAGGCAATTGCGGGGTGGAGGGATGAAGACCTGTGGAGGTAGGGGCTGGGTGGGGGGGTAAATGGGGGAAAGTGGGAGACATCTGTAAACTCTGAACAATAAAAATATATATGTTTATTTAAAAGATATGTTAAGCCCTGGCTGGTTTGGCTCAGTGGATAGAGCGTCGACCTGCGGACTGAGGGGTCCCAGGTTAAATTCCAATCAAGGGCACATGCCAAGGTTGTGGGCTCAATCCCCAGTGGGGAGTGTGCAGGAGGCAGCTAATCAATGATTCTCTCTCATCACTGATGTTTCTATCTCTCTCTCCCTCTTCCTTCCTCTCTGAAATTAATAAAAAATATTTTAAAAAGATATGTTAAAGGGCCTTCTTTAAGAAAAAAAAAGACTAAATAAATAGAAAGAAAAACATAGGTATAAAGAATAAAATGACAATAAAAAGTACCTATCAATAGTAACTTGAAATGTGAATGGATTAAATGTTCCAATCAAAAGACAGAAAACATGAACCATATATATGCTGTTTACAAGAAACCCACCTCAGAACAAAAGACACATGCTACTGAAGGTAAAGTAATAAAATAAAATATTCAATGCAAGTGGAAAAGAAAAAAAATGCTGGGGTAGCAATACTAATATCAGACAAAATACACTTCAAAACACAGCCATAACAAGATGCACAGAAGGACATTACATAATACTATAGGCATAAATCCAACAAGAGGATATAACCCTTGTAAACATATATGTACCTAACATAGGAGCACCTAAATATAAAAAGAAAATCTTGATGGACATTAAGAGAGAGATTGACAGCAATACAGTCATAATTGGGAATTTGAATACCCTATTGATATCAATGGATAGATCTCACAGATAAAAAATCAACAAGGTAACAGCAATCTTAAATGACACACTAGACCATCAGTTGGCCTTAATTGATATTTACAGAACACTTCACCTCAAAGTGGCAGTATATAAATCCTTTTCAAGTACACATAGAATATTCTCTAAAATAGCCCACATGCTAGGATATAAGATAAGTCTTAATAAATTCAACAAGAATGAAATCACATGAAGCATCTTCTTTGAACACAATGGTATTAAGCTAGAAAACAATTACAATAAAATAACACTCAAAAATATTCAAACATATGGAGGCTAGATAACATATTATTAAACAATGAATAGTTTAACAATGATATAAAGGAAGAAACCAAACGTTACCTGGAGACCAATTAAAATAAACACACAAAATCTATGACACATAGAGAAAGCCATCCTCAGAGAGAAATTCATAGTGTTACAGGCCTACCTTAAGAAGCAAAAAAAAAACTCTCAAAAAAACAATCTAACCCTACACCTAAAAGAACTAGAAAAAGAACAACAAACAAAGCTCAGAGTAAGTAGACAACAGGAAGTAAGGCAGATTAGAACAGAAATAAATGACATAGAGATGAAAAAATAACAATACAAATGATCAATGAAACCAAGAGCTGGCTTTATAACAGCCACATAGCTTTGGAAAAACTACTTTAGTTTCTGAACCATGGCTTAACCTTCAAGGTTTAGTCTTAAAGTTACTGAGAGGATTATGGAATATCACCCTACAGAGCATGTTTTACAGTGCCTGGCATTTTGTATATGGTACTTGTAGTGCTTATTATCATGGTCAGTGTCCATGAGTGGCATTAGGTTTAGTTGCAGTGCTGTTGTTCAATTCAGAAAGAAAACTTTGATTGTATACCTGTGATAGGTTAGGTGCTCCAGAGATGCCTGCAAGGAATTTTTAATCTTATAAGTGCACTAATAACTTGAGTCAGTTTGATTTGAAAAAGAGAGAGAAGAGGTCTTGGTCAAGCAAGAATTTTAATTGAAATTGAAATTCCTCTTGGATTGCTGATTCACATCCATAACTACCATAACACTGCAGAGGCCTGATATTTCTGAAAAATACTGGAAGATGAAAAGGGCTGTTTTAAGACTACTTTGTTCCCTTAATATCTCTAAGATAATATATACTCTTCTGTGATATCTTCACATTACCAAGCTAATTGCTGCACTACCCTACTCACTTTGACAATCACGCCTGAGGATCTTCTATCATGTGCTTGGGTTGTTTCTATTTAAGTGCTTTCTGTTCTGCTGACTCATCATCATCATCAGACACACATGCTGTCTGTCAATGACATTTCTCAGAGATGGGAAAATTGGACTGAAGTACTGGCAATTATAATTTCTACTCTTCTCTGCATAGCATATGCAATATCATAGTGGTACTTTACTTGTGTAGAGATAAAATTAAATTAAGAAAAAACAATGGGGTTTTTTGAAACCAAAACCAATGACAAATGCACTTTAATTCCAGACAGGCCTATAAGAGAGAGGCAAAGACCAAGGCATAGTGTAGTTTAAGGTACATTTTCTTAAATAACACTGTTTTTTTCTCTCTCAAAAGAACTTAAGGCAGGAAGTGGAATAGCACCCATGCCATTATATCATTTAAAAGATTCCTAAAAGCATATCCTATATAATAAAGAGCTAATACGCAAATGTTCGTCAATCCCTAGCACCCTCACGACCTCCTGCCCTCCCGACCACTCGCCGGGGCCGGGGGACATGAGGCCATGCCCTCCCACCCTGGCACTGGGGCCACGGAACCTGTGGCTGGGCCAGGGGACTAATGCCACCCACCCCCCGCCCTGGTGTTGCGCCCCTCACCAGGCAGGGCTTGATGGGAGACCTGAGGCTGCACCCCTGCCCAGTGCTGGGCTGGGGGACCTGAGGCTGTGCCTCCCACCCTTGCTTGACGGGGGTGGGGCCGGCCAGGTCTGGGTCTCACACAATTTTGAGGTGCACGCAGTTGGGCAGGGACTTGATTCTGAGTCTCGCAGAGCGCCCCAGACTCTGACAGGAGAGAGATTTTCATATATATTTTACTAATTTTCTTTTATCTCTGACACTTCTATTATAGAGAAAGGGCAAATAGCAATTTAAAATATTTCCTCTAATTAATTACCTTTTAATGTGCATGAATTTCATGCACCGGGCCACTAGTAATGATTATATTTTCATTGAAATGTTTTTATCACTTAAAATTAACCAAATACAGTTTATGATTGGAAATTTACATTATTAATGTGAGCTCCAAATCTACCAGCCACAATAAAGTCCAAACCTTACCAAATCTCTTTAAAACCATCCAGTGTTTATTATGTATGGTTATTGCATTATCTGTAACCACACAATGGTTCCGATGATGGTAATACATACAAAGTTCTCACATGACATTTAAGCACTCACCTAGCTGTTAGGAGTTTCCCTCTTCATAACCTTTTCTCCTAAATTTCCAGAACTTATCAGGGGTCTAGAACATAATACAAATTACTTTTTATCCCAAGGCCTATTTTGGTACCCTCCTTCCTCAGCTCCTGTAGAACTTTTCTTGATCACCTTTTCTACAAATGCTAACATTCCCTATCCCCTCTTCCTGCTTGATTCTTCTCCTTAGCACTTTTCATCATTTAACATACTATAACACATCTGTGATAGTCCTATTTCCATCTCATATGTAAACACATCTTGCTTATAATCTACCTCCCCTACAAGAATGGAAGAGCCATCAGAAATGTTTGTATATTTTGTTCATTGCTATACCCCAGGGCCTAGTGCAGTGCCTAGTTCATAATAAATATCAAATATTTTTGCTAAATTAATGAAAAAGATCTTTCTTTCCTGAGTTTGGAAATCTATATTTCCTTGCCCATTCATTGGGGCCAAGTACAAGAGCATCATGTGTTTAAAAATTAGGAAATTTTTGAAAATAAAGGCCTGTACACAGAAAATCATAAGATATTGTTGAAATAAATTGAAGACAGAAGAAATGGAAAAATATTACATGTTCATGAATTGGAATAATTAACATTGTTAAAATGCCTGTAATACTTAAAGAAATCTACGGATTCAATGCAATCCCTAAAAAGTCCCAACGGCATTTTTCACAGATACAGAACAACAATGACAAAATCTTCAAATTTGTACAGAATAACAGACTCCAAATAGCCAAAGCAATCCTGAGAAAAAAGAACAAAACGGGGGTATCATATTCCCTGGCCTCAAATTACAAAGCTATAGTAAAACAGTATGGAATTGACTTAAAAAACAACACACAGACCAATGGAACAGAATTGAGCTCAGAAATAAATCCACATATATATGGGCAACTAATTTTGACCAAAAAAAAAAAAAAGCCAAGAATATGAAATGGAGAAAATAAGGTCTCTTCAATAAATGGTGCTGGGAAAACTGGACAGCCATATTCAAAAGAATGAAACTAGACTGCTATCTGAAATCACACATATAAATGAACTCAAAATGGATTAAATTTAAGATCTGAAACAATAAATTACATAGAAGGAAACATAGACACTAAACTCATGAATATGAGTCTCAGAGTTATTTTTTGTGAACATGACCCCAAAGGCAAGGAAGCAAAAGCAAAAATAAATGATTATATCAAACGAAAAAGCTTCTGCCCAGCAAAAGAAACAATCAATAAAACAAACAGGCAACAACCAAATGGGAGAAAATATTAGCAAAAGATACTTTTGATAAGGGACTAATACCCAAAATACATGTAAAAACAGAACAATCCAATTAAAAATGGGCAGAGGACCTGAACTTTCCCAAGAAGGCAAACAGATGGCTAACAAAGATATGAAAAGATGTGCAGCATCACTAGTTATTACGGTAATGCAAATCAAATCACAATAAGGTATCACCTTATAAATATTTGAATGGCTATTATTTAAAAGACAAGAAACAATAGTGTTGAAGATGATGTGGAGGAAAGGGACCCCTCATACTCTGCTGGTGGAAAAGTAAATTGGTGCAGCCATTATGGAAAAAAGTATAGGGTTTCTTAAAAAAAGTAAGAACAGAACTACCATCTGATCCAGCAACTCTTTTTCTGGGTATTTACCCCCCTCCATATGAAAATACCTATTAATAAAAATGCATGACCCCTAAGTTCATTGGAGCATTATTTACAAAGCAAGACATGGAAACAACCTGTTTCCATTGACAATAAGTAGATAAAGAAGATATGGTGCTTATACACAATGGAATACTACTTGGCCATAAAAAAGAAGAAATATTGCCATTTGCAATAATATGAATGGATCCTGAGAATATTATGCTAATTGAAATGTCAGACAGAAAAAAAAGTAAGATTCACTCATAGGTGGAATATAAAATAAAAAGTAACAAATAAACTGCCAAAAGAAAAAGACAGACTTATAAATATAGACAATAGAATGAAGATAACCAGAGGAATGGGGAGGTTTGAGCAGGGCAAAATGGGGAAAGGGGGTCAAATATATAGTAGCAGAAGGAAACTAGACTATGGGTGGGGACCATGCAATAGAGAATACAGATGTCAAATTAAAATGTACATCTGAAAAGTATGTGTTATTAACAAATGTTACCCCAATACCTTTAATTTAAAAAACAATAACTTGGAATAAGGGAAAAGAATGGCTGCTTGTCCTGATTCAATATCATATGGATTAATTGTCAGATAGGCCCATGCAGGGATTACTTAATTCTTCAGGGGGATGTATCTTTATTTGTCAGACTATTTACTATTGGTTAGGGTCCAGACTCTATAAAGTTACACAATAACTATCAGATTTTTGTCTGATAGAGATTAAATTATTTCTGTGCAGAAAAAAAAAACACAAACATGACAAAGTTTATACTTTTGTTGCACTGTTGGGTGTAAACCAGTTTTAAATCTAAACTAACAATTTTTTTTTCCTTCATTACCT
The DNA here is from genome assembly GCF_000147115.1 of Myotis lucifugus. Lineage (NCBI taxonomy): Eukaryota > Metazoa > Chordata > Mammalia > Chiroptera > Vespertilionidae > Myotis > Myotis lucifugus. The sequence goes on from NW_005871055.1 coordinate 18,264,682, forward strand.
TTAAATGCTTCATACCTCAAACGCATTTTGAGTCAGCTTTATCACTCTCACTCTGGTGGTACCTTGATCAATGAGTTAAATAATCTTTAATATGCGCTTATTCTACTTGTGTGAGAGTCATATTTTAACATTTTAAAGATAATATTTGAACAGTTTAAGGGAGCCATACCACCAAAATGCTCAAATGGATGAAGGGGGTGGGAGGGTAAGAAGCAGAAAATCTGATTTGTAAGTATTTTTGTTTGTCAGATTATTTGTGAGCGCAAATCAATTTTAAAATGTGCCCACTGCAAGAACAGACATATAGATCAGTGGAATAGAATAGAGAGTCCAGAAATTAGCCCGAACGAATATGCTCAATTAATATTTGACAAAGGAGGCAAGAACATACAATGGAGCCAAGATAGTCTCTTCAATAAATGGTGTTGGGAAAATTGGACAGATATATGCAAGAAAATGAAACTAGACCACCAACTTACACCATACACAAGAATAAACTCAAAATGGATAAAGGACTTAAATGTACAACAGGAAACCATAAAAATTCTAGAAGAATACAAAGGCAACAAAATCTCAGACATATTCCAAAGCAATTTCTTCACTGATACAGCTCCTAGGGCACTTGAAACTAAAGAGAAAATGAACAAATGGGACTACATAAAAATAAAAAGCTTCTGCACAGCAAAAGAAACCATCAACAAAACAACAAGAAAACCCACTGCATGGGAAAACATATTTGCCAATGTCATATCTGATAAGGGCCTAATCTCCAAAATTTATAGGGAACTCATACAACTTAACAAAAAGAAGATAAACAATCCAATCAAAAAATGGGCAAAGGATCTAAATAGACACCTTTCAAAAGAGGACATTCGGAAAGCCAAGAGACATATGAAAACATGCTCAAAGTCACTAATCATCTGAGAGATGCAAATCAAAACAACAATGAGGTACCATCTCACACCTGTCAGAATGGCTATCATCAACAAATCAACAAACGACAAGTGCTGGAGAGGATGTGGAGAAAAAGGAACACTTGTGCACTGCTGGTGGGAATGCAGACTGGTGCAGCCACTATGGAAGACAGTATGGAGTTTCCTGAAAAAGCTGGGAATGGAACTCCCATTTGACCCTGTGATCCCACTTCTAGGAATATATCCCAAGAAACCAGAAACACCAATCAGAAAGGATATGTGCACCCATATGTTCATAGCAGCACAATTCCCCATAGCTAAGATCTGGAAACAGCCTAAGTGCCCATCAGTAGATGAATGGATTAGAAAACTGTGGTACATCTACATGATGGAATATATGCTGCTGTAAAAAAGAAGGAACTCTTACCATTTGCAACAGCATGGATGGAACTGGAGAGCATTATGCTAAGTGAAATAAGCCAGTCAATGAAGGAAAAATACCACATGATCTCACTCATTCATGGATAATAAAGACCATTACAAACTTTTGAACAATAATAGATACAGTGGCAGAGCTGCCTCAAACTGATTGTCAAACTGCAGTGGGAAGGCCAGAGAGGGTTGGGGGGCAGGAGGGAGGGGAGTAAGAGATCAACCGAAGGACTTGTATGCATGCATATAAGCATAACTAATGGACATAAGACACTGGGGGGTAAAGGAGGGCAGGGGATTGTCAAGGGCGGGGGGAGGGAAAGGACACATATGTAATACCCTTTGTAATACTTTTAGCAAAAAATAAAATAAAGATTTTAAAAAAAAATGTGCCCACTGGAAAGTTGAACAACTCTTTGAGATCTTGGTTACTCACCATTAGTGATGCTAAGTTTGTTTACAACTTCTGGCAGATGTAGAACTGAAAGTTTCTATTCTATTCATTTCTCCAGGTGTTTACAATTGAAAAACTATTTCCTTTTGTGTGAGTTGAAAATATTTAACTACACCTGGCATGTATTAATAAAATAGATTATAAAGCCTCATAAAGTAGTTCTGTTGTATTATAGATGAAAATAAGCCATTACATAAATATCATATTGCCAGAATTCCTTGAAAATTAATTAAACTTCTGATACTTTAAATGTACTACCACCCATCCCCTAAATCCACAAAGAAATCACTGGCTAGCTCAAAAACTGCTAGCTCAGAAGAGTTTTTATATATAAAAAAAATCTTGGACATATTAGATTTCTTTGATCACTTTGGTTTAAAAGAAATTATATGCCTTCACCCTAAACAAGAAAACAAGAAAACATGTCACAACAGAGATCCATTTGTTTTTCCCATGAATAAGCTATTTAATATGATTCCTCACAACTTTTATACTGGCAAGACATTTTTTTCATATAAAGTTTTAGGTTCTCCCTGAATGATCTACAATAATAATCTGCTTCATGTTGATATTTACTGCTATGTGGCTGACAATTACCTGAAAGAGAAGTTGGGGTGCTTCACTGGGCTGGAAAAGGTTTAGCTAAATCAGAAAGTAGGTCTAATTAAGCAAGTTTATTCTATATATATAAAAAGCTAAGTTAACTTGCACATACATAAAAAGCTCTCGCTGCTGCCAATTGCACGCGTGTGTTTCAATCTGTCATTGTCGATCGTGAATTTTGTTGACACTTCTATCATAGAGAAAGGGCGAATAGCAATATTAAAATATTTCTTCTGATTAATTTCCTTTCAATGTGCATGAATCCATGCACTGGGCCACTAATAATAAATAAATAAATAAATAAATAAATAAATAAATAAATAAATAAGAAAAAATTTAATTTCTTAAGTAAAATATAAAAAATAAAAAAGTAAAGTAGTGAAGTTGAGTTTTAATGTACCATGGGGACTGGTTTAAGACCCTTCTCTACTGTTCTGTCTGCCACATCTCAGTTTCCTATTAGGTATTCAGCACCATGTTGAAGTTCCCAGTGATCCACCACTCCTCTGTGTCAGATCCACAACCTTGCTTTCAGGCAGGCAGGACCAATCTGCCAGCTTTGTTATTCTGCCCGCTTTCTGTCATATTTACACAAGCATCTATTTCTGACATGGGCTCTAGGTGGCAGTGTTTCTGTATTATTTTCCAGGACCAAATGGCCCCTCAACCTAGTCCCTGAAGGCTCCCTGGGTGGATTCAGAATCCTTGTTTCCCTGCGGAGCTCAAGGCTAGGTGAGGCTGCACTGCTAGGAGGAGCCTGGTCTTCAGGAGAAAAATGGCTGTTCAGGGTTGGAGGGACCAGACAGTTCCAGAGCTGAATTTCTAGTCGCCTCTCCCTATTTTGCTCCCAGACTTCCACAAAACCACCTTTCCCTGCACTGCAGCCTTGGTGAGTGTTTGTAATGGAAAGATCCTATGTACTGGGTTTAGTGAGTAAAAGCAAGGAAATTATAAAGACAGAGCAGCCACACTGCTGCATGTCTCTCTCCCCCCTGGCACTGCATGGCGGTGCAGAAATTCAGGCTGCCTTTCTGGGTGCAGTCTCCTATGGCTGTGGACTTAGATCTAGAGTCCCTGGCTGCCAGCAGCCCTGTGAATCCCCTCCCACAGTCAAGTTCTCACGCATGTCCCCAAGAAATGCGGACTCCGGGGAGGCTAGAATCTCAGTGTTCATGGGTTCGCAGCCAAGGTAGCAGGTTCCTGGCCAGTGTGGCTGTAGGATCCCGGGTGGTGTCAAGGTCTCCCTGGGTGAAGGTGAGGCTGGGCTCCCAGTCACAGCCGCTCTCCCCTTCAAGATGGCGGGGTCTCTGCAGCAGAGCCAGCCATCCTGAGAGATTGCAGTGGTAGTAGAGGCTACCTGGCTAGGGGAGCCTGGTCTGCCAGCCCCCAACAGTCCTGTGGAATATAACTGTCCCTCACTCACACACACATACGCCCAACATGTCTACGCACTCCCCTTTCTCTCTCTCACTCACACTCTTTCTCACTGCCATCCTGTTGGTGGCCATCTTGGATCTGGAGATTAATTTCTTAGGTTTGGTTTTCTAAAGTCAGAACACAATAACCAATAAGATTTTTTTATTTACTATTTGGACTAGCAGAGGCTATAGAAAGTGCCACCTGAGATTCCTTATGAAACTTCCAGACAGAATTAATTATCTGGCATTATAATTGTTCAGCACCTATAAGTCTAGATTTACTAACTTTACTCAGATAGGTGCATATCTTTAAGATTCCTACTGAACCTGTGTGAATTAATCAGATCAAAACATAGCGTTAACCTTTCTTTTCTGTGCTCAAAATAATACTTAGAGACTATATATGATTACACTTGAAAACTCCCCTGAAAGGTGAACATGGTGACTTTATTTAAGGGAAGGGGATGCAGGATGGCGGGACATGAAAAGGGAAGGGTTGCATAGCACTGAGACAAGGGAACATTGGGTCCATGATAGCAGCACCCAGGAGCTGGAGTTTCATCCTTATAAGCAATCACTGGAGGGAAACTGGTCATCAGTGGATTGGGGGCTGAGCTGGTGGGCTTGGAATGCATATGGATGCAGATGTGCGATCAGGTGTCTTCAGGACAGTTTCCATTCCTTGTATGGTCTGACTGCTAGTGCCCAGCAAGTTTTTCCTGGTCTTTTGTACTCCTGTGGTGGGAAGCTTACAAATGGCCATTAAGGATTGTATTACCCTACCTAATATTCCCTGATCTGTATTCCCTGTTGTTGTTTTTTTTAACATAAAATCATAACCCTTATACAACTATAAAATGAGTACATATTAAAGATATTATTTAATGTATTCATTAATGAGAGAACCGACAACATGTTCCAATAGTGTCTAAGGAAATTTCAAGAGCAACACATGTAGACAGGAAGAATGCTGGAGTTACAAACAGATGCAAATGGGCTACTTTGGGCAAGGGTCGGGGAGGGGTGGGGGAGGATGAGAGGAAGTCAATTGTCGCTCCACTGGACAGGATCATTTGCATATTTATAGAGTCATTTGCATTGCTAGTAATCTACAGCTAACAGAGTTGTAAATAGCTCAAAGTTAGTGAAAAGTAGAGACAACCCTGATGGGTGTACTAGACAGGATACTTACCATTTATTTATTTATTTAGCCCATTTCTAAGTCTTTAACAATTTTTTTCTGACACCTATAGCACTCCACTTCTCCAATTCCTCTCTCCTTTGTAGAAAGCTTCTAAGCTCATCTCATAAAGTTTGGATTTCTCCTTCCTTTCCCCACAAAAGACTACTTAGTCCACATTAGTACTAAGAAACTCCAATAGGTGTACTTCTTTCCCAATAATTTCTTCACAGCTAAGTGAAGTTCCCAGGAACTGCTTCTTCTTTTTTTTTTTTAAATATATTTTATTGATTTTTTACAGAGAGGAAGGGAGAGAGATAGAGAGTCAGAAACATCGATGAGAGAGAAACATCAATCAGCTGCCTCCTGCACATCTCCTACTGGGGATGTGCCCACAACCCAGGTACATGCCCTTGACCGGAATCGAACCTGGGACCCTTCAGTCCGCAGGCCGACGCTCTATCCACTGAGCCAAATCGGTTTCGGCGGAACTGCTTCTTCTTTGCCTCACATACTCTTTCTATAAGGCTTCAGTTGGCTGGCTCCTTGAAGACCCTGAGTCTCAAAAAAAATTTTTAAAAAAAATACTGACATGAAATAACAAGCCCCTTAATCAGGCCCAAAAAGCAACTCATGTTTCTGTTGGTGGAAAAGAACAAAACTCAGTATTATTTTAATAATTTAGCCCCACCGAAGGGGGCTATCCAATTGGACAAGCACCCTAAGCGTTAGATGACTCTAAAGTGTATGGTTTGCAGAACCTGACCTTTTCTTCTTCTTTTTGTTTTTTAATATGTTTGTTTTTTTGAGAGAAAGAAGAAGAAAGAGAGAGATAGAAACATTGGGCTTGATCCCCAGCCGGGGACGTGCAGGAGGAACCTGAACCTGGCCTTTTCTATAGTCTCTCCCCAGGAGTAGAACCCTTAAAACTCTGCCATATCTCTATCCTAAGGCACTTTGGTTTGTTCTCTGTGAAACTATTTTAAAATCTACCTTCTCTTTCAGTGCTGTTCTACTTTGAAGGCAAGGCTTTGCAGTCAGCTAAAGTCATTTTAGTTAGATTACTTAAGTGCATCATATAGACATATGCAAACATATGCAAATAAGGTACACAAAGGAGTAATTAAAATAAAATCTCAAAAAGATATCAAATAATAGTCCTAGGAAAAGCAATTAATTATATTGTCTACAATCACTCCCTTTGTTAGCAGGAATTTTTTTCCCAAATGAAAAGGCAAATCATTTTCTTTGCTCCTCTGATAGAAAGACAAAAAAAGATTGCATTTGTTATCTGCTTAATTGTTGTCAGGAACAATATAGTCAAACAACATCCATTAATAAGAGGAAAAATAATTCCAAAATGGCACCACATCTTGGAAAGATTTCAGAGTCGGCCACTGCTGACCACTTCAGCCTCATCTCATTCCCCAAGATTCCTCACTCAACTTTCAGCTCCTTTTATACTGCATTTCTGGATGTGCCACAATCTACCAGCTCCCAGTCCCCTGCCAGGGGTTACATGTTCCAGATGACAGAGCACAGTCAAAGCAACACATAAGTGGGTAATTATATAATCCAGGATGCTAAGTGTAATGGGAACAGAACATGATGGGGCATTGAACAGCAGCACCTATGGAAGGAAGGGTGGTGGTCAGAGAAGAGTCTGAAAGATGTGACCCTTCAACTGAGGACTAAAGAAAGTATAGGAAGCAAGCACTGAGAGTACAGAGACCTTGTTTTTAATAGTCTATGTTTAGAAGAATTACTAGTATCCGTGGGTCTGAAACAAAATGTAAGGCTTAAAGCAGTGGTTCTCAACCTTGGCTGCACATTAGAATCAGCTGGGAATCTTTTTAAAATCCTGATTTCTGGGCCTCATCCTCCGGAAATTCTGTTTCTTTGTTATGGGGTGAGGTCACAACATTAGTAACCAAAAAACAGAATTTCCCGGAGGATGAGGCCCAGAAATCAGGATTTTAAAAAGATTCCCAGGTTATTCTAATGTGCAGCCAAGGTTGAGAACCACTGGCTTAAAGGGACAAGAGAATAAGGCTAAAGAGACAGAGTGGCCTGAGCCTGGAGAACTGGGTTGCCATTGTTAAAAGGTAAACTGAGGCATATTAAAATTTTAATAGTTTGTTTGAGTAAAAATCTATTACAATGAGCACTCCACTGACAAGAGGGTCAGGCAGAGACTTTTATACAGAAAAGGTGAAAGCAAGGTAAGGGAATTATTTCATTGGCTAAGCTTAAAGCTTATTTGGCTATTTGTGTTTGGTTGTGATGTTGCAGAAGACTGAAGAAAAACCAGCAATGCTTTAGAGAAATGGAGTTACACAGTTTATTACGCCGGCAGACTCAGCGGAGTAACAGTAACTTCCCAAGTCTGAGCCAAGTAACATGCCGGGAGCTTCTCCTTTATATGTTTCTGGGGTCTTTGTCCCCTCAAATATGGATTATGCTTCCCAGTCCTTTCATGGGCTTTGCAAAAAAAAGGGCCCAGGTGTTGGGGGGTCTTGAGACCCATATCTAATGGTCTGGCCTGTTGCCAGCTCTAATAACCCCCTCCTCCGGGACTGTGCACTGTTCATAGTTTATGGCCTCTGTATTTAGGTAACAGGTCTTGCAAGACCAGTTTCTGGGAAAGAGGGAGTGACTTAATTATAGGTTATAAAGAATGTACACTGGGCTTGCTGGCACAGATTCAGATTGCTAGCCCCCCAAATATCAGGGTTACATTGGAATTAGCCTTTTAGCCTTCTCACCCCCCCCCTCCCTCCCCTACCCCTAGTCCCACAAGCTTTTCTTAACCTTGTGGTACAATGACTACGGGGATGTTACAATGAACAGGGACGATGACTGCTCTTAGCTGCTTCTTGCTGATAAGGGGCAATGACCATGGGGTTAGCATCCCTTTTCTTCCTCTCGGAGGGGTTTGTAGGGAATTCTTCTGGTTTGTAGGACCATCTGAAGTTTAAAGGCATCTAGGTGAGATGAGATAAAGCGAGTTAAGAAATTTAGATGACATGGTCCTAATGTTACGATTATGAGTAGCATTAACAGTGATCCTGCCAATGGAAGAATCCATTTCCAGACCCCACCACCCACAAATATCCCAGGACTTGGATAGCTCTTGTCTTCTTTTTGTTGCTCGTTCGATTACATCTTTTGCCTTATCCCTGACAATGCCTAACTAGTTGGCATAAAAGCAGCACTCTTCTCCTAAGAAGAGGCAGATTCTACCTTTCTCTGCTGTTAGTAAGTCTAATCCTCTTCTATTCTGTAGTACTACTGTGGCTAAGGAATCAGCTTGATCCTGTAAGGCAATTAGAGTCTCAGCTACTCTCTCTATGTCTTCTGAAAATTCTTGGGTCAAAACTTGATAAGAGGAGACAGAGTGAGCTATTCCCCCTATCCCGGCTCCTATGCTACCCGCAATTCCGAACTCTATTAGAAGGGGAATTACTTGCAGAGCCCTCTTATATCTAGTTACTGCTTTAAGGGGGAGGGGTCTCAATGGATTGGTTGTTGGGTATAATAGACATATCTAGGGTTAGATAGGCAGGAGTGCACACTCCCGTCCAGTTTGCAGGCAGGCAGAGGTAAGCAGCGGTCCCACACACGTAGAATGTTCCTGCAAGAGGGCACCAGGGGTAAGTGGTGTTTTCAGCCTTGAGGGTAGAGTTGCATAGTACTTCTGGGAGGGGACCTGTTGGGTGTTGGCCCTGGGTACTGTTGAAGCAAATAGGAGCAACATTAGTTAGCTTCACATTGGCTGTTACAGGTCCTATTATTTCTTCTGTTAAGTTCCCTGGTTTAGTTATGTTTACAGGAGTAGCCATTAATAGGAGTGGTCTGGGGTAAGAGGAAGGTGGGGGAGGCAAAGTCAGCATTCCCTAGCCAAATAAAGGTTGGAAATATTGAGGAGGTGGTAGGTTGAATTGAGGAGCTGATAAAGCCGGGGGTCTAGATCATATCGCTTCTGCGGCTGAGTCCTCAGCTTAGGTAATCTGGGTGCTTTATGTTCAAGCAGCTGCCTGATAGTCTTTTTAATATCTGCCTTCTGGGCTTGGTCCTGGACACCCCTCTCCCCCAATCACAGTAGCCAACATGGGTGCAGCAAGTCCAGCAAGTTACTGAGTCTGGCTTTCCTTGACAGATACATCCTGCCCATTTTTGTCTGAGCTTAATTCTTCCCATCCAATACAATTCCCCACCCCACCCCCCACATGCATTCAGTAGCAGAGTCATAACATGCTGCAGGCTGATAAGTATAGCTAACTAACATCTGACTTGATTGGATTCTCCGTAGACTACCCGGTCTAGCATATTTGGGTAGTGACTCTCTAAGCAAGGACATGTGGTAGTGGCCTCTAAGGGAGGCAAGTATATGCTAGCTATTATTAGTGGGAGCATGTTATTTCTTCTATTCCTGTTCAGTGGGGGTCCACAGCAGTGAACCACTAGGACAAAGAGTAGTATTATGACTATTCCTGCAAAGCAGATGTAACCAAGGATTGCATGACAAGGTGTAGTCCAACAATTCATGATGAGGCCTTCGTTTCCTTGCTGAGGTGCAGCCGGAGGGAATTCTCAAGATCTGGGGTCACTTTCCACTAGGACTGATCACTGCTTGGCTGATGAGCTGCCTTCACACTCTAGTGGTGGATCCAGGTGCTCAATCCTGCAACTTTGAGAGCTGTGGGTGTGATTAATATGACTGGATAGGGTCCCTTCCAGGTAGGTTTGAGGGGTTCCTTTTACCAATCCTTTACCTAAATCTGGTCTCCATATTTATAAGATGTATGGCTGTCCCTAGAGAGATGGGTAACCAATCAGTAACCCATCTGTGGACCTCAAAGACAGTTTTTCCAAGTCCTTGTAATTGCTTCTGGATTTCTAAGTTCCCTATTTCCCCCAAATCTCCCTTTGGCCAAATTAAGGGAGGGGGTCTACCATATAGAATTTCAAAGGGAGAGAAATCTACCCTGGCCCTTGGGGCAGAGTGTACCTACAGGAGTACAAGAGGCAAGATATCTGTCCAGAGTAAAGTTGTCTCTTAGCATAGCTTAGCCATAGCCTGCTTGAGAGTCCAGTTCATGTGCTCTACTTTCCCTGAACTCTGAGGCCTGTAAGCTGTACGTAGGTTTCATTTAATTCCTAAAGCCTTAGCTACCTGTTGTACTATTTCTGCTATAAAGGCTGGGCCATTATCAGACACTATGGTCAGAGGCATTCCATACCATCTACACTAATAAAAGAGAAACATGGTAATTAGCGTACAACCGCTACCCTTCCCATTGGCTAATCAGCATATCCTTATGCAAATTAACTGTCAGCCAAGATGGCGGCCAGCAGCCATGCACTGAAGCGAACAGGGAGGCTTGCTAGCTCCAGTGATGGTGGACTCCAACGTTCCCCGCCTGACTTGCCGGCCTCTCAGCTGCAACTCTAAGCAACTATGTAACAAATATAGAAGCTAAACAAAACCCTAGAAACCTGCTTTATTCAGCCGGGCTTCAGCCAGCCGGACCGCAACATTGTATCAATGTTTTCAGCAGCGAGGCCTCAGAGCTAAAGCTGGCCCAGAATAAAAAAAATAAAAAGAAAAGAAAAAAAGGAGCAGTTGGGAGCTTCAGTCACCCGCCAACGTGAAAACGGCCCTCAGCTCCTCAGCCAGCCTGGCCAGGCACCCCAGTGGGGACCCTCACCCTGATCCAGGACACCCTTCAGGGCAAACCAGCTGGCCCCCACCCATGCACCAGGCCTCTATTCTATATAGTAAAAGGGTGATATGCCTCCCGGCACCGGGATCAGCGTGACAGGGGGCAGCGCCCAAACCCCCTGATCGCCCTGTGGCTCTGTGTGTGACAGGGGAAGGTGCCCAAACCCCCTGAACCCCCTGATCAGCCCTGATCTGTGTGTGACAGGGTGCGGTGCCCCAAGCACCCCCCCCCACGGGCCCTGCTCTGTGTGTGACAGGGTGCGGCGCCCCAACCCCCTGATCGGCCCTGCTCTGTGTGTGACAGGGTGCGGTGCCCCAAGCACCCCCCCCACGGGCCCTGCTCTGTGTGTGACAGGGTAGAGCCCTAACCTCTCCATTGGCCCTGCCCTGAGTGTGACAGTGGCGGTGCCCCAACCCCCTGATCGGCCTTGCTCTGTGGGTGATAGAGGGTGGCACCCCAACCCCCCTCCACGGGCCTTGCTCTGTGTGTGACGGGGGAGAGCCATAACCTCCCCATTGGCCCTGCCCTGAGTGTGACAGGGTGCAGTGCCCCAACCTCCTGATCCGCCCTGCTCTGTGTGTGACAGGGGGTGGTGCCCCAACTCCCCTATCGGTCCTGCTCTGTGAGTGACAGGGGGGAGCTCCTCAACCCCCTGATCGGCCCTACTCTGTGAGTGACAGGGAGGAGCTCCTCAACCCCCTGATGGGCCTTGCTCTGTGTGTGACAGGGTACGGAGCCCCAACCCCCCTGATGGACCCTGCTCTGTGAGTGACAGGGGGCAGCGCCCCAACCCCCTGATCGGCCCTGCTCTGTGAGTGACAGGGGGCAGTACCCCAACCCCCTGATGGGCCCTGCTCTGTGCATGACAGGGGGTGGCGCCGCAACCTCCCCCATCGACCCTGCCTTGAGTGTGACAGGGGGCAGTGCCCCAACCCCCCAATCGGCCCTACCCTGAGCGTGACTGAGGGTTGCAGCGCAACCTCCCGATCCGCCCTGCTCTGTGCATGACAGGGGGCGGCGCCCCAACTCCCCAATCGGCCCTGCTCTGAGCCTGACCAGGGGCTGAACCTAGGGATTGGGCGTGCCCTCTGCCACCTGCGAGCAGGCCTAAGCCAGCAGGTCGTTATCTCCCGAGGGGTCCCAGACTGCTAGAGGGCACAGGCCAGGCTGAGGGGCCACCCTCCCTCCCCCCTCCGAGTGCACAAATTTTTGTGCACCGGGCCTCTAGTCCTATCTAATAAAAGAGAAACATGGTAATTAGCGTACGACCGCTACCCTTCCCATTGGCTAATCAGGGCGATATGCAAATTAACTGCCAACTAAGATGGCGGTTAACCGCTAACAAAGATGGTGGCTAATTTGCATACTGAAGGCAGGGTAGGACAGCGCAAGCCGCCATCCAGGCCCCGTGAACCATCGGGGCGGGCGGGGGCTGGGGCTAAGGCAAGCGGTGCTGATCACTACACCGGAGCCCTCCCCCGCCTACCGGAAACACGGGGCCCACTCCCCTGTGCGATCCGCAGGCGGGCGGGGGCGGTGGCGATCGCTTCGCCCGCCTACCAGAGACAGGGGGCCCACTCCTGTGTGCGACCCGGGGGTGGGCGGGGATCGGCGGTGGCATTGCTTGCCTTAGCATGAGCCCCACCCAGCCGCCAGGAGCCATCCAGTCCAGGGCCAGGAAGGCAGGAGGCAACCCTGGAGCACTGGAGCCACCCGGCTCTCCCAGCTGTCCACGCTTCATGAATCCCAATTTTCCGCGGAGGCAACGGCTGCAGGACCCAGAGTGGGAGACAGGGGAGTGGGCCAAGCGCGGCTCTGGCTTGGGCTTGATGGAGGGCACCGCATGCGGAGGAGATCTCCCAGGGGGCAGTGACTCCCCCTGCCGCTGGGGAGATCTCCTCTGCGCCGGTGCTCTCTGTCCAGCCCGAGCCACACTCAGCCTGCTCCCCTGACTCTTGCTCTGCGTCCTGCAGCCGCTGCCTCTGGGGAAACTTGCGATTCATGAAGCGAGGGCGGTGGGGAGGAGGAGGCACCTAAGAAGTCCCCAGCTGCCAGCGCCAGGAGCTGGGAACTTTGTGCCAGGGCGCTCCCGGCAGGGCCATGGCAGAGGGGAGCTGGGACTCTGGCCACCACCGCCGCAGCCCCCCAGCTGGCTCCAGGCTGCACTGGCTACTGCTGCTGCTTTGGCTGCTGGAAGCTCCGCTGCTGCTTGGGGTCCAGGCGCAGGAGGCTGGCCAGGGGCCTGGGCCAGGTCAGCAGTCCCCGCCACCGCCTCAGCAGCAACAGAGCGGGCAGCAATACAATGGTGAGCGGGGCCTGAGCCCCGCCCGCCCGCCCGGACACAGGGCCCTCTGAGAGAGAGAGAGAGAGAGAGAGAGAGAGAGAGAGAGAGAGAGAGACGGAATTTGGCACCCCGCATCCCTCCCTGATCAACCACTGTGATTCAGGCCAGTGAGGGCTGCCTTCAGGCTGCAGCTCCAGGTCCCTCATCCCTACCCCAGGCCCGAGAGCACAGTGCTGGGCAGAGGCACCCAGTGGTTCGGAAATGCAGTGCAGCGAGGGGCCGGCACGAGGTGGGGGAGGGGCTGTGTTTACACCACCAAGTTCCCCACTTTTGCCCTGGCCCACATCCCTCCTCCTTCCCCTCAGAGGCCCAGCTCCTGCCTACATGCTTGCTGGGCAGGCCCAACTGCACCAGAGAGTGAGCTATGGCAATCAGGATGGCCACTTCCTGGGATGGGATCGCCAGACCACGGGGATTCATGAGGGCGATGAGGCCCATGGGGCATGCACAGCCCTCCGGCAGTGGGGGTGGCCGGCCAAGCTGAGTCTGGCTACAGTGGGGCCAGTGGGAGCCCGAGGCCACCCCAACCCCCACAGGTCCTGGGCAGACGGTGGCTCAGTGGAGAGTGGTATCTCCATGCATGGTGCCCAGGGGCGGCTGTGAGCTGCTGCAACCCCACCCCACGCTTCAGGGAGAGGGAGAAGGCTCGCAGCCACCAGCACCCTAGGCTGCACCGCCTGGCCTGTGCCTCAGCCTGCCAGGTTGGCAGGGTCCAGAGAAGGTGAGCTGTTCCCTTCCCCCAGTAGTAGAACAGGGAGGAGAGCGCTGGGTGCAGGGAGGGGACCTCAGCTGGGATCCTCCTGGTGTGGGCCCAGGCAGGGGCCGGTGCAGAAGTACCAGGGCACAGTTGCTTCGGTGTCTCGGTGAAGTTTGCAACTGGCCCAAGGAGGAAACCCAAGAGGGGAAAGGCCGGGAGGCATGAATTGCCAGCACTGTAGCCACTTGAAAACAGCTCCACTTGGAATGTGAGGTGGTTGTATGTTCAGCTGAGAAGTGAGGGGGCTGAACTTCACCGTCGCTGGGCTCCTGTCAGTCCGAGGCCCAAGCGTCCACCACGACAAGGGGAGAACAGAGCGAGGGGCCCGGATGAAGGGAGGACAATTGAAGAAAACCATGTCTAGAATTTCCCCAGCCCTCTCCTTCTTTCTGCTGCCTACAAGAGCCCCAGGCCCAGCCACAGTGCTGTGTCCACCTTTTAGTCTCCTATTCTCTAACCGCAGAGGAAAGAAATAAGGAAGGAGTCTGTGCTGCCTTCAGAAAGTATCTATATACCTGATCGGCCAGTTGCCTTCCACAGAGGGAGGCCAGACTTTGGCTTAGGCCAGCTCCTCACAGGGACATCAGTAGGACATCCTGTAAGGGCTCCCAGACTGTTAGAGGGGGCAGGCTGGGCTGAGGGATGCCCCCGGAGTGCACAAATTTTTGTGCACCGGGCCACTAGTGGAATTATATTCTTCAGCAATGCCTTTGTGACTTCTCTCGCTTTTTCAGTGCGAGTGGGATATGCCTCGACCCAACCTGCAAAGGTGCAAACGAAGACTAGTAGGTATTTATTTCCTGTGCTAGGCCCTATTTCTGTAAAATCTACTTCTAAGTCCTCAAAGGGAACTTTCCCACAGTGCTGAACTCCTATCGGTCCTTCAGGACCCTGTTTGGCATTGTTCTGCGCACAGAGGAGGCAATGATGAAAGACTGAGGCACACAAGGAGGGAAGATGGGCAATTAGGTAATATCTGCCTGACAAAGCTTCTAGGGCAGTCTTCCCTAAATGAGTAAGTTCATGTTGCTGGAGGACTACCTTATGGGCTAACTGTTCTGGGACATGGACCCTATGATCTGGGAGTATCCACCAGCCTTCCTTCGTTCTCTTGCCCCCTTCTTGCTGGGCCCATTCCTCTTCCTGAGGAGTGTATTTTTGAGGTTCAGGTAATTCAGGGGCCAACATGATCCGTGATGGTGCTACTTGTTCTTTAGCATCCAGCTTGGCTGCAGCATCAGCACGTTGGTTTCCTTCTGACACTGAGTCTTTCCCTTTCTGGTGACCTTTGCAATGGATGACAGCTATTTCCTTGGGCTCCCAGACTGCTTCTAGTAAATTTAAAATCTCATTCTGATTTTTTATTCCTTTTCCTCTGGCTGTCAGGAGCCCCCTTTCTTTATATATGGCCCCATGGACATGCAGGGTAGCAAAGGCATAGCACGAGTCAGTGTAGATGTTGGCACGCTTATTCTTACTGAGTTCTAGGGCTTTTACTAGGGCCCAAAGTTCTGCCCTCTGCACTGACCATCCTTCAGGCAGGGCCTGTGCCTCGATTGTCTCAAAGTTTGATACCACTGCATATCCGGCTCATCTTTTTTCTTCATCTAAGAAGCTACTGACGTCCGTGAACAATACTAAGTCCAGGCTCTGTAGGGGCCTGTCTGTTAGATCTGGCCAGCTGGAGTAAACCTCCTCTAGGACTTCTAGGTAATCATGCTCAGGGGCTCCCTCAGCAACAGGTAAAAAGGGTGCAGGATTAAGAGTTCTCACTGCTTTTAATCATACCCACGGATTTTCACATAAGAGCACTTGATACTGAGTCATTTGAGCATGTGTCAGCCAATGCTGCCCCCTTGCTTCCATCAGGGTGACAATAGCATAAGGTACGTTTACATTTAAATTTTGTCCTAAGGTAAGCTTATCCGCTTCCTTGACTAACAATGTCATGGCTGCAAGGGCCCTGAGACACGGGGGCCACCCGGCAGCAACTGGGTCAATCTGCTTGGAGAGATAGGCTACTGGTCTTTGCCAGGGTCCAAACTCCTGGATTAGAACTCCTAGGGCTAACCCGCTGTTCTCGTGAATGAAGAGATTAAAGTCCCGTGTCACAGCTAGAAACCCTAGTGCTGGGGCCTCAGTGAGCTTTGCCTTTATGGTGACGAAGGCTTTGTCTTGCTCAGGACCCCAGTCGATGGATGCCTTCTCTTTCCATTTTAAAGCTTCATAGAGAGGTTTAGCCAGGTCTGAAAACCCTGGGATCCAAATTCGACAGAACCCTGCTACTCCCAGGAATTCCCAAATCTTCTGCCGGGTGCAAGGGACTGGGATGGCACATACTGCCTGCTTTCTTTCAGTCCCTAGCCTTCGTTTCCCTTGGGTGATCTGGAAGCCTAGATACTTGACTTCTTCCTGACAAATCTGTGCCTTTTTATTAGACACCCAATAACCTGTTTCAGTTAGTATTCTCAGAAGGGCTCGTGTTCCCTCCCAGCACTGAGCTCGTGTGGAGCTAGCCAGTAGGAGGTCATCTACATATTGGAGTAGAACACACCCCAAGTCCTGTCCTGGGAACTTAGACAAATCAGATGCTAGTGCTCCACTGAAAAGTGTAGGGGAGTTCTTGAACCCTTGGGGCAGTCTGGTCCAGGTGAACTGCTCCTTGGCCCCCATGGTTGGGTTTTCCCATTCAAAGGCTAAAAGGGGCTGCTGGAAGGTGCCAACTGAAGGCAGAAAAAAGCATCTTTCAGATCTAGGCATGTAAACCATTCCTCCTCTGATGGAATGAGTCTCAGAAGAGTATAGGGATTTGGCAGTGCTGAATGCAGGGTTATAACAGCTTCATTAACAGCCCCCAGGTCCTGGACCGGGCTTTTTGACAGGCAAGAGAGGCATGTTCCATGGAGACTGGCATCGTTTAAGAAGTCCCCACTGAAGCAGCCGGTCTAAGTGGACCTGGATTCCTGGGCGTGCTTCCCTTGGAATTGGATATTGGCAGATTTTAACAGGCTTTAAGTCTATTAGTACTGTGGTGTGGTCCTTAGCCAGGCCTGGAGGATTCCCTTCCACCCAGACCAGTGGGAATTCTTCCTCTAATTCAGGTTCTAATGGTGAGACCTTTGACTGGGGGGTATAAAGTCTCCATTCTTTCTCCCTTTGCACTGCTAAGGACAGGATCATTGGGGAGGTCTCGTCACCTAGGTGAAGCTGTGCTGAGCCATCTGGAGCAAAAGTGATTTCTGCCCCCATTTTGGCTAAAAGGTTTCTACCCATTAGAGGCACTGGACAGTCTGGCAAGTACAGGAATTCATGAATTACTTGGTGGCTGCCAAGTTGGCATTGATGAGGGCAGCAGAATGGTCTATGGATCTGGTCTCCAGTAGCTCCAATAATGGTGACCTCTTTTCCTGAGATAGGTGCTACGTTCCGAGTGACTACTGAGTGCTCCACTCCTGAATCAACCATAAAGTCCACAGTCTGGCCCCCTATTTTCATTCTGACCATGGGCTCATGGGAGCCCAGATAAAAAGAGCCCGGTCTGTCCTAGTCGGAATCAGCCATTGCTAACCCAATGAGATTTTCTTCAGGTGGCTCTGGTTGATAGTGATTGGGTGGAAAAGGGGGCCCAGTTTTCTTACTTTGCCGTTTGGGACATTTATTTTTCCAGCGTCCTGTTTCCTTACAATAGGCACACTGGTCTCGTCTCAGGCTCGCTCTTCCTTTTCTCCCTGATCTGTATTCTTGCTTCCCTTTCTGATCTGTCTGGGAGCCCAAGCCTCTAAAAGCCACTGCTATTATATTGGCCCTTCTTTGTATTCTCTTTTATTCCTCCTCCTTGCCACACTGTCTCAGTTGATGAAAACCTTGTTTGCTATCTCTAGCAGCTCAGTAACATTTTTTCCTGCAAATACTTTTAGCTTCTGTAGCTTCTCCTTATGTCAGGATGGGCTTGACCTACAAAAGCTGCATTTACCATAGTTTGAATTTCCGGGGCCTCAGGATTAAAGGAGGTGTAGATCTGGTATGTCTCACATAGTCTCTCATAGAAAGCTGCTGGACTTTCACCAGGCTCCTGGAAGACCTCAGAGATTTTAGTCATATTGGTGGGCTTCTTGGCTCCGTCCCTGAACCCCTGGAGGAAGGCAAGCTGATATCTTTCTAGCTTGGCCCTTCCATCTTCTGAGTTTGGGTTCCAATCGGGTTCCTCATCTGGGAGACCTCCCTGGCCCATCTGTCTGTAACTAATATCCCTGCCGGGGCCTGGGTCTGGAGCCATATCCAAGCCTCTGTTACTACTCTCATGCACTCCTCAGTGCTAAAGAACATGAAAAGGAGCTGCTTGCAGTCCACCCAGGTGGGCTTCTGTCTGTAAGATCGTTTCTAGGAGGTCTATCATGGCCTGAGGTTTTTCAGAATAAGCTGGGGGGTGATGTTTCCAGTTAAGGATATCACTTGTGGTAAAGTGCTGATAATAATAGACTGGCCCTCCTTCCTGCAAGGTCCCATCTTCCCTAAGTACTTTGGCACCCCGAATCTCTCTGAGAGGCATCTGACATGCCGGTTGTCGTTTGGGTCTTTGGTCAGCTGAATGCAAGTGCTGCCCAACTGGCTCTGGAGAGCCTGGTTGAGAAGAGACTGAGTGGGGGGCGGTGTTTCTAGACTTTCTGGACCTTCCAGACCAGCCGGGGGAGCACTTGGTGCCACCTGAGGCACATATGGAGGTGGTAAAACTGACGGGGCTTTCTCAGGAGGTCCTTGCAGAACCGGGTGTAAGGTTCCCTTCTGAGGGACCTGTTTCTTTTCTCCTACATGCCTCTTTTCTCCTGTCTCCTTCTTTTCTCCTGCTACTAAAATCTTACTCTGTCCCTTCTTACACATGCAGAACCAGATTCAAGGCGGCAAGGTTTGAGCAATTTCTAACCAGCTGTCTCTGTAGGGAAACTGATTTGGGTGTCTGGGGTCCCCTGTGACTACATTCCAGACCTCCCTGACCAGTCCTTTATCTAAAGAGCCTTCCGAGGGCCAGCCGACCCCATAGGCTGGCCATTCTACTTCACAGAATTTCCTCAGTGTTTTGGGATCTATTTTAATATCATAATCCCAATTGAAACCCTTTTTAAAATTTTTCAGCATGCAATTGAGGACAGTGGCTTTACTTTGTCCCGACCCCATGATGATCCCCATGATGATCGGTGGCGAGAGACAGACAAAGGAAGAGGGTGACCTGTTTTCACAGATACACTCAGATGCCCTCCTGGCCACATCCCTTGGGAGCTTAGATTCGTCTTAGCTAAGGTGCACCCGTATAAACCCCAGGCCTTGGCATCTCCACGTGGGGGTGAGTCACTGTTATGCCTTATGACAACTCGCAGAACCACAGGTTAGGGCCCACTCAGACTCTGTAACTGAGTTCGTGGAGCCACACTCACACACTTTCACCAGACATTCACTCAGAGTTTAAACAGTCCACCAAATTTCTGACTAATTTACCTGACGAAGTTGTATGACTTCCTTGGAGGTGATCAAGCTCTCAGAGTGGGCCTAACTATATGGGGTCCCTACCCTACCATTTCTGTCGACAGGTCCAGAGGTGTCCGTCCACTTTTTCCAGATGCCGGATGGGTCCTAGGCCAAGGTTCAGGAGCGCTCGGAGTCCCCCAGTTCAATTCTACTAAAATCAGCAGGGCGCGACTCCCGGAGGCCTATCCCACACCCCCAGGCTCCAAACCCAGGCCACTCACCAGAGGCCAAAGGACCAGTGCGGTTGGGCTTCCCGGTAAAAGGAACCAGATGTCACAGAAGACTGAAGAAAAACCAAGCAACACTTTAGAGAAATGGAGTTACACAGTTTATTACGCTGGCGGACTCAGCAGAGTAACTTCCCAAGTCTGAGCAAAATAACATGCAGGGAGCTTCTCCTTTATATCTTTCTGGTGTCTTTGTCCCTCAAATATGGATTATGCTTCCAATCCTTTCATGGGCTTTGCAAAAAAAGGGCCCAGGTGTTGGGGGTCTTGAGACCATATCTAATGGTCTGGCCTGTTGCCAGCTCTAATAACCCCCTCCTCCGGGGCTGTGCACTGTTCATAGTTTATGGCCTCTGTATTTAGGTAACAGGTCTTGCAAGACCAGTTTCTGGGAAAGAGGCAGTGACTTAATTATAGGTTATAAAGAATGTACACTGGGCTTGCTGGCACAGATTCAG
Source organism: Myotis lucifugus (assembly GCF_000147115.1). Lineage (NCBI taxonomy): Eukaryota > Metazoa > Chordata > Mammalia > Chiroptera > Vespertilionidae > Myotis > Myotis lucifugus. Next base: position 18,284,715 of record NW_005871055.1, read on the forward strand.
ATTGCTAGCCCCCCAAATATCAGGGTTATATTGGAATTAGCCTTTTAGCCTTCTCAGTCCTAATATTTCTATTTTGTGACTTGGAGGTATTTATAGGCCTAGACTTTGGCTTGCTTATAAGACTACCATAGCAGAAGAGCCTCCTCAGTTTAATGGCCTCCTTATTGAATTAATTTAACACCATGTTAAGGAGATTTTGCTTCATTCATTGAGTAAAAGAGAGCCATTAAAGAGATTCTAGTAGGTGAGTGATGATATAAATTGTTCTTCTAAGGTCAAGACTACCTGTTGCATCTTCACAGAAGAGAAAAGAAGGCAAAGATTCTATAGATACTGGTATTTTACAATGAGATAGGGGTATAGAAACAAGATTTGGAATTTGGGGAAATATTAAGTAGCATATTAAGTGTATTGAAAAATAAATGCTTGGTGTCAGAAGTCAGATGGTTATATGGTCAGATGGATGGTCATTAATTTAAGGGCAAATAGACCTCATCAGTGGGTAGTCATCAGTGCGGGGAAGAAGTAGTGATGACTGAAGTAAGGCAGTGACAGTAGAAATTTAGAAATGACAGACACAAGATAAATTCAGGAAGTAACTTGTTTTCTTTCCCCTTCATTCTCCAACCATTCAAATATTATTGAGAAGCCCTAGACTATGTTAATTCTTTCAATGAAATAAGTAATCTCAAGTTAGAAAACTTTGGATGGTGAGGACTTTGGCTTGTGTTTTTCAAGTCTTTTTCCATTCTGATATCTAAAGACTTCCTGAAGTCCATGCAAGAAATATATCAAAGGAATATTTTAGCTCTCCCATTTTGTGGGAGTAATGGGGTGATTTACCCAAGTTTCATAGCCAATGGGTAGCAGAGCTAGAACTAGAATCCATTCTGGTTTCTAACCTTGGGCCCTTTCCACCACTCTCTGCCACTGCTGATTTTTCAATTTGGCATTCGGTTGTAAATATTTAAAACAGAACATCAGAGGAGCCACATTTTAAGTGATCCATCCTTATCCCCAAAGGTACATTAGAGTTAAAATAATGAAATTAATAGTTACTTACCATGAATCAATATGTTCCCAGGCTAATGTGAGTGGCTGTTCTTGACCATAACACAAAAGAGGCCTAGAGTTGTGAGTACAACTGAATGTTGCTGACAGTTGGAAAGGTGAAGCTGCAGAAGGTGTGAAGCATGCAGTGGGCCACAAGAGGCAGAGGCCAGCTTCTGCCAAGCCTGTCTTCAAAACATGTGTCATGGCTTGCCCCAGGGAGGGGTGGAGATATGAAATCAGTTACTGGGCCTTGAAATTAAGAACCTCTGGCGGAAGCCAATTCCAGCTTGTCAGCAAGGGCTGAATCATCTCGAGTGGCAAGGGCATTTCCCCAGACCTGAAAAGTATGCATTAAATTGATTGTTTGCTGCCAGACAGTACAGGGCATCTTAATCTACATGTTATTATCTCCTCCTGGCCAAACACCTGAACAGCCGTAGGTGATTCCCCCATTCTGACAATGTACTATGTAAATGAAACCTGACCCTCTGATGTGTATATCTCTCCCTCGCCTCAGGATAATTTGTGTTAATAAAAAGCATGGGGTCCTGAGACTAGGAGATCTTAGTTTCTTTAGGTAGGCTCCTCTGACCCCCAAATGCCTCTCAAACTTATGCTTCATCTCTGGACTCTTTATTAAATTACACACAGCCCTTCTCCAGATTGCTGAACCCTTCTAGATGCTGGAACAAGAATCCCAGCAAACCTCAATTTGAAAAACTTCAGGAAATCCAGTTTTGTAACCTGGGTCCTTACATTCCAGGTATCTTCTGACTTTGGATCAACACCTTTATCAAACTTTTTTAATTGATTAAATTATGTGAATGACACAAGCGGGGGATAGAAATCCACTAAAACAAAACTGACATTCTAAAGAAGAAAACTATAAACAAAAGAGCAATGCAACTTTAATTTAGGAATAAAACTATGCAATTCATATCCTAATATATAAAAATCCTGGGTCTGTCACATCAGCAATGACCAGGAGGCTCGACCAACGACTGGTTTGCCATGGGGACCCAGCGCTGACTGCTATGGCTGCAAGTACGGTGACCCAGCACTGGCTGCTGAGATGGTTGTGAATCAGGCCAAGAAAGAGGCTTAAAGAGAGAAGCAGGGTCTGATCCGTACCTCTGTGGCAGCTGTTGATCAGCACTTGCCTCTCTCTTTAGCTCCAAGCCTGATCAGCAGCAGTGCCCCCATTTCTCTCCAGGCCTCCACTGGGGCTGCTCATCAACCCCGCCTTTTTGATAGGCCTAGAGACACTGACTGGCATAGAAACTGGCCAATCAGAACCAAATCTGCGTCAACTGTGAGAAGCCAATGGCTGCCTAGGAGGCGGAGCTTTTGACGCTGACTGGCATAGAAACTGACCAATCAGAATCAAATTGGCCAACAGAGGAGGGAGTTGGGGGCAAGATAAGGCCTGCAGGGAGGGAAGTTGCCGGAGAGATCAGGCTGGCAGGGAGGGCAGTTAGGGGTGATCAGGCAGACAGAAGCAGTTAGGGGAGATCAGGCCTTCAGGGAAGGGCAGTTGGGGGTGAGAACAGGCTGGCAGGAGAGGGCAGTTGGGGGTGATATCAGGCCAGAAGGGGAGGGCAGTTGGGGGTGATCGGGCTGGCAGGGGAGCAGTTAGGTGTTAATCAGGCCAGCAGGGGAGTGGTTAGGGGGTGATCAGGCTGGCAGGCAGAAGCGGTTAAGGGCATTCAGGAAGGCAGGCAGGTGAGTGGTTAGGAGCCAGCAGTCCCAGATTGTGAGAGGGATGTCCGACTGCCGGTTTAGGCCCGATCCCACTGGCAGTCAGACATCCCCCGAGGGGTGTGGCACAGATTGAAGAGTGTGCAGGCTGGGCTGAGGGACAACCCCTCCCCCCCACAGTGCATGAATTTCGAGCACCGGGCCTCTAGTAGGTTATAAAAATCCCTAAAAAGGTCAGGTATATTCAAATTATTCCATTAGGAAATGAGAAAAATCAAACAGTCATACAAGCATACCTCATTTTTGTTTGTTTGTTAAAGTATATTTTTATTGATTTCAGAGAAGAAGGTAGAAAGAGAGAGAGATAGAAACATCAATTATAAGAGATAATCATTGATTGGCTGCCTCCTGCATGGCCCCACTGGGGATTGAACCTGCAACTCTGGCATGTGCCCTGACTTAGAATAAAACCATGACCTACTGGTTCATAGGCCGATGCTCAACCACTGAGCTATGCCAGTTGGGCAAGCATACCTCATTTTAATGTACTTCACAGATGTTGCATTTTTCACAAATTGAAGGTAAGACCCTCCATCAACATAAAAATTAGGACTTATTTTATTATGAAACTTGTGGTGGTCTGGAACAGAACCTGCAATATCTCCAAGGTCTGCTTGTAATGAATCTAAACTGAAGTGCTATATTCTTTGTGAGCCATTTCTACTTTCCAACTATGTCAAGAACAAGTGTTCACTAAAAGCATTGCTTTTTGAAGCTTTGTTAATGTGGACATGAATACAACATACATTCACCATTTCCATGGTAACAGTTTTCTTACTAAATGGAAATAGGATAATGAACATTTAAGACTTTCTATTTCCAAAATATTTATCTTATGTAAATGTTTTATACATGATACATGCAGTATTTTCTCCTTTCATTTTCTTACTTTAATTAAAACAAATTTTGTTAAACTTGGTGGCTATGTATGAGAAAAATGGGGTAGTATATATGTTGCTGTTCTTTATAAGATATATTCCTTTCATATTTGAATTTTTGATATAAAAACATTTTTATATAAAAACACTAGAGGCCCAGTGTATGAAATTTGTGCACTGGGGGGGGGGTGTCCCTCAGTCCAGCCTGCACCCTCTCTAATCTGGGACCCCTCAGAGGATGTCTGACTGCCAATTGGACATCCCTCTCACAATTCGGGACTGCTGGCTTCCAACAGATCGCCTGCCTGCCTGCCTGATTGCCCCTAACTGCTTCTGCCTCCCAGCCTGATCACCCGCTAAACACTCCCTTGCTGGCACGATTGCCCCCAATTGCCCTCCCCTACCAGCCTGATCACCCCAACTGCCTCCCCTGCCACTCCAGTCCCCCCAAACTGCCCTACATTTCATGCCTGTTCCCCCCCAACTGCCTTCCCCTGCTGGCCCAGTTTCCCCTAACTGTCCTCCCCTGCCGTCCATCTTGTGGTGGCCATCTTGTGACCACATGGGGGCGGCCATCTTTGACCACATGTGGGTGGCCACCTTGTGAGAGGGTTTGATGGTCAATTTGCATATTACCTCTTTATTATATAGGATTTTTCTGAATTTTTTCTTTTCCCAGACTGTTGAGAATTCAGAACTTTTTAAAATATGATTCAGTTAATATATGTCCTAAATGTGTTTAGTAAATACTGTAAGAAATATTTTGTATTTCATATGTCTGGGGATCGACCCCTCAACCCAGAAATTTGCCCTGACCTGCTGGAGGCTAAGTCCAGCAGGTCATAATAAATGTGCAAAGTCCTCAAATGGTTGATGGGCTTTAATATTCAACAGGGCTGAATATCAGCATTATATTACCCTGCTGCTGGCATAATGGCTGAGGGCAAGTCCCCTAACCTGATAATCCTTTATTGTTTACCAAACCTTACCTTTGATATGTGTATCTGCTTTGCTAAAGGGCAAAATGTTTGAATAAAAACCTGTGGGTCTGAACATTCAGAAAGCCACTCCACTAGAGAGCTAGTTTCCATCTGGCTGCCCCCAAATGCCTTCCAAATTTATATTTCTTGTCCAGTATATCAATTTATGTGCAGCTCTTCTCCAGATTCCTGAACCATTGCTGCGAAAAGACTGTGGTATTTATGGCTCCTCAACAAGGGACATCTGGAGAAGAAGATTATTCGCCTGAGCGAAGGAAGAGGTCCACCGGTAAAGGTGGGGATCACCGGAAAATTCAGGGGGGAGATTCACTGCGCATAAAGCTTGCACCAAGCTTTGGAATTCACAATCCAAAGTGGGCAAGGACATTTTTTTTCAAGCCAGGCCATAATGGGGAAGAATTTGATTAAAAGGTAAAATTATAAAGAAATTAAAATGTCAAAAGGTACTCTCTTAAATCAGGCTCAGGGAAAACAAGTGCCTTTGCCATATTTAACTATGTGGGGTCTTGTTCAAATTGCAAGGTGCCTAATTTATGTTGGGGATCAAAAATCTGTAATTACTAAAAAGCTGCCAGATCCTCTGCCTATAGTGTGGAAAGGCTCCTCAGTGAGAGAGATTAAAGCTGTTAATTCTCTCACAGGGGAACTCTCTGATGCTTTGTTTAAAAATTGCCATATGAGGCCTTGGTACAGGCAGATTTTAGCTAAAATAATTTTAAAGGGTAGTCAATGCTATGGAGAGAAATTTCCAGGAAAAGAACTGTGATATATTGTCTTGTCTATATGTTTGTTGATCTGTCCTTTTTGTTTGGTTTAATGTGTTTATTGTTAGTCTATTAAGCATGCCTTTAATTTAATAAGGAAACCTAGATGGCCAGACTATTTACTGAATTTCCCCAAAGCAAACAGGATGTGAGGGTGGGGAGACACGTGGCCAAGGATGTTTTAGGAGACAAAGGGAGGTAGAGATAAAATTTAGCACAATTTAAGGGATGCGTCTGGGATTTCTGTACTCCTAAAGAGAAAAAGTCTAGTTTAAGAGAATGGCACACCCTGTCTGATCTTGGATGGCTTATTAAACTGACCTCAATCTCTTTACAGATGATATAGAATAAACTCAAGACTGTTTTTTCTCAAAATGATGGCAAAAATGACCCAAAGAAAAAATAGAGGCTAGGTTTGGACAATAAGATTGGTATTTCCATAATAGGGGACATCTTTTGAATAATAATAGACTGCATTCCAAAGTTAACCTTAAGGCCATTGAAAGTCAGTAAGTTATCTCTGTTACAGAATTTGCCAAAGAAAATGCTTCGGATAATAATAATTGGCTTTAGAATCTCAGAATTGTTGAAACATGGATAAATACTGTAACTAAAATGAAAGATTTGTAGTAAAGCTTTTCAGTTATAATTATAGGTATATTGATAGTTGGGGTTCGCTCCTTGTTGAAGGAGGGGGCTGGTCGCATTTCCCACAGCAGCAACCCTTTAATGTTATCTCTAAAGAAAAAAAAAAATGTGGTAGTTTTACAATCAAGCAGCTGGGCCAAAACTGTTTCACCAGCCAGAAACATAGTTTTCCAAAGTCTTTGGCAACTTAAAACTTTTGGGATTTACTGAATTAAATAATAAAAAGTTATTAAATATCTAAGTATTTTAAAATGACAAAATATGAAAGATTAATCTGAATTTGCCTCATATGAAAAATATAGAAGACAGAATTGAATCTATTAATTAAATATGTCTTGTATTTTATTTAAAATATATTCTTAAAAATGTGAAGTTATTACTAATCTAAGAAATGCTAAGTATTTAGCTTGCCAGCTAAAATGTAAGGCTTCTAAGAGTTTAAAGTTCAAATTAAGTTGGGAGAAATTATGTAGTTGTGGTAACAAAATACATAAAGTATAGAAATTTATTTTTGAGAAAATAATTCTTGTATTTTCTCTAGAGAATTTAGTAGTTCAAAATATATTTTAGTCTTTATGTGTACTACGTATGGTAAAATTTCAACCTAAAATATAATATTTTATATGGTCTAATTTAAAAAGGAGGATTAGCCGAACCAGTTTGGCTCAGTGGATAGATTGTAGGCCTGCGGACTCAAGGGTCCCAGGTTCAATTCCGGTCAAGGGTATGTACCTTGGTTGTGGGCACATCCCCACTGGGGGGCGTGCAGGAAGCAGCTGGTCGATCTCTCTCATCATGTTTCTAACTCTCTATCCCTCTCCCTTCTTCTCTGTAAAAAATCAATAAAATATATTTTTTAAAAAAAGGAGGATTAATTCTATAGTCTGAACCAAATTTTTAATATAAAAACTAGTTTCAATTTAATTGATATCTTTTAGTATAATTACAAAAAGTATATAATATAATATTTGGGAGATATATATATATATATGTATGGTAGCAACCATTTCAGGTGGAAACTGTAGTTTAACCCTGTTGTTTGGCTTAACAATATAAAAGTTACTTTGATTTTCTGAATTGTATAAATCATCCCATTCGATTGAATGACTATCCCATTGACTGTGATCTTACTGGTTATCGAAGCACATTCTTCTGTACCTGGGAAACAGGACAGCACAATTACCCTAAATTGTTTTAGTGACCACAGGTGGTGCGTTCCAGCTGACTCAGTGGACCCGAGGGCTCTAGATAACGTGTTTCTATCAACTCAGTGATCCGGAGACCCAAAACTGTAATTTAGATAACATGCCTAAGTTTAACCCAGGTTACCCAAGGGCTCTAGATAATGTACTTCTGTCAATTCAGTGACTCCGAGACCCGAAACTGTAATTAACATGCTTAATTCTGCTTCTGTAATCTGCTTTTTTTGTGAGCCAGGTTCGTCATTCCAAACCCTAAGATGTAATCAATACCTGTGTGATTTTTTGCCTATATAATCCTGGAACTGTCCCCTCATAGTCCCGGATTGCAATAAATGTGACTCTTTAATTCGACTTCTTGAGGCGTCCTTCTGTGATTCGCGGGGTACATTACAACAATATAAATTTTATAATCTTTCCAGGTTAAATTTCAAGACTCTAATCAAGAGGTAGCTTTTGGGACATTCCAGGGGCCCTGGAGTGACTCAAGGATTTATTCTCTCTTCTTAAAAGAAATATTTTAAAACTGAATTAGGCCAATTAAATATACTTGAAATCACATGGAAAGCTTTATCAAATAAAATTAATAACTATATTTTATTTATATACATATATTTTTATTTTTTTATTTATTTTTATTTTTTTTTAAATCTTTATTGTTCAGATTACATTTGTTCCTCTTTTTTCCCCCCCCCATAACTCCCCTCCTCCCAGTTCCTGCCCCACCCTCCGCCCTCACTCCCCACCCACTGTCCTCATCCATAGGTGCACGATTTTTGTCCAGTCTCTTCCCGCATCTCCCATTCCCCTTTCCCCCCCAAGAATAGTCTGTCCATTCCCTTTCTATGTCCCTGATTCATTATAATCACCAGTTCATTCTGTACATCAGATTATTTATTCACTTGATTCTTAGATTCACTTGTTGATAGATGCATGTTTGTTGTTCACTATTTGTATCTTTACCTTTTTCTTCTTCCTCTTCTTAAAGGATACCTTTCAGCATTTCGTATAATACTGGTTTAGTGGTGATGAACTCCTTTAGCTTTTCCTTATCTGTGAAGCTCTTTATCTGACCTTCAATTCTGAATGATAGCTTTGCTGGGCAAAGTAATCTTGGTTGTAGGTTCTTGCTATTCATCACTTTGAATATTTCTTGCCACTCCCTTCTGGCCTGCAAAGTTTCTGTTGAGAAATCAGCTGACAGTCGTATGGGTATTCCCTTGTAGGTAACTGAGTCTCTTTCTCTTGCTGCTTTTAAGATTCTCTCTTTGTCTTTTGCTCTTGGCATTTTAATTATGATGTGTCTTGGTGTGGTCCTCTTTGGATTCCTTTTGTTTGGTGTTCTCTGCGCTTCCTGGACCTGTAAGTCTATTTCTTTCACCAGGTGGGGGAAGTTTTCTGCCATTATTTCTTCAAATAGGTTTTCAATATCTTGCTCTCTCTCATCTTCTGGTACCCCTATAATTCTGATGTTGGTACGTTTGAAGCTGTCCCAGAGGCTCCTTACACTATTTTCGTATTTTTGGGTTCTTTTTTCATTTTCCTTTTCTGGTTGGGTGTTTCTCGCTTCTTCGCATTTCAAATCTTTGACTTGATTCTTGCCCTCCTCTGGTCTGCTGTTGGGAGTCTGTATAATATTCTTTATTTCAGTCAGTGTATGCTTACTTTCTAGATGGTCCTTTATCACACCATCGAGGGTCTCATTAGATTTCCTGTACATCTCATCAAGTTTATGGACAGACTCTAGAAGCCTCTTGAGAGACCTCAAAAGTGTGGTTCTGAACTCAATATCCTCCCTTGATAGTTTTGTCCTGTTTCTTTGTCTCCGCATTTTTTACTCTTTCTTGGTACACCCCCTAGTAGTCTTTGTGCGCAGTCTTGTTCTAGTTAAGCCTTGATTGTTGTAGTTAATACTAGAGGGATTTGACCACCAGGCTGACTGGCTGTGAGAATCAGCTGTGTGGAAAACTTCTGTCCTCTGGGGAGGTGCTAATCTAGCCTTTGCCTGAGGCGATCCAGCAAATGGCTCTGTGCAGGGCTTGGGTGGGGCGGGATCAACAGGGCGGGTGGAGGGAGCAGTTATGGCTGCTCTCAGTCCCGGTCCTAGAGGCTCTGCTTCTCAGAACCCCGGCCGCCACTGCAAACCTCGGAGAGAAGGCTACCCTCAGCTTCCAACTGATGCCGGACAATCCCGCTTCTCCCGTCTGAGTCTGAGTCCCTAGAGACTCGCCCGGATCTGGAGCCCAGAGTCTGAGACTCCCTCCTGATTGAAAACGACAACCGCGCCCTCAGCCACCAGCCTGCTTTGCGCGCGCACCTCGGTACCTTTATATTTTCCACACTGCGCCTCTTCTGAGCTTCGGTATGCTGTTCTCTTTCCTTCTAGTTGAAGAGTCTCTCCTCAGCCAGCTTTCCTGTGGTTCTGGGTGATGTCTGTTCCGTCTTTTAGTTGTATTTTTGAAGTGGTTGTTTGCGGCAGCAGTCTCCGGTGTTTACCTATGCCGCCATCTTGGTTATTCCTCTATATATTTTTAAATGTTATAAAAGTTTCAACCTCTAGGGGAAGGCAAGACAAAGTTGCTACATATTTCTTAAGATTCAGCAACAGAATTTTAAGACAAAAAGCCCTAGCAGTCTGCTTTTTATATAGGCTGGGGGGATGGGACAGCATCTGTACTTCATAGATCAAACATATAAGTTTGCTTAGTTTACTTTTTCAATAAAGATGCCTACTTTAATTACTTAATAAATTAGCTTTTTAAAATATAATCAAGATCTCATGTAATTTCAGTTACATGAGAAGCCAATGTTTTTATAAGCAGCTTTAACAAAGGACAATGTAAAAATTTGCATATGTATGCAAATGAGCGCTAGCCAAAAAGAATGCTGTTTAAAAGTAATTTTTAAGCTTAATAAAAAGGAGAAATTTTAAAATCTCTTTTGCTACTATTTATAGGGTAAACTGAAGGTTATTATTCAAGCATTTAATCAGATCATTAATAAGACACCATAAGTATAAAGAGAGTCACTTAAAATATAGGCATAGCAGTATTAGCCAGCATCTGAAAAGCAACTAAGTGTGTTGCTCAGTTTATAAGAAAGAAAAACGGTTGTGTTGTTTTGTGTGTTTTTTTTTTAAAAAGTAACTAAATGTGTCCTAGAAATCACACTGGGAGGAAATAATGGGAGATTTCCTTCAAATATCTGGAAATCTGTAATTAAAAGTCAATGTATTAGGCCTCAAAAACGAAAGTGAATAATTTTCATTTTGCTTCCCTAAACAAAGCTTATGTGGTTATACTCAAAGACTGATAGCAGAAATTCAACTAATATTATTTATTTCCACACCCAAGGACAAATAAAGTTAGAAAATAAGCCTTCTTTCAGACTAATTTAAATTGGCAAATTGAAGTAAGTAAATATTCAGGAGAACTTAATTGTACTAAGCAGTAACTTATTCCTAAAGCATTAACTATTTTTTTACTGATGTTTTATCTCATAGTAAAGCTGCTTATCGTGCAATGAATTCAGACCAGTCATCGTGCAATGAATTCAGACCAGTCATACTTCTGTGCAAAGAATTGAATTAAAAGCTATCAAGGCTACATTGTACAGCAAGAAAAGAACGTCCTCCTTGCAATTTAAAACAAAAAAGGGGGGATAGTGGAGTAATCTCCTGTAAGTAAATTACATCAAGCCTTAATTACTTTAAATTTTTTCACTTTGAAATTGTTTCACTTGTAATACTGATGGCAAGACACACATGGTGTCAGAATAAGCCAAAGGAAAATAGTTTGGCAAAATAATAAGATCCCGAGAGTCTAGTGTATAGAAAGGTCCCTTTATTAACCTTTGGTCGAGGATATTCTTATATATTTCCAGAAAACTCCTCTGAGCCCATGTGGATTCCTGCAACAATGGATCTGAGAGAGGAACTGGCCAGACTACTCCAGCCACAGATAGCAGTGGCCCCAATCAACACGCTGAGGAGACAGAGGAGAAACAGTCCAGAGATGGGGGATGGTAAAGATACCTTGCCATGCTAGCAGTCATCAGCTGTGTGTCAGCGCAGGTTGCCTGGGACCAAGCCAAAGAAGGTCGGACCTGCATTGTCATTGATCACCGTTTGTCCACTATCCAGAACTAGAGTATCATTGCTGTCATGTCACAGGGGACAGTTATTGAGAAGGGAACCCATAAAAAACTGTTGGACAGTAATTGAGAAGGGAACCCATAAAAAACTGTTGGACAATGATTGGGAAGGGGACTCAAAGGACTGTTGGCCCAGAAAGGAGTTTACTGCAGACTGATTCCTTTGATGCCTGGCAGCAATTTTAAAGGATAGGAAAGAACTAAATCCTTTTCATAGAATTTTAAATCTTAAAAGGACCTGAGCTCGGCAAATGGCATACATTCTTGTTAAATTTATTAAAAATCCAAAAAGGGGGATATGCTGGTGGCTAAGTCCAGCAGGTCATAATAAATGTGCAAAGTCCTCAAAAGGCAGATAGGCTTTGATATTCAGCAGGGCTGAATATCAGCATTATATTACCCTGCTGCTAGCCTAATGGCTGAGGGCAAATCCCCTAACCTGATCATCCTTTATTGTTTACCAAACCTTACCTTTGATATGTGTGTCTGCTTTGCTAAAGGGCAAAATGTGTGAATAAAAAGCTGTGGGTCCGGACATTCAGAGAGCCACTCCACTAGAGAGCTGGTTTCCATCTGGCTCCCCCAAAATGCCTTCCAAATTTATATATCTTGTCTAGTATATCCATTTATGCGCAGCCCTTCTCCAGATTCCTGAACGCTTGTTGCAAAAAAGACTGCGGCACTGACCAGGAATTAAACTGGTGACCTCTGGATTCCTGGGTCAATGCTCAACCACTGAACCACACTGGCCATGCACTAGAGTAATATTCTTAACATCTATTATAATAGAATAAAGTCTTTGCTGTTTTAATAAGTATCAGAATCAATCTTTTTTCTTTAACACAGACAGAAGTTAATCAGTTCAAAGAAAATTCAAGATGTACAAACTTATAAGGAGTAAAGGAATTCAAATGTAAATGGGTACCTGGCCAGTGTGGTTCAGTTGTCCCATTCACCGAAAGGTTATGGGTTCAATCCTTAGTCCAGTGGGGCACTTATGGGAGGCAACCGATTGGTATTTTTCTCTCTCTTCTCTCTCCCCTCAAAAAAAAATTGTAAATAGGGGCTGGGGCAAACCTGGTTTATAAACAGAGGACAGAAAAGTCCCCTGGACAAGACAGTTTGTATATCTGCCAATTATCTACAGTTTATCAACCCCTTCAAAATAGATCAAAGACAACAAATCAGAGTTATTGGAAGACAGCCTGGAAGATTGACAACAGTTTTCCACTGAAGAATAGTTTTTGTTTCTAGAGTAGAACATGGGAACCATATGCAGCATGAGTCACACTGTAAATATATTTGAGCATTAGCTTTGCAACCATACTCTCCAAGAACCTAAAGCATGACTTCTTATAATTAGGTCTCCAGAAACAATTAGCTGGGAAAGGTAAGAAAATAGTTGATACTTGATTCTTTCAGGTCTTCTATGTATGCAGTGCAACCTATACACCTTTTAGAAGAATAATCGAGTCCATTGATAGTCCTTACTAACAAGTTTGATTTAGTACATGCCATAAATAATCAGCCAACATGGCCAATAAAGATATAATATAGGAAAAATTATTAGAAAAAAAAAAAACACTTTTGAGGACTGGAGAGAAAAAATGGCAGCCACATAGGCAGACATGTCCTGAGCCTTATCCCGGAGTAGATAGAAGAAGCATCTAAATCAAATAACATCCACCTGGAATTGGCAAAGAAGACACAACTGGTGAGAGGATTCACAGCTGGGAAGAGCAGAGGACGCCTGGAGAACAGTAGGATTGGGAATCTGGGCTGGAGAATGTCGTAAGACCACTGAGCTGAGAGGGTCAGAAGGAAGCTGCACAGTACCAAATCTGTGTCCCTTGGGGACAGGCGTATCATCTGACAGTGGGAAGGAAGTCCACAGGGCTACTGGTAGCAGGAGACTTTAGATCTAAGTCCACAGCTGCGAGAAGCTGAGCCCAGAGGGGCAGCCTGAAGAACTGCCTGAGCCACATGGTGCCAGGGGAAAGAGAAACTAGCAGTCATACAGTTGTTTTGCCTCTGTTTGGTCTTTGCTTTTATTTGCTAAACCCAGTTCATAGGTCCTTGCAAATATAAACACTCACCTAGGGCTGAGATTCAGGTGGAGGTGCGGACTTGTGGAGTCTGGGGAGAGGCTGTGGAGAAGAGCAGGTCGGGGAGAGGTGACCAGGAGTCTGGCACTGGGACATTCCTAACCCTCTGGACCTATGCAGCCATTTTTTTTTCTTGAAGAGTCATCCCCTCCCAGCAGCCTCAAGGCAGCACCCTCCCTATGTATAGCCCTGTCAGAAAGAGCCACTTGAGAGATTAAGATTGAGAGCAGGCATGAGAAAATGCGTCACAGACATTTGGTTAAAGTGTAAAATGTTTGAACCTGGCTATAAAGCAAGTCGTTTTCCTGAGCTGAAGAAACTTCAAGGAAGGTAGTTATAAGGGAGAGGAAGCCGGAAGTTGCTATATGATGTCATTAAATGGTGCCCACAGCAACCGTTTCTGGGCTGGGCTGGGCTGTGGGCTGCATTTTTCTCAACAGGGCCTTGGCAGTGTCAGCTGCGATTTGGTGGGGTATTGCTCTGGCTTGGTGGTGGGGCCCGTGTCCCACTTGGGGGAAGCCAAGTGTTGCTTTGTGGGCACCAAGTCCATGGTGCCATTTCTCTGTAAATGGTCAGTGTGTGTCACAGCAGCTACTGCATTGAGTGTCTGCCCCGTGGTGGTCAGTGCACATCATAGAGACCAATTGGATGGTCTGACACTTAGCATATTAGCCTTTTATATATATAGATTGTTATTTTATTTATTTTAATTTTGTTTCTTATCCATTCATTCTCTTTCTAACTCCTCTATACTGAACCAAGGTCCTCCCCCTATTTATTCAATTCCTAACCTTACTTTCTGTATATAAGCTCAGCCTCTATAAATTCTGCCCAACCCCCCTGTTTTCTGGGTGTTTGTTGCTTGCATTTTTTGGTTTACTTTTTTGTTCTGTGGTGTTTTTTCCCCATATATTTTTTTCTTCCTTTTTCTTTTCTCTCTTACCATTTTTCTTTTCTCAGTATCATTTTTGCTCTCTTTTCTCTCTCCTAATTCTCTTTTCTCTGGTGGTCACTCATTTTGGGTTTATCTGTGTTGTGAGTACATTCGTGTTTTGTTCCCTTTGTGTTGTGTCTTGTATTTTGTGCTGTTTGGTCAATGTGGTAGAGAGCAAGCCACATAACCAGACACCCTGAGAGGGCCCTCCTTTCACAAATGGGACAATCACACTAAAGACCCAAGTACACCAAGAGAACTCAATTATCCCAAGTAAGGTGCACCCCTAGATTACCCAGCCCAGAAGACCAGAGAGATTGCACCACTGAGTCCCATAAAACATCTATTATATAAGACAAACTAAAAAAATATGGGTGGCATAACAGTTTGATCTAATTCATAGAAATAATCACAAAGGAACAGCAAATATGGGGAGACAAAGAAACAACCCCCATTCGAGAGAATAGGAGGAAACACCAGAAAAAAAATAAACATGGAGGCAAGCAATTTGTCAGAGAAAGAGTTCAGAGCAATGGTTATAATGACAAATTCAACAACATGTGTAAAGAATCAACAGGTAATGAAGAGGAATCGAGATGAAATGAAGAATGACATAGCTGCAATAAAAAACAGAATGGAAAGTATCAACAGTAAATTAGAAAAGCTGAGGACCACATCAGCAAGTTAGAAGACAAGGTAGAAAAAAACAAAACACCCAGCCACAGCAGCAACTGGAAAGAAAACTTAAAAAACACGAGGAGAGCATATGGGAGCTGTGGGACATGAAAAAAACAAAATCCAAATAATAGCAGTTCCAGAGGAGAGGAAGCACTGCAAGGAATGAAAAACCTGTTTGAAGAAATAATGACAGAAAACTTCCATGATATTGGGAAGAAAAAGCCACAGAAGTCCAAAAAGCACACAGACTCCCAAACAAAATGAACCCAAAAAGACTCACAATACTTGTATCTGACAAAATAGACCTCAAAGTTAAGGCCATAACATGAGATAAGGAGAGCCACTTCATAATACTAAAGGGAGCAATTCAATAAGAAGATATAACTCTAGTAAACATATATGCACCCAATAGAGGAGCACACAAATACATTTAAAAATGTCCGGATGATATCAAGGGAGAGATTGACAGCAATACAATCATAGTAGGGGACTTTAATAATCCATTGACACCACTGGATAAATCCTCTAAACAAAAAATCAGCAAAGAAACAGGAAACCTAAATGACTCACTAGATTTGATGGAATTAATTGACATCTTAAGAACATTTCACCCCAAAGCTACATAATATACAATCTTTTCAAGTAAACATGAGAAATTTTCAAAGACAGACCACATATTAGGATACAGGCAAAGTCTCTTCAAATTCAAGAAGATAGAAATCATATCAAGAATCTTTTCAGATCACAATTGCCAGGGCTGACCAGCAGACCCTGAGCAAAGGATGAATGGATTACTCCAACACAACATTTGCTGTGAAAGAGAAGCTAAGGGAAGGCCTGGCCGAAGGAGCCAGGCAGCCTCAATTGCCTGCCTCATTAAGCTTTAATTGGAATTTTTATCTTTAGATACAATCAGTTGGGTGAGTAATCTTGAGAGGACACATGTGTTTACATTGTCCTCTAGGCAAGGGCATCCAGGGATTAAGTATAAGGATTCCAGTAAACACTGGGGGTGGGCACATGCACATACTTGTTTGGAAAGGTCAAGGGATAATTAGTGGCGCCACTTTTGACAATCCCCTAAGTCTCCCCTAAGTCGGAATTTCAATAAACAGGACAGGCGGCCTTCCACACACTTGCCTTTTCTCAGAATGTCTTTCATACAAACTTTCCAACCAAGTCTTGTGTGCTCCCCTGCTGGAGGCTAAGTACAGTAGTTAGCATAATAAATGCAAGAAGTTCATCAGAAGGCTGATGGACATTTTCAGCAGGGTTGAAGAGTTGCATATTATTACCTGCCACCAAACAGCTGAGGGAAATTCCCCTAACCTGATGGACCTTTATTGTTTACCAAACCTTATCTTTGATATGTATATCTGCTTTGCTAAAGGGCAAAATGTGTGAATAAAATGCTGTGGGTTCCAGACATTCGGAGAGCTTTGTCACTAGAGTGAGCTTTCCCTCTAGCTTCCCCAATGCCTTCCAAATTCATATCTCTTGTCTAGTCTCTATTCATTTATGCGCAGCCCTTCTCCAGATTCCTGAACCCTTGCTGCTAAAGACTGCGGCATTTATGGCGTCTCAATAAGGGACATCTGGAGAAGTAGATTATTCGCCTGAGTGAAGGAAGTGGACCACTGGTAAAGGTGGGGATCACCAGTAAAGGTGGGGGTCACCGAAAATTTGGTGGGGAGATTCACTGTGCAAAAAGCTAGTACCAGCTTTGGAAGTTGCAATCCAAAGAGGATGGTCTTACCAAGTTAAATTTCAAGACTCTAATTAGAGATGACTTTTGGAACATTCCAAGAGCCTTGGAGTGGTTCAAGGATTTATTCTCTCTTCTTAAAAGAAATATTTTCTAAATACACTGATTTAATATACTTGAAATCAATTTGAAAGCTTTATTAAATAAAAATTAATAGCTATATTTTATTTATATACATATATCTTAAATGTTATAAAGGTTTTAAGCTCTAAGGGACGGCAGGACAAAGTTGCTGAATATTTCTTAAGCAGAACCAGATCATTCAGCAGGGGAATTTTTAAAAACAAAAGCAAGCAATAGCCCTCTGGCAGACTGCTTTTTAGATAGAATGGGGGATGGGACTGCATCTGCACTTCATAGATCAAATGTATAAGTTTGCTCGTTTTGCTTTTTCAATAAAGATGCCTACTTTAATTATTTAATAAATTAGTTTTTTATTTTTTTTTTATTTTTTTTTTTTTTTAAATATACATTTTATTGATTTTTTTTACAGAGTGGAAGGAAGAGGGATAGAGAATTAGAAACATCAAAGAGAGAGAAACCTCAATCAGCTGCCTCCTGCACACCCCCTAATGGAGATGTGCCCACAACCAAGGTATATGCCCTTGACCGGAATCGAACCCGGGACCCTTCAGTCCGCAGGCCGATGCTCTATCCACTGAGCCAAACCAGTTAGGGCTATAAATTAGTTTTTTAAAATATAATCAAGGTCTCATATAATTTCTGTTATATTATAAGCCAAAATATTCAACAATTGATTCTAGTAAAGTCCTCTAAAATAGTTACTAAGACCTCCTATAATCCCTCTGTGTCTGCAAATGAGCACTAGTCAAAAAAGAATGCTGTTTAAAAGTAAATTTTAAGCTTCATAAAAAGAAATTTTAAATCTCTTCTGCAAATATTAACAGGGTAAACTGAAGTTTATTATTCAAGCATTAAATCTGATCATTAATAAAGTCACCATAAATAAAAAAAGAGTCACTTAAAATGTAGGCATGGGAATATTGGTCAGCATCTCAAAAGCAACCATGCTTGTTGCTCAGTGTAAAATAAAGAAAAAGGCTTTTAAGACTAACTCTCTAAAGGTAGCCTAGAAATTACTCTGGGAGAAAATAAAGGGAGGTTTCCTTCAAATATCTGGAAAACTGTAATTAAAAGTCAATATATTAGGCCTCAAAAAGAAAAGTAAATAGTTTGCATTTTGCCTCCTTGTGTAAATTTACTCAAAGACTGATAGCAGAAATTCAATTAGTGTCATTTACTGTACACACCCAAGGACACCTAAAGTTAGAAAATAAGCCTTATTTGCAAATTGAAATAAGTGAATATTCAGGGGAACTTACTTGTCCTAGGCAGGAAACTATTCCTGGAGCATTAACTAATTTTTCACTGATGGTTCATCTCATAGTAAAACTTCTTAACATGCAATGAATCCAAACCAGTCATATTTCTGTGCAAAGAATTGAGTTAAAAAGCTATCAAGGAGAAACCAAGATGGCGGCATAGGTAAACACCAGAAATTGCTGCCTCCCACAACAAATTCAAAAATACAACTAAAAGACAAAACAGACATCATCCAGAACTACAGGAAGGCTGGCTGAGTGGAAATTCTACAACTAGAAGGAAAGAGAAAAGCACACTGAGACTCAGAGGAGCTGCAGAAGTGGAGTGCAGAGGTACGGAGGCTCACGGGGCAAGGGCTGGCGACTGAGGACACGGCTGTCTTTTTGAATCCAGAGGGAGTCACAAGGCCCCGACTGCTCTGAACTCCAGTTCCGGGTGAGTCTCTGGGACCCGGACTCGTGCGGGGAGAGACTGGACGGTCTGGCAGCGGGCAGAACTCGGAAATCGAGGGCGGCTTTCTCTCGGAGGTGCTTGCAGCAAATGAGACACGCAGCCCCTTAGGGCAGGGCTGAGGATCAGCCATAGCTGCTTGCTCCACCCTGTAGATCCCCTGAGACCCCGCACCACCCAAGATGTGGCAGAGGCTTTTGCATATGAATGCCCTGGCCCTTTGCAATCTGAAAATTACCTAACAAACTGCAGCTGGGCCAGACAGACCAAGAACTTCCAAGAGAAGGCCCAAGGCCCCACAGCAGCTTACATTGCTTCACAGCTGGGCCTCATTTGGGCACCTCCAAACCCCAAAAAAGGACGAGGAATTTGCAGATCTCTTCGTAGCTCCTGTTGGATAGCCTCAGGCAGAGGCTAAATTAGCACCTCCTTAGATCCAAGAGCCAGTGTATCCAGTGGTCAGAGTGGGACCATCCAGATTACAACTCCTCAGATCCATAAGGGACACACTCAGGGGGCAGACTCAGTGAGCACCAAAGCCCCACTGAAGCAAGTCTTGCCCCAGAAGGGTGTCTTCAGCACAGAAGTTCTCCCACTGTAGACACAGCTGATTCTCACAGCCAATTGGCCTGGAGGTCAATTGCTCCCAGTGATACCTACAACAATCAAGGCTTAACTACAACAAGACTGTGCACAAAGCTCACAAAGGGGTGCACCAAGAGTGTCCACCTCAGGTAATTGGGGAGGCTGAGCCACTGGGCCCTATAAGACACCTAGCACACAAAGCCACTCTACCAACACAGGGAAGCAGCCAAAATGCGGAGACAAAGAAACAGGACACAAATGACAGAAATGGAGGAAAGCAAACTACTGGATATAGAGTTCAACACCACAGTTTTAAGGTTTTTCAAAAATTTTCTAGAAACCGCCAATAAACTTAATGAGACCCTTGATAAATGTAGGGAGACCCTCGAGGTTGTGATAAAGGACCAACTAGAAATTAAGCATACACTGACTGGAAATAAAGAATATTAAACAGACTCCCAACAGCAGACCACAGGATTGCAAGAATCAAGTCAACGATTTGAAATACGAAGAAGCATAAAACACCCAACCGGAAAAGCAAAATGAAAAAAGAATCCAAAAATACGAAGATAGTGTAAGGAGCCTCTGGGACAGCTTCAAGCGTACCAACATCCGAATTATAGGGGTGCCAGAAGAAGAGAGAGAGCAAGATATTGAAAACCTATTTGAGGAAATAATGACAGAAAACTTCCCCTAACTGGTGAAAGAAATAGACTTACAAGTCCAGGAAGCGCAGAGAACCCCAAACAAAAGGAATCCAAAGAGGACCACACCAAGACACATCATAATTAAAATGCCAAGAGCAAAAGACAAAGAGAGAATCTTAAAAGCAGCAAGAAAAAGACAGTCAGTTACCTACAAGGGAGTACCCATACGACTGTCAGCTGATTTCTCAACAGAAACTATGCAGGCTAGAAGGGGATGGCAAGAAATATTCAAAGTGATGAATAGCAAGAACCTACAACCAAGAATACTTTGCCCAGCAAAGCTATCATTCAGAATTGAAGGTCAGATAAAGAGCTTCACAGATAAGGAAAAGCTAAAAGAGTTCATCACCACTAAACCAGTATTATATGAAATGCTGAAAGGTATCCTTTAAGAAGAGGAAGAAGAAGAAAAAGGTAAAGATACAAATTATGAACAACAAATACACATCTATCAACAAGTGAATCTAAAAATCAAGTGAATAAATAATCTGAATAGAATAAACTGGTGATTATAATAGAATCAGGGGCATAGAAAGGGAGTGGACTGACTATTCTTGTGGGGGAAAGGGGTGTGGGGGATGCGGGAAGAGACTGGACAATAATCTTGCACCTATGGATAAGGACATTGGGGGGGTGTTGAGGTGGAGGGTGGGGTGGGAACCAGGTGGAGGGGAGCTATGGGGAAAAAAGAAGAACAACTGTAATAATCTGAACAATAAAGATTTAATTAAAAAGAAAAAAGAAAAAAAAGCTATCAAGACTGCATTGCAGGATTTCCAAAAGCCTCTTGATATTATTTAAAACAAAAAAGGGGGGATAGTGGAGTAATCTCCTGTAAGTGAATTACATCAAGCGTTAATTACTTAAACTTTTACTTTAAATTTTTTTTCACTTGTGATGCTGATGGCCAGACACACATGGTGTCAGAATAAGTCAAAGGAAAATGGTTTGGGCAAAATGAAAAGATTCTGAATCTAGTTTATAGAAAGGTCCCTTTATTAACCTTTGGTAGAGAATATGCTTATATATTTTCAGAAAACTCCTCCAAGCCCATGTGGATTCCTGCAACAATGGATCCAAGAGAGGAACTTACCAGATTACTCCAGCCACAGATGGCGGTGGCCCCAAGCAACACGCAGAGGAGAAACAATCCAGAGATGGAGGATGGTAAAGACGCCTTGCCATGCTTGCAGTCATCAGCTGTGTGTCAGAGCAGGTTGCCCAGGACAAGCCAAAGAAGGTCGGACCTGCATTGCCATTGTTCAACATTTATCTACCATCCAGAACTAGAGTATCATTGTTGTCATGTCACAGGGGACAGTTATGGAGAAGGGAATCCATAAAAAACTGTTGGACAGTGATTGGGAAGGGAACTCAAAGAACTGTTGGCCCAGAAAGGAGCTTACTGCAAACTAGTTCCTTTGATGCCTGGCTGCAATTTAAAAGGACATGAAAGAACTCAATCCTTTCCATTGAATCTAAAAATCTTAAAAGGACCCAAGCTCTGCAAATGGCATACATTCTTGTTAAATTTATTAAATCAAAAAGGGTGATATGATGGAGGCTAAGTCCAGTGGGTCATAATAAATGCAAGAAGTCCTCAAAAGGTTGAATGGACTCTTTCAGCAGGGCTGAAAATCTGCATGTTATTACTTGCTGCTGGAACAGCTGAAGGCATTTCCCCTAACCTGATGGTCCATTATTGTTTACCGGACCTTACCTTTGATGATATGTCTATCTGCTTTGCTAAATGGCAAAATGTGTGAATAAAAAGCCGAGGGTCCAGATATTCTGAGAGTTTAGTCACTAGAGCTAAGCCTCCACTGGGTCCCCAAAATGCCTTCTAAATTTATATTTCTTGTCTAGTCTCCCAATTCATTTATGTGCAACCCTTCTCAAGATTCCTGAACCCTTGCTGCAGAAAGACCCTGGCATTGCTGGGTATGGTATTCTTGGATTCAGTCCCTTGCTTTGCGTCACTTTGTATATTTCATTCCATTCCCTTGTGGCCTGATGTGTTTCTGTTGAGAAATCAATTGATAGTCTAATGCAGTGGTTCTCAACCTTCCTAATGCCGCAACCCTTTAATACAGTTCCTCATGTTGTGGTGACCCCCAACTATAAAATTATTTTCGTTGCTACTTCATAACTTTAATTTTGCTACTGTTATGAATCATAATGTAAATATCTGATATGTAGGATGTATTTTCATTGTTACAAATTGAACATAATTAAAGCATAGTGATTAATCACAAAAACAATATGTAATTATATTTGTGTTTTCCGATGGTCTTAGGGGACCCCTGTGAAAGGGTCGTTCGATCCCCAAAGGGGTCGCGACCCACAGGTTGAGAACCACTGGTCTAATGGGAGATCCCTTGTAGGTAACTTTCTGTCTCTCTCTGGCAGCCTTTAAGATTCTTACTTTGTCATTGATGTTTGCCAATTTAGTTATAATGTGTCTTGTTGTCAGTCTTTTTGGGTTAATTTTGTTTGGGAGTCTGTGTGCTTCTTGGACTTGTGTGGCTTTTTTCTTCCCAATATCATGGAATTTTTCTGTCATTATTCCTTCAAACAGGTTTTCTATTCATTGCTCCATTTCTTCTCCTTCTAGCATTCATATTATGGGAATGTTGTTTCATTTGATGTTATCCCAAAGCTCCCTTAGGCTCTCCTCCTGCTTTTTAAGGTTTTTTTTCTCATTGGTTTTCTGCTTGGGTGTTTTTTTCTCCATTGTCTTCTAGCTCGCTGATGCTGTCCTCAGCTTCTTCTTGTCTGCTCTTCATACTTTCCATTGTGTTCTTTATTTCAGCTATGTCATTCTTCATTTCCACTTTGTTCTTCTTCGTTTCTCCTTGATTCTTACACATGTTGTTGAATTTGTCCTCCATTCTTTTCAGTGTCCTTATAACCATTGCTCTGAGTTCTTTTTCTGACAAATTTTTGCCTCCATTTCATTTACTTTATTTTCTGGTGATTCTTCCTTTTCTTTCATTTTTCGTTTGTTTCTTTGTCTCCCCATTTTTGCTGTTTCGTGAAAGGCGTTTTAGGGGTAAAATAGGCAGATTTAGGGAGTGTTAGAAATTAAGATGGTCCATGGGGGATGACTACAAAGCTTGGGGGCTGGGATCTACCAAAAGGCATACATTCAGAGAAAGAGAAAAGAGATTCCACAGGAATAGGGGAAAGGAAGATACCCGTTCACTGACGTTAAGGGGAAATCCACAGGGAGTAGAGAAACAAAAGGGAGAAAGGGGAAAACAGATTTTCACAGTGGATAGAGAATTCAACCACAGGAGCTGGTAGATAAAAAGGGGTCCCCATGTGGCGTTTGTGCTTTGAAGCTTCTATAGTGACCTATAAGAAGGGATTATTGAAAGACAAAGAACTGCAGCCTTTATAATCCTTAGGAATAAGTGGTTTGGTGGGCTACCCCTTTGGGACCCCCTCCCCATGTGGGAGTCTGTGCTTGTTTTTCAATAAATATCCACCTTTCCATATACCACCTTTTGTCCTTGGCTTCATTCTTCAAGCCCACCTGGACAAGAACCTGGGGAAGAAATCACCTTTGCATCTTTCCCAAAGGAAATCTACGTGTTTCAGTTTGGTCTGCATTTCATAAGCATTTCCAGTGGCCCCTATGAGATGATGCAATATAGTAGTGAAAGGAATTTTAGAGACAGGACAGACAGTTTTAGAGAAAAGGGGAGTCCATGGAAGAGGAATGCATATGTGAAGGGCAGAGATAGCTCCAAGACACCAGAATGCTTATCTTACTTTCACAGATGATAGAGAAATGTTTCAAGATAAGGGAAAGGGAAGGCATACATTCACAAAGGCTAGAGGAATGTTGCAAGATAAGGGGGAGAGGAAAAGGGAGACACCAGGTGGGCTCTGACCTTTGAAACTGATACTCTGCAGAAGAATGACCAATTAGGAATGCATGAGGGTCATAAATTAAGGAAGAGTCCAATTGGAAAGGGTCATGTTCAGACAAAAAGCTACCAACATATATAAATCAGAGACAGAGACTCAGATTTGGGTTTTGCTTTTTTCCCCATTTTAGAGAGAGAGAGAGAGAGAGCAGGTTTTTTTCCTTTGGGGACCCCTTCCCAGGGAAGTTTGTATATACTTATAATAAACTTCCACATTTTTATTTAAAATCTTTTAGTCCACAAATTTATTCTTCAAACTTTGTGAGACAAGAACCCAAAGGAGGAGATTCTGCTCACCCCAACTTCACATATCAGTAGAAAGCTTTATTTTCATGGAATTACATTTCTGGGTTTCCAAAGTCCCATTTCCCTCAGTCTAGTCATAGAAGAACTGTAGCTGGGGTTTTAGTAGAGCTAAAATCAGAGCCAGTGTCTAGAGTTTCTTTTCCATGTTGGAGCCAGGTCCAGTTCAGAATCAGGCTAGCTTAGTTTGTATTTTCCTACTTCAGTCCATTAGTCCATTGTATGTGAGATCTCTATGGCCATGGGTCATACAGACGAATGTAGGAGAGCCAGGAGAGCATACCCCAAACAATAAGAGTCCAAGAGAGCAAACTTTTTTTTTTTATTTAAAGGATTATATATCCTAAATGTTCATGCACTTGCAGTGACCACACCCATTCTGGCCAACCATCTCTGTCCCCAGGTGTGATTGACCTTTCCTATGTTATTCTAATTTTGTTGGGTATATGTCTATCTTTCTTCAGTGGATCTCTTCCCCAGTGTTTTGCAGGAAACATGCCTATATTGTCTGACCTTCTTTTTGCTCTTTTCCTGTTATTAATAACTAGTTAATTACAATTGTATCAATTGGAGATTCAGCGAGAAGTATGATTTACATCCATTTGAAACACCCTATTCCTATGCATGCACTCTGAAAATGTGATGGACAGTAAAATAAAGAGGAGGAAACACTGAACGAATTTTCCCAAGACAACTAAAAAGCTTTGGTCTTTATCAGGAAGTGCACCTACAGCAGAGTAAAAACGTATTGTTGCAAGCTATCAAAAAGAAAAGAACATGTGCTATGATAATGCTCCCAAAGTCACCAATTTGCTCCTTGAACAAAAACCTAGCTACCAAGTAAAATTACTGAAAGGGTTTGACATGTAAATAAACAATGCTACATGAGAATGTTTGGGATGCTCATTTTCATGTTAGTTACCAAAAATTATTTTCAATTCACAGCCATTTTAAAGCACTCCTTGTCCAGGCCTGGGAACATACTGAATTTTCTGGACAAAGGTGACTGGGCAATGAGTTCTCTTCTGTAATTCATAGGAAGACAATATGCCTTCTATTGGGAACATAATGTTCTTCTGAATGTTTATTATGCAAAGTGAGTGAAGCCTACTAACTAGTGTTAATATCTTTTGTTAAAAAAAGATTTATGACCACCTTGACTCTTTTTCTGCCTGAATCTGCTGTCTTGAAGCTTCAAACTGAGCTTCTCAGAAAGAGTTAAATCTCACTCTTCTTTTTCTGCATTTGCTTCCTATTTATAGAGTACAGTTTGAGAAAAGAAATGTTTCCTTATTTAATCCACAGCAATATTTATTGCTTCAAGGGAATTCCAGTATTGTCCTTTGGCAAGCTCACTGCTCTTAATTTAAACAGGCAAAACAAATGAATTTTCTCTCCTCTATATGAAAAAGGCTGTGGTTAACTGAACTTTACCTCTGACAAGTATAGTCATTTTAGTTTTTAAAACAAACAAATCAAAATAAATTTACTAGATTATCTTAACGTCAAGAATCCACTCTACAAGTTACTTTCCCACAGAATCTTTGTAATCAGTACAAATCAGCTTCCCACATTGTTGTTCTTCAGGTGCCTACCATGTGTGAGCTATACTAATGTTTCAGAATGCCCACCTCTGCCCTCTAGCTGCAAACACTTACCAGAAAACAAACAAACAAAAAAATGCAAGGTGGGTTTATGCAATAGTGTATATTAAACCACTTTTTAATCTCATCATTGGATATGTTGCTGGTGGAAATGAGGCTCTTCCACTAGATCACAAGGAAAACATTCCAAGGACCCATGCAAAGGAGACTGTGGTGTGGAAAGATTTATTCAAAAAGGCTGCCCCTGCTCCTGGTTTCCAATGTTCCATTTCTGTCCCTATCACCATGAAAAAAGTCCAATTGTGTCTTCAACAAGGCCAAAACAAAGGCCAGTGTCCAGAGTTTCTGTTTCATAATAAAGCTTAGTACTTTGGAGCCCATGCAGTCTGCTGTGTCCCCCAGATGGCTGCTAGACCCTCATGGTCACTTGTTCCCAGGTGAGAGAGAGATCATTAATGAAAAGGTGAGTTCCTCACCATGTGGGGGTTTGGAGGGAGGGGAAGAGAGAACTTATTTGTTCCCCTGGGGTTATGACCAGGAGGTTTTTCAAAATAAGCTATCAACTTCCCAACCTTTTGCGGGCTTCTGATTAGTCCACCCCCTGTCTATTGATCCCTTTTCCAGGTTAGACTGACAGGCCTCTATGGTCAAGCACCTCCCCTATGCTATTTTTATTTCTATTGTGCATATGCTTACCTCCCTCAGCTCTCTCCCTCCCAACAATCTAGTACCCAAAGGGGGCAAGTTGGGTGTTCATCCTTGGCAGGGCAATGCTATGAGCCCCTGGAGTGTGTGTGAAGCTGTAACTTCCTGGTGTAGCAAACAGGCTCAGTGTCTGATTTCCTTTGCTGCCTTCTGTCCGGTATTCGCTGGCACCCTGCCCCGGGGGCGAAAAGACCCCCTCCCTCTCTTGGGCCGGTGAGAAACTGACCTCACCACACTGACGTCCAGAAACTGCCCCACCCCGGTGGAAAGTCCCTGCCGGACAAACGGCTCCTGGAAATGGCCAAAACTGCAGGACAGACCGCAGGTTTCACCTGACCCCGGACAACCCCCACTGCCACCAGTTTCTGCCAGCATAAAAACTTGCCCCTGCTCCAGTCTGGCGCGGCTTCTCCTGCTCCCCTCTCTGAGCTGGTGAACCCGCCCGTGTGCTCCCAATAAAGCCTGTTTAATCTGGTCTCTGATTGGACTCACGGTTTTTCCTTGCGGCGGCGTAAAACCTAATACCTTCCTTAATATCTAGCTATCTACAATAACAGTTACAGTATTCTCTTTAAAGTCCGAATACCCGGAGGACTATACATGTATGATGATAAATGAACATGCAATCCCGCATGATGTACTTAGAATGGAACAGAGGCAATATAACATCTCTTTTCTTTGGAGGAAATGCTTTATAATGATGGCCATATTTGGGCAATGATTACAAATGAACTAGGAGATTCCTCAACTATTTCTGTTTTTTTGGTATGTATAAGGCTAGTCTTCAGAAATATGGGATAATTATTTTAGATATGCTGGTGTAATGGGCTCTATTAGCCTCAATCACAAAGCTCATTTCAATGTGGATTTATTATCCACCATTCTGAGAGGATCTTCAGGAGTTATATTTCAGCCATTTTTACTAGTGACACTGAAAAGACAACAATGGTCTGATTTTTCAACCTCACAATTAAGAACTATGCAGAAAAAATACATAAAAGTTGCTCAATAGATTACATACTGATTGTTTATGCAAAATAAACTGCAAATAGCCACTTCCTTAAGGAATGTGTAGCCATGTTTCTATTGCTATTAATCCCACTGTTACCAGAGGACAATCAAGACAGAGAAGGGTCTGCCCCTGCATGGTCTGGAAATAGTATTATGCTGTGGTGTCATAGGAAAGGAATTTCAGGTACACACACATAGAGGATTTTAAGTGACAGTGACAAGATTTATTAGAGCAAAAAGCAATATAGTACACTCAGTGTGGGGCAGAGAGCAGGCAGGCTATAGGCAACAGATGCCCAGAGATCCTTGTTAAACCTCCATATATTTTGGGGGTGTGGTGGGGGGTGGTTAGAAAAGTTCAGGCTTTCTTTCGAGCTACCCAATCTCTTTCCTGGCTCTTCCCAGGGATGTGTTTGTGCCCTCCCCCTAACCAATCCCTTTCCTGGATCTTCCGGGGTTTTTGTGCCCTTATACTATTTGATCTGAATTTTTAAGCTATGTTTTTCTCAGGGGGAACCTCCTAGAGCTGAGATATCCCTCATTTTATTTACCATAAAAATGATAAATGGATGTATAGAACATAGAACTTTTGGACAATTAAATCCATAAAATGGCCAAGCCGGTTTGGCTCGGTGGATAGAGCGTCGGCCTGCGGACTGAAAGGTCCCAGGTTCAATTCCCGTCAAGGGCATGTACCTGGGTTGCGGGCACATCCCCAGTGGGGGATGTGCAGGAGGCAACTGATCGATGTTTCTCTCTCATCGATGTTTCTAACTCTCTATCTCTCTCCCTTCCTCTCTGTAAAAAATCAATAAAATATATTTTTTAAAAAAATCCATAAAATGACTGCTGCCTACTTAGTGGAAAGTGTGCATCTTTTATTTTTTTGTTTTTTTAATATATTTTTTATTGATTTCAGAGAGGGAGAGGGAGAGAGAGATAGAAACATCAATGATAGAGAGAATCATTGATGGACTGCTTCCTGCATGCCCCACACTGGGGATCGAGCTTGCAACCCTGGCAAATGCCATGACTAGGAATTGAACAGTGACCTCCTGGTTCATAGGTTGACACTCAATCACTGAGCCACACCGGCCAGGTGAAAGTGTATATCTTGAAAATGACTTATTACCTTTCCCAAGAAATCATTTGTTTCTATTTTTTTTCACAAAAAGGTCTTAAAAGAATAATTAATGGCATAATTACTTAAGATCTTTGACTTAGTTGGTGAAAATCTGAAGCATAGATTGAAAGTTCTGTTCTTTTTGTAAGCATCATTACTGTAATTTAGTTTTATGTCAAGTTCTTTTTTTTTAATTAAATCTTTACTGTTCAGATTATTACAGTTGTTCCTCTTTTTTCCCCCCATAGCTCCCCTCCACCCGGTTCCTACCCCACCCTCTGCCGTTACTGCCCCCCCCGACTGTCCTCATCCATAAGTGTATGATTTTTTTCCAGTCTCTTCCCGCACCCCCACACCCTTTTTCCCCTGAGAATTGTCAGTCCACTCCCTTTCTATGCCCCTGATTCTATTATATTCACCAGTTTATTCTGTTCATCAGATTATTTATTCACTTGATTTTTAGATTCACTTGTTGATAGATGTGTATTTGTTGTTCATACTTTTTATCTTTAACTTTTTCTTCTTCCTCTTCTTAAAGGATACCTTTTAGCATTTCATATAATACTGGTTTGGTGGTGATGAACTCCTTTAGCTTTTTCTTATCTGTGAAGCTCTTTATCTGACCTTCAATTCTGAATGATAGCTTTGCTGGGCAAAGTAATCTTGGTTGTAGGTTCTTGCTATTCATCACTTTGAATATTTCTTGCCATCCCCTTCTAGCCTGCATAGTTTCTGTTGAGAAATCAGCTGACAGTCGTATGGGTACTCCCTTGTAGGTAACTAACTGTCTTTCTCTTGCTGCTTTTAAGATTCTCTCTTTGTCTTTTGCTCTTAGCATTTTAATTATGATGTGTCTTGGTGTGGCCCTCTTTGGATTCCTTTTGTTTGGGGTTCTCTGCGCTTCCTGGACTTGTAAGTCTATTTCTTTCACCAGTTAGGGGAAGTTTTCTGTCATTATTTCCTCAAATAGGTTTTCAATATCTTGCTCTCTCTCTTCTTCTGGCACCCCCATAATTCAGATGTTGGTACGTTTGAAGTTGTCCAAGAGGCTCCTTACACTATCTTCATATTTTTGGATTCTTTTTTTGTTTTTGTTTTTCTGGTTGGGTGTTTTATGCTTCTTCATATTTCAAATCTTTGACTTGATTCTTGCGATCCTCTAGTCTGCTGTTGGATCTCTGTATATTATTCTTTATTTCAGACAGTGTATGCTTAATTTCTAATTGGTCCTTTTTCATATCCTCGAGGGTCTCACTAGATTTATCGAGGGTCTCACTAAATTTATCAGCGGTTTCTAGAAAATTTTTGAAAAACCTTAAAACTGTGGTGTTGAACTCTGTATCCAGTAGTTTGCTTTCCTCCATTTCTGTCATTTGTGTCCTGTTTCTTTGTCTCCGCATTTTGGCTGCTTCCCTGTGTTGGTAGAGTGGCTTTGTGTGCTAGGTGTCCTATGGGGCCCAGTGGCTCAGCCTCACCAATTACCTGAGGTGGACACTCTTGGTGCACCCCTTTGTGGGCTTTGTGCACAGTCTTGTTGTAGTTAAGCCTTGATTGTAGTTGGTATCATTGAGAGGAATTGACCTCCAGTCCAATTGGCTGTGAGAATCAGCTGTGTCTACAGTGGGAGAACTTCTGTGCTGGAGACACCCTTCTGGGGCAAGACTTGCTTCAGTGGGGCTTTGGTGATCTCTGAGTCTGCCCCCTGAGTGTGTCCCTTATGGATCTGAGGAGTTGTAATCTGGATGGTTCCACTCTGACCACTGGGTACACTGGCTCTTGGTTCTCTAAGGAGGTGCTAATTTAGCCTCTGCCTGTGGCTACCCAGCAGGAGCTATGGAGAGATCTGCAGATTCCTCTTCTTTGTTTGGGGTTTGGAGGTGCCCAGGTGAGGCCCAGCTGTGAAGCAGTGCAAGCTGCTGTGGGGCCTTGGGCCTTCTTTTGGATGTTCTGGGTCTCTCTGACCCAGCTTCAGTTTGTTAGGTAATTTTAGATTGCAAAGGGCCAGGCCATTCATATGCAAAAGCCTCTGCATGCAGCTTGGGTGGGGCGGAGTCTCAGGGAATCAACAGGGAGGAGCAAACAGCTATGGCTGATCCTCAGCCCTGCTCTAAGAGGCCCCGGGTCTCAGTGTCCGGCAGTAATCGCTGCAAGCACCTCTGAGAGAAAGCCGCCCTGGAGTTCCGACTGATGCCAGACAGTCCAGTTTCTCCCCGTATGAGTCTTGGTCCCCAGAGACTCGTCCGGACCTGGAGTTCAGAGCAGTAGGGAGCTTGTGTTTCTCCTGATTGAAAAAGACAACTGCGTCCTCAGTTGCCAGCCTTTTCCGTGTGCACCTCCGTACCTCTGCACTTGACTTCTGCACCTCTTCTGAGTCTCAGTGTGCTTTTCTCTTTCCTTTTAGTTGTAGAATTTCCACTCAGCCAGCCTTCCTGTGGTTCTAGATGATGTCCGTTTTGTCTCTCAGTTGTATTTTTGAAGTCATTGTGCGAGGCAGCAATTTCAGGTGTTTACCTATGCCGCCATTTTGGTTTCTCCTCATGTTCTTATTGAGCATTATTAATCATTCTTGAGACAGATGAGTTAGATTTTTTTTAAAAAAATTATCTCAATGTTTACCAGGCCACAAAAACTACTAAAATATTCAAATTTGTAAAATATTGAAATTAATTAGAATAAGTGTACATCTGACCTAAAAACCAAAATTTCCATAAAAATAATATTTATAATTACTTTAGTAGCTATTTTTAACATATTAAGATACTTGAAATCATATATCTTGGAGGTTAATTTTTATCCAGAAAAAAAAAACTATTCCAAGATATTGACCATTTACTTTTTCTATGAAATCAACTTCCTTCTTCCCCCCCCCCCCCATTTTTTAATTCAACTTCCTTCTTAAGGCAAAGTTCTGTTAAAAGCAACTGTGATTTCAAACCTGAGAGAGAAATAAATCCCAATTGAAAGCTGCACTCCTAAATACAATTTTGTAGGGAATGTATCTTCAGCTTTATAGGTTGATTAGAAAGCAATGTGATTATCAAAGGCTAGGAATAAATACTAGAAGTGAAAGTGAAAAGAAACAAAAAAATTTACTATAATGTATACACATATGGACTATGACCACCTTCTTCTTCTTCTTCTTCTTCTTCTTCTTCTTCTTCTTCTTCTTCTTCTTCTTCTTCTTCTTCTTCTTCAAGAATTCCATAGCAGGGGTTTCTCATACAAAAAAAAGTTGTGAACCATTTGTAGTATCAGAATGTGTATGTGTGTTGGGGGCAGGGAGAGACTTATATGCTTTTAAAAAAATAATCATAAGCTTTTGAACCAGAAGAATATCTATATGTTAATAGGTTTTAATATTCAGCTTTGTCGCCTTTGAAACCATGTGGAAATATTTTTATTTTTCTCTCCATATTTCAAAGCTACATGGTTTTCTTCAATTATGGTCTCTGCTCTGGCCTATAGCTTTCTAATGTTTGCTTCAAAACTATTGTTTTTTTCTTTTCTTGACATGTAGGTTGCTCCGGTTCCTGGAGGTATAGATTTCCACCATAGCTCTCTAAGACTATTTCAGTACTCAACAATGCTTCCATTCTGATTGTCCCTCCTTAGGTAAAGCCTCCACCTCTTTACAGTCATCTATGATTAGGGGCAAAATCATTGGTAATAAGGTTGTCCCTTCTAGATTATGTGTGAACCAAGATTTCTAAAATGGGGTTAGGGAAGGCATCAAAGGGTCAGCAACTACATACTATGACTAAAATAAACCCTGAGGATTTATATAGAAACAGCCATTTGTTTATCAGGATTAATTTATATAATGGAAGGCTGAATTTGAGACCAGGCATCTATAATAATAAAAGGGTAATATGCTAATTAGACCAGATGCCCTTCCAGATGTCATTCCGGACATCCTTCCTGACAAAGTCGGGGCTGGAGGGAAGCCAGCCCAGGTCCCAGGTGCCTGCCGGCAGCTGGAGGAGGGAAGCAGCCCAAATCCCGGGTGCTGGAGGGAAGCTGGTCCCGGCAGCAGGGGGAAGGAAGGCCTACTCTTGCATGAATTTAGTGCATTGGGCCTCAGTTAAATAATAAAAATGATAAGATGCTATTACAAAGTAATAAAATAAATTTCAATAAAAAATAAAAAAGTGTGAGTCTTTGGATAATGGTCATAGTGATATAGACAGGAAAACATGCATATTATTTGTTTGGAACAGAACATTAACCAGAGCTTTGTCCTTTACATATGGTAGAAATAGAAAATAATACCAATATTTATGTCTTAAAAACTATAATTTCAACATGTTATATTAAATAAATTAGTATTTAAAATACCATAAATAAAATGATAGAGTTTCTACCTATAAGTGGGTCAGAAAAAAAGGCATTCATAATGGATATTCAGAGATCAAAAACTAATCCTTTGTCAAGTATAAAAACAGAACTCAGGGTTCAAGATGGGAGTGAGTAGGTGGATTTTGCTCACAACATCTCCCAGAACCCAACGGAAAGTTACAGCTAAATTTGGGAACAATCACCCTGAATTACTAACTGGAGACTATTTGAAAAGGTTACTTAACCAAGGACTGCAGATGCCACTTTGAGACTGGTAGGATGGACAGAGTCAAGTAATGGGCTGGCCACATTCCTATGGGCAACAGGCTGAGGTTAGGGAGGGATATCTCAGCTGTAGGAGGTTTTCCCTGAGATGTGTGAAGCATAGACCACAGACTGGTATCCCCAGCCTAGAGTGCCAGAGAAGGGAAGAGGTGCCCACATAGTATCCAGCTGTGAAAGGCGGTGGGCTTCTATTTTTTATTATTTTTTATTGATTTTACAGGGAAGGGGGAAGAGAGAGAGAGAGAGAGAGAGAGATATCAATTTTTTCTACTTATTGATGTATTCATTGATTGATTCCTGTATGTGCCCTGACTAGGGATCGAACCAGCAACTTTGATGTATCAGAACGAGCCTCTAACCAACTGAGCTACCCAACCAGGGAAAGCAGTGAAGTTTTTATCTGCCAAGGAGAGGCATAACTTGCTGGAGTCAAAGCCACCTTTTTAAAGAGCCAACATGCAAACTTTTTGTTTGCAACCAGTCACCCTGGGCTCTGGCAGAGGGACGACAGTGAGGACTGGAATGCCTGAGGGGAGTCTTGGGTAGCTGGCTTTGGGAAGAGTTGTGGGGTTGGGTCTCCTCCAATAGTGGAGCAGCCACTTTTTGGGGGGTGAACAATTCCCTCGAAGTGGCATGAGCCTATGGAAAAGCAGTTACCTCCACCATTTGGAATCCTGCTAGCCTCACCCTCTGGAATCCCACTTACTAGTATCCCACACTACATTTTAAGCCCTACTGAAGAGTCATAGGCATAGGCATAGGCTGGGGCTTAGAAGGCGGGGCAGTTTCAGGGATTGTTAATAACTGGCTTTGGGGTAGGGCCATTCCCTCCCTCCCCCCGCCCCTTTCCAGGGAACCTAACAGGAGATCTGATATAAATACCTCCTCCAGCTTCCAACAGGCTTCAAACACTTTACTGCTAGGGAATCTGCCCTGTGGAGGTCAGGGAAAAAAATCAAGGTCAGACTCACACATGTGGCTTGGGGGTAGGGAAATACACACACCATCTTCAGTAGGTCTGAACAGCATCTCCCCCTCACAGGAGATCCAGAGACCCCATCCTCCCAATTCTGCCAGAGACTCAAAGACTAAGCACTTTCAGTGATGAAGCCTGGCAGCAGGCCAGCAGGCCAGCAGGCCAGCAGGGCAGCAGAAGGAGGCAAGCAGAGGCAGATCCCGGGGTGCCTTGGGATGTTTGCTGATCCACCCCTTGGCCCTGTGCTGATAAAAGCAAGCCTTGGAGTTCGGCTTGGTACTACCTGTGTGCAGCCAAGCCTAGCAGAGGCAGCCACAAAGTGTAGATCACTTATAGCTTTGGACAGGTTTCAGGTGTGGACATCTGACATTGACTTATACCAGAGTACCTACTGGAAGACCTGAACCCTGCACAAAAAGTGGCTGACTTTGGACAGCATTGCAGCAGAATTCAAAAAGCTTCATTTCTTCTTCTTTTTTTATATTCTATTTATTGTTGTTGTTTTCTTCTCTTTTTTCCTTCATATTTCTTATTTCTCTCTTTTCTAATTCTATAGTTTTGTTTATCTTTTCTTATACTTTTCATTCTGGTTTTCTTTTCCTCATCTTTTTTCTTCTTTCCTTTCATATTTTTCTTTCTTTTTCTTCTCTTATTATTAGTTTCTTTTGTTTTATATTGTCTTTTCTTTTTTCTTTTCATATTCTATTTGTTGCTGTTGATTTGGGTGGTGGTAGTGGGATTTTTTGTTTTATGCTTTGTTTTGTCTTGTTTGGTTCTGTCAGCTTGCATGACATTGTCAAAGCTGAGCCTCACAGTCAGCCAGCCTAATGGTTGATTCCTTGCATAAATAGCCCAAAAGCAATCAAGACCCAATTACAACAAGAGGGCCCATATATAAGGACACAGCACAAATACTGGAAGTCATGGCATATCTATCTGACATATAGAAATAAAAAAAGAGATAGCTGGAATAGGGTAACAAAGAAATAGACCCCAAATGAAAGAACAGAAGGAATCTCAAAAAAAAGCTAATTGAAATAGAGGGAAGCAATTATTCAGAAATAGAGTCAAAATAGACTGGAAGGAATTAAATGTAGGTTGGACGAAGCAGAGAATTGACTAAGTTATTTGGAAGACAAAGTATATTAAAAATAACACTCTATCAGAGCAACAAAAAGAAAAAAACAATTAAAAAGAATGAGGATAGTTTAAGGGAAGTTTGGGACAACATGAAATGTCATAGCATTCTCATCACAAAAGTACAGAAAGGAGAAGAAAGTGAACAAGGGATAGAGAACATATTTGAATAAATAATGACAGAAAATTCCCTAATGAGATGAAGGAAAAAGTCACACAAGTTCAGGAGGCAAAAAGCGTCCCAATCAAGATGAAATGAAAGAGATCCACACCAAGACAAATCATAATTAAAATGGCAAAGGTTAAAGATAAATATTAAAGGCAGCAAGAGAGATATAGTTAGATACCTACAAGGGAGTTCCAATAAGGCTGTCAGGGAATATACTATCAGATGAGAAGGGATTGGCATGAAATATTCAAAGTTATAAAAAGCAAGGAACTTCCTGGCTGGCTTGACTCAGTGGTTGAGTGTCCACCTGTTAACCAAGAGGTCACCAGTTCGATTCCCAGTCAGGGCACGTGCCCGGGTAGTGAGCTCGATCCCCAGTGGGGGGCATGTAGGAGGTGGCCAATTCATAATGTTTCTCTCTCATCGATGTTTCTATCTTTCTATCCCTCTCCCTTCCTTCTCTCTAAAAATCAATAAAAACATTTAAAAAATAAAAGCAAGATTGTGAAACCAAGACTACTCTATCCAGCAAGGCTATCATTTAAAATTGAAGGCAAAATAAAGAAATTTGTAGATTTTTTTTAAAAAAAAGGCTAAACTAGCACATTACCACAAAACCAACATTGCAAGAAATGTTAAAGGGACTGCTTTTAGAAGAAGAAGGGAGAGAGAAAGAGGAACATAAGTATAGAGAAAAAATGGCAATAAATAAGTACTTATCAATAATACCATTAAATGTAAATGGATTAAATGCTCCAATCAAATATATAGGTAGCTGAATGGATAAGAAAATGTGACCAAATATATTCTGTCTACAAAAGACCCACATCAGAACAAAAGACCCACACAAAATGAAGGTGCAAGGATGGAAATAATTTTTCCATGCAAATGGAAATTTGAAGAAAAGGTAGGGTAGCGATACACATATTTCAAAAAATAGACTTCAAAATGAAGGCCAACACAACTGACAATAAAGGTCACTACATAATACTAAAGGGATAGATCCAAAAAGAGGATATAACCCTGGTAAACATATATGTACCCAATATAGGAGCACCTAAATATATTTTTTTAAAAAACAAACTCCTAGCATACTTTAAGGAAAAGATTAAAAATAATACAGTTATAGTAGAGGATTTTAACACCCCACTGATTTTATTGGGCAGATCTTCCAGACAAAAAATCAACAAGGAAACAGTGATCCTAAAGGACACACTAGATCAGATGGAATTAATTGACATTTACAGAACATTTTACACCAAGGTAGCAAAATATACATTCTTCTTAAGTGCACAGGGATCATTCTCAAATGAGAACACATGTTAGGACACAAAAAAAGTGTCTAAAAGTTCAAAAAGATTGAAATCATATCAAGTATCTTCTCAGATCATAATGGCATAAAAACAGAAATGAACTACAGTAAAAACACTCAAAAACATTCAAACACATGGAGGCTAAATACCATATTATTAAAAAATGAATGCATTACCAATGATCAAGGAAGAAATAAAAAAAAAAACTTCCTGGAAACAAATGAATATGAATACACAACATCCCTCAATCTAGGGGACAATGCAAAAGCAGTCATGAGAGGAAAGTTCATAGCACTACAGAGCTACCTAAAAGACAAGAAAAAATTTTAATGAACTATCTAACCCTACAATTTAAAGAATGAGAAAGAGAACAACAAGAAAGGATCAGTGTAAGTAGAAGGAAGGAAATAATAAAGATCAGAACAGAAATAAATGATAGTGGGAATGCAGACTGGTACAGCCACTGTGGAGAACAGTATGGAGTTTCCTCAAAAAACTAAAAATGAAACTCCCATTTGACCCAGTGATTCCACTTCTAGGAATATATCCCAAGAAACTAGAAACACCAATCAGGAAGGATATATGCACCCCTATGTTCATAACAGCACAATTCACCATAGCTAAGATTTGATAACAGCCTAAGTGCCCATCAGCAGATGAGTGGATTAAAAAACTGTGGTACATCTACACAATGGAATACTATGCTGCTGTTATAAAGAAGGAATTCTTTCCATTTGCAACAGCATGGATGGAACTAGAGAGCATTTTGCTAAGTGAAATAAGTCAGTCAGAGAAAGATAAATATCACATAATCTGAGTCATTTATGGAATATAATGAACAACATAGACTGATGAACAAGAACAGATCTAGAGACAGAGAATCATCTATCACACTGTCCAACCTCAGAGGGAAGGTAGGGGAGGGTGGGGGTAAGGGGAAGAGTTCAACCAAAGGACTTGTATGCATCCATATAAGCCTAACCAATGGACCCAGACAACAGGAGGTGAGGGCTTGAGTGGGGGAGTGGAGAGGCAATGGGAGGATAAGGACACATATGTAATACCTTAATCAATAAAGAAATAGAAGAAATAAATGATAATAGAAACTTAAATAAATAAATAACTAAATAAACAAATAAATAAAACCAATAACTTGTTCTTTGAAAGATAAACAAGATTGATGAAACTTTAGCCAAACTCATCACAAAACAAAAATAGAGGTCGACCCAAAGAAATAGAATCTGAAATAACAGAAGAGAAGTAACAACTGATCCCACAGAAATACAGACTATTGTAAGAAACTACTATGAAAAACTACATGCCAACAAACTGGCCAATCAGGAAGAATCAGAAAACTGAAATAGGCCAATAACTACTGTTGAAATTGAAGCAGTAATAAAAAGAAAAGAAACTCACAGAAAATAAAGGCCCTGGTTCAGATGGCTTCACAGGGAAATTTTACCAAACATTCAAAGACATAATACCTATCCTCCTCAAACTTCCAAAAAATCCAAGAGAAGGAACACTTCCAAACTCTTTCTATGGGGCAAGCATTCTCTTTATTCCAAAACCAAATAATGACACTACAAAGAGAGAGAATTACAGACCACTATCCCTGATGATCTTAGATGCTAAAATCCTAATAAAATATTAGCAAATCATATCCAGCAATATATTAAAAAGATCATACGCCATGACCAAGTGGGATTTATTCTAGGGATGCAAGGTTGGTATAATATTTGCAAATAAATAAACACGATATATCACATAAACAAAATGAAAGATAAAAATCACATAATAATATCTATAGATGCAGCTAAAGCATTAAATAAAATTGAATAACCATTTATGATAAAAACTCTTAGCAAACTGGGAATATATGGATAATATCCCAATGTAATAAAAGCCATATATTACAAACCTATAGCCCTCATCATACTCAATGGGAAAAAACTAAAAGTATTTTCCTTAATATAAAGAAAAATGGTGATGTCTGCTTTCACCATATTTATTCACAGTTATCAGATAAGAGAAAAAAATAAAAGGCATCCAAATTGGAAAAGAGGAGGTAAAACTGTCATTTTTCACAGATGACATACACAAAAAACCTGAAATACTCTACCAAAGAACCACAAGATCTAACAAATGAATTTAGCAAAGTAATAGAATACACAATTAATATCCAGAAATCAGTGGCATTTTTATACATCAATAATAAGCTCTCAGAAAGAGAAACTAAGAAAACAATCCCATTTAGTATTGCAACAAAAAATAAGATACCTAGGAATAAACTTAATAACCAAGGAGATAAAAGATCTGTACTCTGGAAACTATAGGATATTGAATAAAAAAATAGAAGAAGTTACAAACAAGCAAAAGCATATACCATGTTCATGGATTGGAAGAATTAACAACATTAAAATGTCCATACTATCCAAAGCAATCTACAGATTCAATGTAATTCTGATTAAAATACTATTGGCATATTTCACAGATCTAGAATGAATAATCCAAAAATTTATATGGAACCACAAAGACTCCAAAGAGCCACAGCTATCTTGAGAAAGAAGAACAAAGTTAAAGGGCCCACAATACCTGATATCAAGCTATAATAAAAGGCCTTTTTGTTCAAAACAGTCTGGTACTGGCATGAGAATGGGCATTCAGATCAATGGAACAAAACAGAGAGTCCAGCAATCAGCCCATGCCTTTCTGGATAATTAATATTTGACAAAGAAGACAAGGGCATACAATGGAATAAAAACAGTCTCTGCCTTAAATGGTGTTGGGAAAATTGGAGAGGTATATGCAAAAAAACAAAACCAGACCACCAACTTACACCATATACAATAATAAATTCAAAATGAATAAAAGACTTCAATGTGAGTCATGAAACCATAAAAATCTTAGACCAAAATATCTATATATATAAAAGCCTAAGCAACCATTGCAACTGAATGGACGACCGAACAGGCTATGTGGGGCGACCAGGCCAGCAGGGGGGTTAGAGGGGGATGATCAAACGACTGAGCAACAGGCTACAAAGATGGGGGTGCCCACAGCCAATAAGGAGGGAATATGCTAATTGAATGCCATGCCCTCAAAGATGGCAGTGCCCACAGCCACAAGATGGCTGGCAGGGCAGGGCAGTTGTGGGTGATCAGGCCAGTGGGGGAGGGCAGTTAGGGGCAACCAGGACAGCAGGAAAGGGCAGTTGGGGGTGACCAGGCTTGCAGGGGAGGGTAGTTAGGGGTGACTGGGCTGTCAGGGAATGGCAGTTGGAGCAGGACCAGGCCAGGAGGGGAGGGCAGTTGGGGGCGATCGGGCCGGCAGGGGAGGGCAGTTGAGGGTGACCAGGCTGGCAGGGGAAGGCAATTGGGGGTGATCGGGCTGGCAGGGGAGGGCAGTTGGGGGCAATAGGGCCAGCAAGGGAGGGCAGTTTGGGGTGACCAGGCTGGCAGAGGAGCAGTTAGGGACAATCAGGCAGGCAGGCAGGCTAGCAGTTGGGAGCTAGCATCCCGGATTGTGAGAGGGATGTCCGAAATTGGAGAGGGTGCAGGTTGGGCTGAGGGACAACCCCCTCCCCAGTGCACGAATTTCGTGCACCAGGCCTCTAGTAGGCAATAAAATCCCAGACATCTTGCATAACAATATTTTTTACTGAGATAGTCCTAGGACAAGGAAAAGAGAAAATAACAAACAAATGGGACTACATCAAACTAAAAAGTTCTGCACAGCAAAAGAAACCATCAACAAAATGAAAATGGAGCTCACTATATGGGAGAATATATTTGCCAATGATACATCTGATAAGGGGTTAATTTCCAAAATAAATAAAGAACTTATACAACCCAACACCAGAAAGACACTACATCAAGAAAACTTAATGCCTCCTTAGTTAAGTTTATTCCTAGGTATCTTAATTTTTTTGGTGCGATGGTAAATGGAATTTTTTTTAAATCTCTTTTTCTGTAAGTTCACTATTGGTGTATAAAAATGCTACAGATTTCTTGGCATTAATTTTGTATCCTGCTACATTGCCAAATTCATTTATTAAGTCTAATAATTTTTTGATGGAATCTTTAGGGTTTTCTATGTAAAGTATCATGTCATCTGTGAATAATGACAGTTTTCATTTTCTTTTCCAATTTGGATTTCTTTTATTTCTTCTTCTTGTCTAATTGCTATGGCTAGCACTTCCAGGATTATGTCAAAGAGGAGTGGTGAAAGTGTCTTCAATAAATGGTGGTGGGAAAATTGGACAGATACATGCAAAAAAATTAAACTAGACCACCAACTTACACCATACACAAAAATAAACTCAAAATGTATACAGGACTTAAACATAAGACAGGAAACCATAAAGATATTAGAGGAATCCACAGGCAACAAAGTCTCAGACATATGCAGAAGCATTATCTTCACCGATACAGCTCCTAGAGCAATGGAAACTAAAGAGAAAATAAACAAATGGAACTACATCAAAAAAAAAAAAAAAAGCTTCTGCACAGCAAAAGAAACCATCAACAAAACAACAAGAAAGCCCACTGCATGGGAGAACATATTTGCCAATGTTATCACTGAAAAGGGTTTAATCTCCAACATTTTTACAGGGAACTCATACAACTTAAAAAAGGGAAGATAAACAACCCAATCAAAAAAAAAAAATGGGCAGGAGCACCAAAGCCCCATTGAAGCAAGTCTTGCCCCAGAGGGGTGTCTCCAGCACAGAAGTTCTCTCACTGCAGACACAGCTGATTCTCACAGCCAATTGGCCTGGAGGTCAATTCCTCCCAGTGATAACTACAACAATCATGCCTTAATTACAACAAGACTGTGCACAAAGCCCACAAGGGAGTGCACCAAGAGTGTCTACCTCAGGTAATTGGGACACAGAAAGGTAATTAGCACAGAAAGGTACTCTATCGACACAGCGAAGCATAAAAAATGCTGAGACAAAGAAACAGGACACAAATGACAGAAATGGAGGAAAGCGAACTACTGGATATAGAGTTCAAAACCACACTTTTAAGGTCTTTAAAGAACTGTCTAGAAGCCGCCGATAAATTTAGTAAGGCCCTCGAAAAGACTGGTAAGACCGCCGATAAATGTAGTGAGATCTTCAAGAAATCTAGTGAGACTCTTGATGTTGTGATAAAGAACCAACTAGGAATTAAGCATACACTGACTGAAATAAAGAATATTATACAGACTCCCAACAACAGACCAGAGGATCACAAGAATAAAGTCAAAGATTTGAAATACGAAGAAGCAAAAAACACCCAACCGGAAAAGCAAAATGAAAAAAGAATCCAAAAATACGAAGATAGTGTAAGGAGCCTCTGGGACAGCTTCAAGTGTACCAACATCCGAATTATAAGGGTGCCAGAAGAAAAGAGAGAGCAAGATATTGAAAACCTATTTGAAGAAATAATGACAGAAAACTTCCCCTACCTGGTGAAAGAAATAGACTTACAAGTCCAAGAAGTGCAGAGAACCCCAAACAAGAGGAATCCAAAGAGGACCACACCAAGACACATCATAATTAAAATGCCAAGAGCAAAAGACAAAGAGAGAATCCTAAAAGCAGCAAGAGAAAGAAAATCAGTTACCTACAAGGGAGTACCCATACGACTGTCAACTGATTTCTCAACAGAAACTTTGCAGGCCAGAAGGGAGTGGCAAGAAATATTCAAAGTGATGAATGGCAAGAACCTACAACCAAGATTACTTTATCCAGCAAAGCTATCATTCAGAATTGAAGGTCAGATAAAGAGCTTCACAGATAAGGAAAAGCTAAAGGAGTTCATCACCACCAAACCAGTATTATATGAAATGCTGAAAGGTATCCTTTAAGAAGAGGAAGAAGAAGAAAAAGGTAAAGATACAAATTATGAACAACAAATACACATCTATCAACAAGTGAATCTAAAAATCAAGTGAATAAATAATCTGATGAACAGTATGAACTGGTGATTGTAATAGAATCAGGGACATAGAAAGGGAATGGACTGTCTATTCTTGGAGGGGGGGAAGGCTTGTGGGGGTGCAGGAAGAGATTGGACAATAATCGTGCACCTATGGATGAGGACAGTAGGTGGGGAGTGAGGGCGGAGGGTGGGGTGGGAACTGGATGGAGGGGAGTTATGGTGGGAAAAAAGAGGAACCAATGTAATAATCTGAACAATAAAGATTTAATTTTAAAAAAAATGGGCAATGGACCTAAATAGATACTTTTCGAAAGAGGACATAAGGAAGGCCAATAGACATATGAAAATATGCTCAAAGTCATTAATCATCAGAGAGATGCAAATCAAAATGACAATGTGGTACCATCTCACACCTGTCAGAATGGCTATCATCAACAAATCAACAAATGAAAGTGCTGGCGAGGATGCAGAGAAAAAGGAACCCACATGCACTGCTGGTGGGAATGCAGACTGGTGCAGCCACTGTGGAAGACAGTATGGAGTCTCCTCAAAAAACTAAAAATGGAACTCCCATTTGACCCAGTGATTCCACTTCTAGGAATATATCCCAAGAAACTAGAAACACCAATCAGA
Organism: Myotis lucifugus; assembly: GCF_000147115.1. Taxonomy (NCBI): domain Eukaryota; kingdom Metazoa; phylum Chordata; class Mammalia; order Chiroptera; family Vespertilionidae; genus Myotis; species Myotis lucifugus. The sequence goes on from NW_005871055.1 coordinate 18,328,195, forward strand.
AAGGATATATGCACCCCTATGTTCATAATAGCACAATTTACCATAGCTAAGATTTGGAAACAGCCTAAGTGCCCATCAGCAGATGAGTGGATTAAAAAACTGTGGTACATCTACACAATGGAATACTATGCTGCTATTATAAAGAAGGAATTCTTACCATTTGCAACAGCATGGATGGAACTGGAGAGCATTTTGCTAAGCTAAATAAGCTAGTCGGAGTAAGATAAATATCACATGATCTCACTCATTTGTGGAATATAATGAACAACATAAACTGATGAACAAAAACCAATCCAAAGACAGAGAAGCATCGATCAGACCATCAAACCTCAGAGGGAAGGTAGGGGAGGGTGGGGGTAAGGGAGAAAGATCAACCAAAGGATTTGTATGCATGCATATAAGCATAACCAATGGACACAGATACCAGGGCAGTGAGGGCATGAGTGAGGGATGGGGGGCAATGGGAGGATAAGGACACATATGTAATACCTTAATCAATAAAGAAAAAAATATTTAAAAAAGTTAATGCTTCCTAATATATATGTGCCCAACCAAGGAGCACCAAAATATATTAGACAGCTACTCACAAAATTAAAGTGAGAAACAGATAAAAACACAATCATATTTTGGGACCTTAATACTTCATTGACAGCACTAGATAGGTCAACCATATGGAAAAATCAATAAAGAAATATCTGCCTTAAATGAAATCTTAAACAAATGGTCATAGTTGACATTTACAGAAATTTTCATCCCAGGACACAGATTATACATTCTTCTCTAGTGTACATAGATCATTTTCAAGGATGGACTATATGTTGGGTTACAAAACTAGCATCTACAAATTCAAGAAGATTGAAATGATATCAACCATGTTCTCTGACCACAATGACTTGAAATTATAAATCAACTGCAAAAAGGAAGTAAAGAAACTCCCAAATGCATGCAGATTAAACAACATACTACTAAAATATGATGAGGTAAAGAAGAAATAAAAGATGAGATCAAAAGATATATATAAACACATTAGAATGACAATACAACACATCAAAACTTCTGGGATGCAGGGAAAGCAGTAATAAGAGGGAAGTTTATATCATTACAGGCTTATCGAAAGAAAGAAAGAAAGAAAGAAAGAAAGAAAGAAAGAAAGAAAGAAAGAAAGAAAGAAAGAAAGGAAGGAAGAAGGAAAGAAAGAAAGAAAGAAAGAAAGAAAGATAGATAAATCCCCAACGTAAACAACCTAACATCACATCTTAAAGAATGAGAAAAAGAAGAACAAAAGGAACCCAAAGTCAATAAAAGAAAAGAAATAATAAAAATTAGAGCCGAATTAAATAAAACAGAGAACACAATGACTATACAAAAAAATTAATAAAACAAAGATCTGGTTGTTTGAAAAGATTACTAAAATTGACAAACCCCTGGCTAGATTCACTGAGGAAAAAAGGGAAGAGAGCCATATAAACAAAACCAGAAATGAGAAGTCACCACAGACATCACAGACATACAAAGGATCATACTAGAATATTATGAAAGACTATATGCCACCAAATTCAATAACCTGGAAGAAATGGATAAGTTCCTAGAATTATAAAACCTTCATAGTTTAAATCATAAAGAATTGTAAAATCTAAATAGACCAATGAGTAGTGAGTAAATTGAAACAGCCATCAAAAACCTTCCCCCCAAAATAGAGGAGAAACCAAGATGGCGGCATAGGTAAACACCGGAGTTTGCTGCCTCGAACAACCACTTCAAAAATACAACTAAAAGACGGAACGGACATCACCCAGAACCACAGGAAGGCTGGCTGAGGAGGGACTCTTCAACTAGAAGGAAAAACAACAGCATTATGAGGCTTAGAGGAGGCGCAGTGTGGAAAATTTAAAGGTACGGTGGTGCGGCGGTGCGCGCGCAAAGCGGGCTGGTGGCTGAGGGCGCGGTTGTCGTTTTCAGTCGGGAGTGATTCTCAGACTCTGGGCTACAGATCCGGGCGAGTCTCTAGGGACCCAGACTCAAACGGGAGAAGCGGGACTGTCTGGCTACAGTCCCTCCGAGGTTTGCAGCGGTTGCGGGGACAGAGAGGCAGAGCCCCTGGAGACGGACTGAGAGCGGCCATAGCTGCTCCCTCCCCCCGCCCTGTTGAGCCCGCCCGCCCAAACCCTGCGCAGAGCCATTTGCCGATTGCCTCAAGCAAAGGCTGGACTAGCGCCTCCCCAGAGGACTGAAGTTTTCCACATAGCTGATTCCTACAGCCATTCGGCCTGGTGGTCAAATCCCTCTAGTGTTAACTACAACAATTAAGGCTTGGCTAGAACAAGACTGCGCACAAAGACCACAAGGGGGTGCACCAAGAAAGCATAAAAGATGCAGAGACAAAAAAAAACATGACAGAAATGGAGGATATGGAGCTAAGAATCGCAATTTTGAGGGCTTGCTATAAACTTGAGTAGAGCCTCACGAAAACTAATGAGACCCTCGATGCTACGATAAAGAAATTAGAAAGTAAGCATACACGGACTGAAATAAAGAATATTATACCCAATAGCAGACCAGAGGAGCACAAGAATCAAACCGAAGAAGCAAAAAACACCCAACTGGAAAAGCAAAATGAAAAAAGAATCCGAAAGTGTGAAGATAGTGTAAGGAGCCTCTGGGACAGCTACAAGCGTACCAACATCAGAATAATAGGAGTGCCAGAAGATGAGAGACAGCAAGATATTGAAAACCTATTTGAAGAAATAATGGCAGAGAACTTCCCCCACCTGGTGAAAGAAATGGACTTACAGGTCCAAGAAGCGCAGAGAACCCCAAACAAAAGGAATCCAAAGAGGACCACACCAAGACATATCATAATTAAAATGCCAAGAGCAAAAGACAAAGAGAGAATCTTAAAAGCAGCAAGAGAAAGAGACTCAATTACCTACAAGGGAATACCCATACGACTGTCAGCTGATTTCTCAACAGAAACTTTGCAGGCCAGAAGGGAATGGCAAGAAATATTCAAAGTGCTGAATACCAAGAACCTACAACCAAGACTACTTTATCCAGCAAAGCTATCATTCAGAATTGAAGGTCAGATAAAGAGCTTCACAGATAAGGAAAAGCTAAAGGAGTTCATCACCACCAAACCAGTATTATACGAAATACTGAAAGGTATCCTTTAAGAAGAGGAAGAAGAAAAAGGTAAAGATACAAATTGTGAACAACAAACATGCATCTATCAACAAGTGAATCTAAGAATCAAGTGAATAAATAATCTGATGTACAGAATGAACTGGTGATTATAATGAATCAGGGACATAGAAAGGGAATGGACTGACTATTCTTGGGGGGGAAAGGGAATGGGAGATTCAGGAAGAGACTGGACAAAATCGTGCACCT
>NW_005871055.1:18331681-18338943 GCF_000147115.1 Myotis lucifugus
GGGCCGGAACTGGAAGGAGGGGAGTTATGGGGGGGGGGGGAAAGAGGAACAAATGTAATCTGAACAATAAAAATTTAATAATAAAAAAAAAAACCTTCCCCCAAAAATAAAAGTCCAGTACTAGAAGTCTTCACCAGTGAATTCTACCAAATATTCAAAGAAGATTTAATACCAATCATTCTCAATTTTTTCCAAAAATTTCAAGAAGGGGCAATACCTCTGAAGACATTCTATGAAGCCAATATCACCCTGATACCACAACCTAGCAAAGATAACACAAAGAAAGAAAAATATAGACCAATATTTCTGATTAATACAGATCCAAAAATCCTAAAGAAAATACTGCCAAATCCAATACAACAGTATATAAAAAATATAATATATTATGACCAAGTGGGGTTCACTCCAGGTGCATAAGGATGGTTCATCATATGCAAATCAACCAATGTAACACACCACATTAGCAATGAAAAGATAAGAATCATATGATCTTATCAATAGATGCAGGAAAAACAATTGATAAGACACAACATCCATTTATGATTAAAACAGGCAATAAAATAGGAATAGAAGGAAAGTACCTCAAACTAACCAAGGTCAAATATGATAAACCCTTAGCTAATATCATACTCAATTGTGAAAAACTGAAAGCTTTTTCTCTAAGATCAGGAACAAGACAAGGTTGCCCACTCTCACCACTCTTATTCAACAGTAGAGGCCTGGTGCACGAATTCGTGCACAGGGGGGCTGGGTTAGGAGGGACCATGGAGGTTGGTTGGTGTGGGGTGTCGGGGGGAGGGACTGCAGGAGGTTGGCCACCTGGCGGGGAGGGACTGCAGGAGGTTGGCTGGCCAGCCCGGATCTAGTTGTGTAGATGTGCTGAGGTAGCAGCAAGCAAAGACCACAGACAGAGTGCCCCAAAATGGCCTGAACACCAGCTACGCTCTGAGGTGGAAATACAGCTCTACTTCGCTGCCTGCACTTGGGCCACCTCCCTCTCCCTGGACCACTTGTCTCTCCTATCTCAGACCACTTGTCTCTCCTATCTCAGCCACACATTTTCTCGGGGTTCCTCCCCCAAGCATGATAGGTAGCTGACTTCGGTCAATGGTGGCACATCACTGAGTGCTATCCAATCAATGGTGAGGAGCCTGGAAATGTGTGGGGCTGAGCTAGAAGTGGCTAATGGGGGACAGAGGGCGAGCGCCGTGGCGTGGTGTGATGGCAGAGGTAAGATGGCGGTGGCGCTTACTTTACATCTTTGCAGTTAGGCTGCTGCCTTGCCCTTTCTGCCCCCTCCAAGCTGCTGTTCTGTCTCGATCAGCATTGGGGTCACTCTCCTCCTACAGGCTTCCCGGACCCAGATTCACCGGTGCCCAGAGTCTTAGCTGGGAGGAGGGACCAGCCCAGGGAGAGGGACCATGGGAGGTTGGCTGTGGAAGCACACTGACCACCAGGGGGCAGCTCTTGCATTGAGCACCTGCCCCCTGATGGTCAGTGTGCATCATAGCAACTGGTCGACTGGTCATTCTGGTCGTTGGGTCATAACAGTTGCTTAGGCTTTTTTATATATAGATAATGCTGGAAGTCCTAGCTGGAGCAATAAGGCAAGAGAAAGAAATAAAAAGCATCCAAATAGGAGAGGAAGAAATCAATTTGTCACTTTTTGCAGATGACATAATTCTGTATATAGAAAACCCTAAGGACCCCACCAAATAACTGTTAGAAACAATAAACAAATACAGTCAAATTGCAGGATAAAAAATTAATGTGCAAAAATACATTGCCTCCCAGTATACTAACAAAACTTCAGAAAAAGAAATGAAAAAAAAAACAAACCAAAACAATTCATTTTGCATTTGCAACCGAAATAATAAAATGCCTAGGAATAAACTGAACAAAAATGTGAAAAACCTATATAGTGAAAATTAGAAAGCATCATTAAAAGACATTGAAAAAGACACAACAAAAGGAAAAATATCCCGTGTTCATGGATTGGAAGAATCAACATAGTTAAAGGGTCCATATTACCCAATTTAATGCAATTCCCATTAAAATCCTAATGTTATAAGAAAAAAATAGAGCAAGAAACCATCAGATTTGTATGGAACCACACAAGACCTTAAATAGCCAATGCAATCCTGAGAAAAAAAGAACAAAGTTGGAGGTATTATGCTACCTGATTTCAAATTATACTACAGAGCTATAATAATCAAACCAGCAAGGCATTGGCAGAGAAACAAACACACATAACACTGGAACAGAATAGAGAGTCCAGTTATAAAACCACATGTATATGAACAGATAATTTTTGAAAAAGGAGTCAGAAACACAAAATGGAGTAAAGATTGTCTCTTCAGTAAATGGTGCTGTGAAAACTGGAAAGCCACATGTAAATGAATGAAACTGGATTATAGTTTGTCCCCATGTACAAAAATTGATTCAAAATGGCTCAAAGACCTAAATATAAGACCTGAAGCAATAAGTCACATAGAAGAAAATATAGGTACCAAACTTAGGGCCCTTGGTCATAGGGAACTTTTTATGAGCTCAACCCTCAAAGGCAAGGGAAGTAAAGGAAAAAATAAATGAATGGGACTACATCAAATTAAAAAGCTTCTGCACAGCAAAAGAAACTGAAACAAACCAAAGAGGCAGTCAACCAGATAGAAGATGTTATTTTCAAACAGTAGCTCTGACCAAGGTTTCATTTTCAAAGTAAATAAAGAACTCATAAAACTCAACACCAAAAAAACAAACAACTCAACCAGAAAGTGGGCAGAGGACCTGAAAATAGACCTCTCCCAAAAAGACATACTAACAACCAATAGATATATGAAAAAATGATCAACCTCTTTAGCATTTAGGGAAATGCAAATCAAACTATAATGAGATACTACCTCACACCTGTTAGAGTGGCCATTATCAACAAAACAAGGAATAACAAGTGTTGGAGAGGTTGTGGAAAAAAAGGCAACCTTCATCCACTGCTGGTGGGAATGTAGACTGGTATAACTGCTACAGAAAGCAGTCTGGCGATTCCTCAAAAAATTGAAAATAGAGCCACCATACGAACCAGCACTCCCTTTCCTGGGTGTACACCAGAAAATCTCAAAATCATGTATTGGTAAATATCTATATACAAGTGACCCAGTGCACGAAATTCGTGCACATTAAAAGGGAATTAATTAGAGGAAATATTTTAATATTGCTATTTGCCCTCTCTCTATAATAGAAGTGTCAGAGATGAAAGAAAATTATTAAAATATATATGAACATCTTCCTCCTGTCAAAGTCTGGGGTGCACCACTGGAACCAGAGTCAAGTGCCCGCCCACTCACATGCACCTCGAAATCGTGTGAGACCCAGACCCAGCCGGCCCCACCCTCATTGGGCTAGATCCAGACCCGGCTGTCCCCACCCTCTTCAAGGCCTGCCGGGTGGGGGGGAGGGGGCGCGCAGCCTCAGGTCGCCTGGCCCAATGCCAGGGTGGGGGACACGGAGCAAGGTTCCCTGACCCGGGCCAGGGGATGTGGCCTGAGGTCCCCCATCAAGCCCTGCCAGGTGGGGGGCACAGCCACATGTCACCCAGCCCGGGGCGGGGTGCACAGCCTGAGGTTCCCCAGCCCAGACTGGGGCAGGGGGCATACCTTGAGGTCCCCGTCAAGCCCCGCCAGGTGGTGGGCATGGACTCAGGTCCCCCGTCACACCCCACCGTGTGGGGGGCTGCGCCCTGAGGTGCCCCGTCAAGCCCTGCTAGGCAGGGGGCACAGCTTGAGGTCCCCTGTGAAGCCCCGCCAGGTGGGGGGTGTGACCTCAGGTCCCACGGCCTGCCGCTGGGGCATGGAGAACAGCTTCAGGTCCCCTGGCCCAGAGCTGGGGCAGGGGTGTGTGACCTGAGGTCCCTCATCAAGCCCTGCTGGGTGGGGGGCATGGCCTGAGGTCCCCCAGTCTAGCGCCAGGGCGGGGAATGCAGCCTCAGGTCCCCTGTCAAGCCCCACCAGGCAGGGAGCGCAGCCTCAGGTCCCTGCTTATTTCACGTTAAGGCTCATTATGGGAACTCAGCCTGTGCTGTGGGCACAGCCATCTTGTGCTACGGAATCCCTGCCTCAGCTGTGGGCGTAGCCATCTTGACCATTACAGCGAGATGGTCAATTTGCATATTCCCTCTTTATTAGATAAGATATAAAACCCTAATATGCAAATAGACCAAATGGCCAAACAACTGAACAACCAAACAACTGAACAACCGGTCGCTATGATGTGCACTGACCACCAGGGGTTGTGCATGGAACATGGCAGGCTTCAGCAGCAGGAGGCAGAGCACAGAACATGGCAGGCGTTGGCCATGGCAAGATGGTGGAACAGGTGAGTGGGGTCGCCAGACCAAGGCGGGGAGCCGGTCACTGTCATCAGGGCAAGCCTCTGGTAGTTACTGAAAATTCTTTTCTCCTGCATGTAGCGGTCCCGCCTGGCACTCGCACCAGCTGCTGGCACCATCCCTGTTCACACCTGTTGCTGGTGCCTGGTACCGGCCCCAGTCACTCAGCGCTGTCAGCGGGTGAGAGCAGTGGCTGCCAGCCCTGATCGCCCCTGATGGCTTCTCCTCCTCCCCCTGCTCCTGAGGGCCAATCAGGGCATTAGCCGCCGCTCACATCTATTGCTGGCGCTGGCCCCAATCACTCCATGCCATCAGTGGCTGTGGGCAGGGCCAGCGCTGTCAGTGTGTGGGAGCAGCAGTGGCAGGAGCGGGGCTGCTGGCAGACAGGCGACCGGGGACCTCGGCGGGAGGGTCCAGGCGGGAGAGCAGAGGATGGGCTGAGACCTGCCTCTGTGTCCACCACAGCCTCGTGGCCCACAGTTCCTTTCAAGGTGCACGAATTTGTGCACTGGGCCCCTAGTACTAGTATATGCACTCCTATGTTATTGCAGCCGGTGGCCAAGACATGGAAACAACTAAAGTGTCCTGCAATAGAGGACTGGATAAAGAAGTTGTGGAACATACTAGTATTCACAATGGAATACTACTCAACCATAAGAAGGGATGAAATAGTAGTGCCACTTGCAACAACATGGATGGACCTTGAAACATTATGCTATGTGAAATAAGTCAGTCAGAAAAAGCTAAGAACTCTATGATTTTACTCATGTCAAGGGCATGTATCTTGGTTGTAGGCTCAATCCCCAGCACTATTTAGAGAGTGTGCAAAGGCAACCAATCAATGTGTCTTTCTCACATGGATGTTTCTCTCTCTGTGTCTATCCTGTCTCTTTCATTTTCTCTAAAAATCAATGGTAAAAAATATCCTAGGGTGAGGATTAACAAAGAAAAATGCTGATCACAACCCACTAAATTGATTTCACAAACCAGTAATGAGTTGCAATCTATACTTTGAAAAACACTGCTCTAAACCAATTAAACTTTGTACTTTACTTCAGGTTTCTTCAATTAATTCGATTCACTTGAGACAAACTATGTAATTTACAAAGTGATAGCTAAGACCAATATATCACCTATTGGTCTACCAACCAATAAGTGTTCTTCCTAGTCACCCATGCAGCCTTACTCTGTATATTAGTATGATTGGTTTCACTGTAAATCTAATAGTCCTTTTCTTTGTCTATAGAAAGTATCTATTTTCAAATGGAGAAAAGAATCCCCACTAAAAAAAATAAATAAATAACTAAATCACATAGTAAAGCTAATAAAAAGTGATTAATGGGATTGGTTGTCAGTGGAGTCCAGCTTCCTTTTCTTAAGAAGTGTGAATAGGACCTCAAATTCATTTTCATTAATATGTTACCACTAAGTATGATGTTTTAGAATACATTTCCTAGTTAATAATTAATCACAAGAGTCTCTCCTAATAGTGGCAGAAAAGAGAATGTGTAGGTATATTTGCGCTGCATGGAGAAAGATTTCCAACAATGACAGCACAGTATAATTTCTTAATGATATAAGAACAACAGCCTTTATGACATCCTGCTAATGTGATCAATTTTTAAAAATACAATCATCTTTGGAAAAACAAGCTTTAGTCTCACCACACCAATAGTGCTTAGTATTCCACAGCATCTCCCCCTTTGGCTCACATATCCCTAAATCTTCCCTATCATATAATACCTGGACTTGTCCTTAAGAGTGCAATCCTATCTAATAAAAGAGTAATATGCAAATTAACCATCACTCCCTCACTCTGTCACAAAGGGCGGCGGCCATGGAGCTGGAGCGAGCAGGAGGCTTGGGTTGCCCTGGAGATGAAGGAAGCCAAGCTTCCCGCCTGCCCTGCCAGCCCTGAGCTCCGCTCAAGGCTACAAAGTTTCAATTATAGAAAATAAATAAATCCCAGATACCTGCTTCCAGCCAGCCTGGCCTCTGCTCAAGGAAGCGCTGGGAGCCTGGGTTGCCAGGGGCAACTCAGGCTTCAAGCCGGACCAAGAATACAAAGTTTCAATTATAGAAGTTAAATAAATCGCAGATACCTACTTCCAGCCTGTGGGCATGGCCAGCCTGAAAACGGCCCTCAGCCCCTCACCCAGGCTGGCCAGCACCCTAGTAGGGCCCCCCACCCTGAAGGGGCTGTGGCCAGCCTGAAAAAGGCCCTCAGCCCCTCACCCAGGCTGGCCAGGCACCCCAGTGGGGACCCCCACCCTGAAGGGGGTGTGACCAGCCTGCAAACACCCATCAGCCCCTCACCCAGGATGGCCAGGCACCCCAGTGGGGACCCCCATCCTGATCCAGGACACCCTTCAAGGCAGTGATTCCCAAAGTGGGCGCTACCGCCCCCTGGTGGGCGCTGCAGCGATCCAGGGGGGCGGTGATGGCCACAGGTGCATTTGTTTTAACTTTTTTTGTATTACCTTTCTATTCTGAGTTCAATAAATAGTTTCATAATTTCAAACTTCAATGTTTCTAATTTACACCTTTCTTTACTATATTTTACGAAAAAGGTAGAAACATTAATACATATATCTTTCTGTTTAATTGCTATTAAAATTTTTTTTCCTTGTGATTATTTTATTTCTTTTATTTTTTTATTTTTTTATTTATTTATTTTTTAATTAAATCTTTATTGTTCAGATTACATTTGTTCCTCTTTTTGTTCCCCCATAACTCCCCTTCTCCCAGTTCCCGCCCCACCCTCCGCCCTCACTCCCCACCCACTGTCCTCATCCATAGGTGCACGATTTTTGTCAAGTCTATTCCCGCATCTCCCACTCCCCTTTCCCCCCAAGAATAGTCAGTCCATTCCCTTTCTATG
>NW_005871055.1:18340269-18363395 GCF_000147115.1 Myotis lucifugus
CACCAGGGGGCAGACGCTCAATGCAGGGAGCTGCCCCCTGGTGGTCAGTGCGCTCCCACAGGGGGGAGCTCTTGCTCAGCCACAAGCCAGGCTGATGGCTGCCCAGCCCCACGGTGGTGGCGGGGAGCCTCTCCCTGCCTCCTCAGCAGCACTAAGGATTTCAGACTGCAGCTTAGCCCTGCTCCCCGCTGGCAAGTGGACTTCCCCCGAGGACTCCCAGGCTCCCAGAGGGATGTCTGCCTCCCAGTTTAGGCCCGTTCCCCCGGGGAGCGAGCTTAAGCCAGCAGGTGGACTTCCCCCAGGGGGTCCCAGACTGCGAGAGGGCATAGCCCAGGCTGAGGGCCCCCCCCCCCCCCCCGCCCCCGAGTGCACAAATTTTTGCGACTGGGCCTTTAGTACTCATTATAATTAATTAGTTTATCATTATTTGTTTTATGTCTGCTATCCCACTTCGACTGGCTAATTCACTGTGAATTCACAATTCCTAGTCCAGTGTGTACCACATCAACAGTACCCAATAAACACTTATTGAAAGAATGGATGAATGGATGGACAAAAGTGAATAAATATATTAGAAATGTAGATTATCCCATTTTTTCTGCTTTTAAGTAAAGATAGAGACAAATAGCACAACTGACACACTCTCTTTGTATTTCCTGAAAAGCAGGCTCCCTTGTCTCCTATTCATCCAAACCAACAGTTTCTGAGCTATGCTCAACTTTCCCCCATTGTGTCCCATTTAGCTAATGTTTATGGGGTTCCTGCCATGGGTCAGCAACTATAATATCTATTTGATCCACATGTTCTTCTCCATTTGTTGTGCCACAGTTTTGCTATTTCTCCCTTAGATTATGGCAGTAGCCTCTTAAATCTTTCCTGCATCATGCTCCAATAATGTCCCTCCTATCTATTCTACACATGGCTGCACAAATAATCTTCCTGAAATATGTTATTCCCTTGCTCAAAATCTTCAAAGCCAAACTCTTTACTCTGGCATACAAATACCCACCTTTGTCCTAGGTTCATTTCCCTGACATTAATTCTGTACCTCACTTATATAGCAAAATCTTTACATTTTGCTAAATGTAAAATGCTGTTTCTTCACTCTATAACTTTGAACACTCTGTTCCTTCTTGAAATATTATTCCCATTTTTTTCACCTGAGCTATTTCTATTTACTTTTAAGGATCCAATGTATTTGATACCTTTTCAATGAAACTCTTCAGTCCAATGACCCTTTTCACCAATTATTCTCTTAGGCCTTTGTTCCTTTTCTGTGCTCCTATTTCACTCTATTACAAGTTTATAACAACACCTATTAAAATGTACTGTTATTGTTTATTCACATGCCTATTGTTGCTCCTTCCACAAGACATCAAAGCCCTTCAGGATGAATATTAGTGAGCAAAAACAAAGAGTTGGGCATTAATCTATTTTTCTATTTATCATTCTTATCACAGATATTATCTGTCAGATTTAATAGTTTCTGTAAATATAATCCAATTTAGTTAGTTTATGAAAAAAAAGAATTATTCCAAGGTGTAAGGCAGCAAACAAAATATCTAGGAGAGGCAGGTTGTGTAGTTAGATGTTACTTAACCAACAACTCTCAGTTAGTAGAACATTCAGTCCCTGTAAGGAACTGTTCTAGCTCAAGTCTCACTCCCACTGCTCCAGGGCAATGCTATGGTCAGTTCCTTTATCAAAGTTTCCCAGAACAATCAAACTTATACCATCACAATTGCCAGAAGATTCTATCTCTACATACTTATACCAACCACTCTTACTTACTTTCTCCTTCCAAGTTGCATCTTGGTGATACTCTGCACAACTGATGTAGTGCTATCATATTGCACAGAGCCTGTAAGTCATATGCTGAACCACTCCATGCAGATTATATATGCTTGAGGAAGCATTCCTCATGTGTAGAATTCTAGCTGCAAATGAGTCTGGGAAATGTAGTTTTAACCTTCTTCAAAAGTTCAGGAAGCCAGGCAAAAGGGGGCTGGAGTTAGCAATGAACCAGCCACTTTGCACTATACTCTCACATAAACGCCTAATAAATGATGAGGAGGTATGAACAGATAGAAGGATAAAATATAAAAATCATAGTTACCATCTTAACTTCTCCAAATTATGCTATAATAATTCATATTTAGCTTTTAATTAACAAAATATACTGTTATTCCTTCAAAATGTTATTTATTTTCTTCTTTTCAGACAATTATTTCTTTTGCTCTGTCTTTAGAACATTATCTGCTTCAAAATTTTTCTAATGCTCATACTATCTACATGTTTCTTCCAATTTAGCTTGTGATTTGAAACATACTATATTCCTTTTTATTTCTGTAGGAATATAAACCCCTCTGATTATAACATGTATTGACTCTGACTGACAAACAACAACAAAGACTCTTTCAAATGTGCAACCATAATTCTAAGCTATTTCTATCATAATAGATACAATGAACACAATTTTGTTTTCTCTTTCCATGTTTGGTATCTTTATAATGCATTAATAAACATAATTAAGCTATCTACTTTAGGCATTTTAAGTATAGAACTCTTGTAAAAAATCCATAAGCACAAATAAATCCTTTTTTTTTTTTTTAACCTATGTTTTAGTTTTTGTCTCCCAAAGATCAAGCCCCAAATTAGTAATCTTCTATTGCCTTTTAGGTACCAGACTAAGTTTCTAAAGATAAAATTTGGTTTAGTGATATAATTTACTCTATCCTAACTCAGCCATTGATTTATTGAGTGATACAAGTGAGTAATGTAAAATATAGAAAGTATTAAAGGTTAAGAGGATAAAACTTTGGTTAGCTAGAGCCAAGAGAAGATTTTATCCTATATAATAAAAGCTTAATATGCAAATTGACCGAACGGCAGAATGACTGGTGGAACGACCAGTCACTATGACACGCACTGAACACCAGGGGGCAAACGTTCAATGCAGAAGCTGCCCCTAGCCTGCAGGCCCCAGGCCAGCCAAGGTGGGTGCCAGTGGGGGCCCCCCAATCACCCCGCTGGTCACCCCACAGATCAGCTCTGATCGCTGGCCAGGCCTAGGGACCCTATTCGTTCACAAATTTTGTGCACCGGGCCTCTAGTTATAACAATAATAATGTGAACTCATCCTAATATATAAAAACCCAGGGTCTGTAACGACAGAAGGCTCAACCAACTGGAAGTCAGTCCTGCAGTCAGTGCTGGGTTGCCGTGGTGACCCAGCACTGACTGCTGTTGCTGCAGGTGCAGCGACCCAGCACTGACTGCCAAGGGGGCTGAAGATCAGGCCCAGAGAGAGGCCTGCAGAGAGAGGCAGGGTCTGATCCGCAGCCTCTGTGGCAGCTGTTGATCAGCCATTGCCTCTCTCTTTCTCTCCCAGCTTCGCCAGCAGCCACACTTCTGTTTCTCCCCAGGCCTCCACAGGGGCTGCTGATCAGCCCCGCCTCTCTGATCAGGTCTGGAGATAGGCCCGGAGATGCTGACTGGCATAGAAACCAACCTATCAACCAAATCTGGGTGAACTGTAAGGAGCCAATGGCTGCCTAGGAGGTGGAGCTTTTGACACTGATTGGCATAAAACCGACCAATCAGAACCTAATCTGGGTGAACTGCGAAGGCAGAACCTAAGGTAGGGGCTGAGGAGGGGTTTTAAGGGCAACAGCTGTTTGTGTAAGGTGTAAGAAAGCAGTTCAATTTTTTAATAACTGGTTTGGTAGTATAGTGCATATGGCTGGCTATCAGTCCAGATACAGAGATTATGTATTTTTGTCTGCCAAGAGCATCTCCTCCTGCTGAAAAAGGCTCCCCCCCCCCACCCCCATTTAAGCACTCCTATCCTATATAATCTATCTATACTAATAAAAGGGTAATAAGCTAAGTAGACTGGGTCAACCGGCCATCTTCCAGACATCCAACTTCCTTCCAAACAAAGCCATTGTAGTGTGGGCAGAGGCAGAGAGGGCAGTTGGGGGTGAGATCAGGCCTGCAGGGGAGGGCAGTTGGGGGTGATATCAGGCCAGCAGGGGAGGGCAGATGGGGGAAACCAGGCCGGCAGGGGAGGGCAGTTGGAAGCGAGATCAGGTCAGCAGGGGCGGGCAGTTAGGGGCAATCAGGCAGGCAGGCAGAGGCAGTTAGGGGTGATCAGGCAGGCAGAGGGGTTAGGGGCAATCAGGCAGGCAGGCAGATGGGGTTAGGGGCAATCAGGCAGGCAGGCAGAGGCAGTAGGGGCGATCGGCAGGCAGGAGAGCGATTAGGATCCAGCAGTCCCAGATTGCCAGAGGGATGTCCCCCATTGGAGAGGGTGAAGTCTGGATGTCCCCCACCCATGCAAGAATTTCATGCACTGGGCCACTAGTTTTTATATAATTCTTTATAATGTTTTAAAAAGTGCTTCTCTTAATAAATGATGTTTACAATATTTCTTGGAAGCAATTGGGTATTCTATTTTGAAGACAAGGAAACTTAATTTAAACTAAAACAATAAATATATATATTGAACACCAATAATATGCCAGGTACTGTGTTAGGTGTTATAGTTACCAGTCTAATGGGAGAGATAGTATAATTAGCATGTAATAAGTGCCATGATGGGAAAGCATAGAGCAGAATAAAGACACTGGGGTAGAAAAAGTGCAAAAGGCAGCTCTTAGCTCAATCTTCCAGTGAAAGTAAGAGTAGCATCTAAACCACTGGTTCTCAACCAGTGGCAATTTTGCCCTCAGCTACCAATCCTGGGACACTTCCCAGTGTCTGGATATATCTTTGATTGTCAAATTGGGGTGGTGGGCAGAACATGTTCCTGGTCCTCTAGCAGGCAGAAACTAGAACTACTGCTAACCCCCTGCAGAAAAAAAAATTATTCAGTCCAAAATGTCAATAGTGCTGCAGTTGAGAAACCTTGATCTAAGCTGAGAGCTGATACATGACTAGTAGTTGGCTAGGTAGAGGTATAAGGGAATGATATGGCAGGGTACAGTGTTCCATAAAATGAAAACTATTTACATGAAGGTCCTCTACATTGATTAATTAATTAAGCAATTTTTATTTTTATTATAAAATACACATAACATAAACTTTACCACTTTATTTTATAATCTTTATCTTGATTCATGAATATGATTTTATTTATTTTTGAAAGAGGAAGGGAGAGGGAGAGAGAGAAATCAATGTAAAATGTAAGAGAGAAACACTTATTGATTAACCTGACAGGGCATTGAACCTGCTAGCTGGCCAGTACCCTTACTGGGAATCAAACACGCAATCCTTCAGTGCATGGGATGACTCTCCAACCAACTGGGGCACAACAGCCAGGGCTAACTTGACCATTTTAACCACTTTTAAGTGGACAGTTAAATGACATTAAGTACTTTCATATTTCTGTGCAATCATCACTATCATCCATCTCTGGGACTTTTCATCTTCCTAAATTTAACTTTGTATTCATTAAATAAGAATTCCTCATTCCCTCTTCTCCAGTGCCTGGAAACCACCATTCTACTTCTGTCTCTATGAATTTGACTACTCTAGGAAACTCATATAAGTGGAATTATACAGTATTTGTTTTTTTGTGCCTAGCTTATTTAACTGAGCATAATGTCCTCAAGGTTCATCCATGTTGTACCATTGTCAAATGTTCCTTCCTTTTGAAGGGCTGAATAATATTCATTTTATGTATATATCACATTTTATCTATTTATCCATCAATGGACACTTGAATTGCTAGGCTATTGTGAATAATGTTGCTATGAACAGGGGTGTACAAGTATCTGTTGGAGTTCCTATAGTCAATTGTTTGGGGGATATATCCAGAAGTCATTCACAGATTACTTTTATGCACCAATTAATTTACTGGCATTGTTCTAGTGCTTGGTGCATGGTAAGAAAAGTACCTAAGATCCTTTCTGTCATGAAACTTTCATTATGGCGAAGGAAAAAAATACATGAACAAGACATTTCAGAGAGTCTTATAAAGATAATAAAAGGAAGTGATCTGAAGTTGAATATAACTAGCAGTTAGAGTGCTAGGAAAGGATTGGTAAACAGGAATGGCAGTAGAAGACTTATAATACAGGTAACCTGGTAATGGCTCTGTATTTCATTTTATGCACAATGAAAAGTTCAGAGATGTTAATTGCCCAAGGTCACACAACTAATAAATTCTACGGGCAATCTAAAGTCCAGTATCACTGCCTCTCCTTACCATACAGATTTTCTTTGGAGCTATAAAACTGGATAAGGGCACATGTTTATCAAACACAGCAAACTGCAGTCTACTTCTTTGATATCTGGTCTTTTCCATCTGCTTTTATGATTCTCTCCAGAATCAACTTTATAAATGGTAAGAGGACATTTTAATGTTCTACTTTACTCACATTCATTCTATACCCAGCTTTGATGCTGATATTCCTCTTTGCTTATTTAAAGAGATTTTCTGTAAGTACAAGATACAATAGTATTGATTCTAAAAAGAAATGTCATACTTCCCTATAGCATAGCTCTGAAATAAACTCCTTCTATTCCATTAGAAAAAAATAAAAATCACATATGACCTGAGTAAGTAATATTTGAGAAAATAGAGAGGTGTCTAACAATAAGAACTCTGTTTCTCCTAAGCCTTGTTTTCATTCAAAGTCATAGGCAACATATATAAATATTGCATGAAACCTGTTTTACAAGGAATCACTGTCTATGATGATTTATGGAGAAAGAGGTCCATTGTTAGAGTCTACATTTTCAAATATTACAAGCTTTAGTTTTCTAGCAAGAGGAAAAAAGTGACCCTTTTTCATTGGGTAATGAAAATATGAGTTAATGTGTGCAGTTAAGATTATAAAAGATTCTTTATTAAACAATGTATCAGGTGACAAAATGTACATTAATTCAATTCAAAATTCAAAGCTCATTGGTTGTAAGAGCAAGAATAAGTTATGACACAAAGTTTATATCAGGAAAAAATGTATGTTTTCTTATATTCTCATTTAATATTTTGCTGTACAGTGTGCTATTATAGAATTAGTCTTAAAAATGTTTTACAGCCCTGGTTGGGTTGTACAGTTGGTTGAACATTGTCCTTAGGTGAGGATTAAAAAATAAATAAAATAAAAATTTTAAATGTTTTATGAAAACAGGAAAATCTTGCTGAATATATTTGCCCCATCAGCAACTGGTTGCTGAAAAAGTATGTGTAACCACTTTGATAGGTGCTATTAAAAGTTTTATATATCATTCTTAAGTGAAACATTTTTCTATTAACTGATTAGTCTGGAATAAAAAAATACCCTATGTGAAAAGATTTAACATGCTTTAGAGAAGTTTTACTTTATTAAAATTTCATAATTACTCCTAGGAGGTCTCTTATTTTTATCATTTAGAATTGACCTCAGATATAGTACTTCATAAACACATTACTTAATGTACTACTACAGATATCAAAAGGAATTTCCAATGCCTTGCTTTTCACAGAATCTACTTCTACCTCTCATATTACAATCCTCAGCCTTCTTTTTGCTTATTCAATATTCAACACAATTTTATTAAGTGTCAGACACTGTGCTTCACATTAATGATACAAAGATGAACAGGAAAGGCAAGATTACTTTTTTGTGAAGTGGAAAGTCCGGTTGGAGAGACAAACTAGAAGTTTACAGGAATCATGATAGGAAAAATAGGTTACCATTGGGGCACATAATAGAAGTATCAAAACCAGGATAGGGAGGAGAAATGAAAAAGGGAAAACATCCCAGAGGAAGATACATTTATCTCACCCCATAAGTATTTCCCCAAGGTCTAATCATTACCAGAGGAAGAACTCAGATTTTGAATATAGGTTTTAAAACCAGTTCTATGTGACTCTTCTAAATTATATGCTCAGTACCCCTCTATCCCCAACTGATTCAATCATGAGCTGATCTTGCTTCCTTAAATATATTAGTTATGAGCCTGAGGGGGGCCCAATGCATTATGCCTCCTAAGATATAATATTATGCCCACTACCCGAAATTCACTGGGCCTTAGCAGTGAATTTCAAATTTTAGTAAGACTGGAGCACACTCTTGAACACCAAGACCCTGACCCTCTGCAGCTCTTGATAATTTCTTCCACTCTCATTCCCACCTTCACAGGAGTCAAAAGGTCCAATTCCCAGTAACTTCCATTATAGGATGGATTCATGATCCAAGTCAGACAAAAGTCATAAGAATTTCCTCTAGTCTCACCTCTAAAATTGGACCTGAGAAAAGAAATACCATTTCATCAGGAGGTAACCACATCCCCATGAATATTATGATATAGTAGGCACTGCTAATTGTCCTCTTACTTGGGGTAGGTATTTATATCTCTGTGTTCTTTGTTTGCAAGCAACACAAATCATTTTGAGCTTCTTTAATGGAAGAGAAAAAAATGAAGCTCAGAAACCAGAGCTATTCTGGGCATTGAGGCCACTACTGGGAAAATCTACATTGAACACATTCCCCCCAAGACTTCAGTTCTAGAGAGATGGCATCAAGTTTGCTAAGCTTAGGCCATATGCCCACCCATCAGCCAGAAAAAGACAGCTGTCACTATTGACTACATCCAAAGCACATTGGAAGAATAGACACTGAACTGCAAAAATAAAAATGTTCACTATAGAAATCAGTCTTGCTGCTGAGTGAGTTCTCAGAGTCCCGATCTTGTGGGTTCATAGTTTATACCCTTCTCTGCACTTGCCGGTGTAAAGTATTAGCATGCCTTCTAATTGGTTCCATATAGGTTCCAAAGCTCTCAACATATGAGCACCAGAGTCATTGAAGATATAGCTCTCAAATAAAAATGAAGTCTAAATCATGGAAGAAAAACTGCCATTCTCCAAAACCGTAAATTTTTAAGAACTAGCCATGTAAATAACAATGATAACCCACTAATAAATCCTCTTGTTACATAAAAGAAAAATTCTGTACGCTCTTGACATTTAGAGCAGGTCCTGGAAGAAAAAATTATATTCTATCCAAGCACTCAATAGTTAATCAAAATAGTAACTAGTAATTCCTTTTCCTATTCAGGTAAGAATTTTTGAGCTCTTTTCCTCTTGCATTTTTGAGATGCCTCCAAATAAATTGTCATGAGTGCAACACATTACATCTTTTCTTTTGGGCTCTCACCAATAACCACCATGCAAGATAGACATCTTGTGATGTCAGATCATTCTGTCTTCCTTTCTTTATTTACAAAAAGGCAGAAAATACTAAGAGTCTGTTTTTTATTTTCATCATCCTTAAGTGCTTAAATGTTGGTCATGGTGACAATCTTTGGAGTGAACTATTTCAAGACTTAAATATGGGAGGTCTGATACTTATCATACTTATCACTATGACAAAACTCAGTATGGATGATCCTGAAAAAGAAGAAAGAAGATGATGATAGCAATAATAATACTAGTATGCAATATATGTTGAGTCTTTGCTGTGCACAGTTTCTTCCCTGAGCATTTCACCTGCATATGCTTTCATACTAGTGGAATGATCGAGGAGAGAGGGATAAATACAGGAGAGAGAAGTAGGTGAGAGAAGGTATCATTACTGGAGCCAAGTCCATGAGTAGATGGAAAGGAGTGAGAGGATAGGCTCCAGAGATTAAGTGGAGAAGTTGACCTTAAGAAAGAACAGGGCAAATCCATCCATTATAGCAATGCTAAGAGACTAGTACAGGGGTCCGGCCATATAAGGCCCTCAAAATCATTTGGTCTGGCCATTCCAAGACATTAGGAGTGAGTTAATTAAATGTTGGACCAAATATTGCAGGCTAATTTTTAAGTTAATAATTTTGTATGGCCTGTGAATGATGTTATAAATAAATATCCAAATGGCCTTTGGCAGAAACAAGATTCCCCAACCCTGGACTAGTCAATAGACTTTGAAAGAAAGGGGTTATATAATATCTTTTCTTTTATCCTGTCTAATTCAATAACCAAGGAAGCAACACTATACACTTCTTAAGATAGAATGTGTCTATCTTCTTTACTGAGGTAGTGGGCACAAAACCTGAAATGGAAAAGATGCTTGATAAATATTTTATGAATGAATTGATGACTAGACAGATGAATGGATCAATAAGGAATTTATGACATTTTATATATAGTCCATATTAATGATTTTTCCTCACAGAATTCTGTTACACATGTATAGCAGTCTCATACTTGCCTATTGGCCAAGCTCTTACTCAGAAACCAAAGGAAATCTCACAGGATGTTTTCACTAAGACAAAAAAAACAAAATAAATATTATATATTATCAGTAGATACTTATAAGCACCTAATGTTTCCCAATCTACCATAAGTGTCTTTCTTTATCACTTCCTGGCTTAGTATGAGCAATATTTTAATACTAAATTTTTCCATGAACAAGAAATCTGAAGTAGTGACTCTAGGTTACGTTCTACTCTCTTTTCTCCAGGAAGTTACTCCAGTTGAAGTATGAATGCAGGTCATGTGACTACTCATGTTGTCCTTTGTTTACCTGATTCAACATCTTCTACTAGGATGTCCTGTTTTGGACCATGAGGGTGCCCACTTACCCCTTGGATTGGTCAAAGGGTCCCAGACTTCCCTTCCAAATTATCAAAAATCCTCTCTATAGAACAAGAAGCCACAGTTGCTACAAGACGATAAATCAGTAAAGTCCTCTTTTAATGCCCTAACCTACCCTTATTTCCACATAATCTTTCCACAGACAGTAACTCATCTTTAGAGGAAGACTTATGTCTTATTTGATATCTTCACTGCTTAGCATGGTATCTGTTGAAGGAATGAACACATGATTGACTAATGAATAAATATTGAATTATCAAACAGTGACCACCCTAGTTATTGGAATTCAATTTCTGCTCCATGCTGTAGGAGATGCCTAACACTGAATCTTTGCCTCAGGATCTGCCCTATCTATGGGGGTTCTCCAGCCATGACCAGCATGGCTAGAGAGTGAATGAGTCCTGAGTAGGGGCGACTGGGGATTGAGAAAAAGAAAGACACAGAGACAGTAAGTAAAGCTGGGACCAGGTGGGACACTGTTCTCAGATGGAGAGACAGTGACCCAGAGCTAATGCAGCACATTTATTATATATAGCATGATACCAGGAAGTTTTACTAGAGTTTAAGATAAAGGAAAGTATGTGAAATCATGCTTAAAGATCAAGCTACAATTCTTTATTCTTGTGGGTTCTCATAATTGTCAGGCCTGGAGCCTGGATAATTGCATCCACCCCTAGCGCCTGGCTGAACTTAGATAATGACACCCACTTCCTGGTGCCTGAGCTAAAAGTCAGGACTGACAACATTTCTGCCATTGGCAAGGTATGTTTCCAGGACATGGCTTTGCCAACACTGCTGGACTCAGCCGACGACCTTTGCTCAGGTGCTCTCCCAGGTGCTCTCTACACCTATCTTTACACATTCTTTCCCAAAAAAATTAGCAAGGCACCAAATTGTCCTCCTGGACCTATGTATTCCACTAAGCAGAAAAAAACAAATCACATAAGGAATCTCAGTATCTAGATTTGACTGATATAACTAAGAGAGGGCAAATATATTCAATGCTTCTCCCATAATCTACAATCTGCAGAAGGCTGATTTCAATTTTCCTGGAGGTATTCATGGCATCTCCTGTACATGATTCCTTTTCCAACATTTTCATCCATAGCCTACATTAAGTTTGAAATGCTTTTAACTAAGTGCTCTGGAAATTGTGTCTACCACTAATTCCTTATGATAGTTACAGATTTTCTTTGCTTTTTCTGAATACCACAATCAAAATAAGCATTAACCAGCCTTAAATTATAAAATAATTAAAATGATCTACTTTCCTATTTAGATTAAGTATGGGCCAAATTCAATATTCTTTCTATAGAAGCGAAGTATAAGAGAACCAGATTATAAATCAGTGAAAACAGACTCTGTTCTAATATTTAAATTTCTATGATTTGGAGAAAAGTACATAACTTCCTCCTCACTCTTTTCCATATTTAAAATAAGGTGTTTTCTTTCTAACTGATAACAAATTGTGGCAATTGTTGAAATGATGGTCAGAAGTATTTGTGGATCTTAATAACATTATCAGTTTACTTAAGTAATAATAGCTTCTTGACATCTCCTGCACACGATTGTTCTTTCAAACATTTTCTTTGGTAAAGTCCACATTAAGAATGAAAAGCTTTTAACTAAGTGTATAGAGAAGAGAGGCAGGCTTTTTAATCATTTATATAAAGGAATTAATAATGAACATTTTGTAAAACATCCATAATTGAGACAATGCATGCTCTAGGGGAAAAAAATAGCATCCCATTACTCTAGGGGCCAGAGAGAAAGAGACAATGAGCCAGTTCTGAGCCAGTTTCCATGAGCCAGGCCATCTCCTAGGCTATGTCCACTGCTCTTTTCATTTTAACTCTCACAATAGCCCTTTGATGCAATTTCATTAGCTCTACTTTATATAGAGGAGAGGTTACTTCCTCAAGACATCTAGCACTGTATTTTAATAAAACACAATTAAATATTTTTAATATTATTGTTTTTCAAGTGTAACATGGTAAGATTTTTGGATCCTCTATAATCAGAAATCTTGCTTCTCTTGCTGAATTCTATGTAACATTTTGACATGAAGGTAAGTAGAGGGTAAATCCACCTCAAGGAAGCCACGGCTATGAAATAGGAAAGTCACTGTCAGAAAGAAAGAGGAGAGGAAGACCAAGTAGAGTGTAAAAAGTAGAAGAAAGAGATGGAGAGAGGGGGGAAGTAGTCATATATGTATCAGGAGTTCCCCCTCAACTTTCCATTTATGTCACCCCACACCCCAGCCTGAGTTCACAACCCAGTGAGATCCTGAGGAAAAAGCCCAAATCACAGAAATTATTTTCCCTATGCTACATTTATAACTTTAGAATAGAGACTACATCTCCAGATGCCCTCACCACCCACTTCCTAAAGGCAGCCTCAGGAGATTGCCATGGTTGTGCATCATAGTTAAGCTGAAAGTCTGAGTTAATGCTCCTAAGTTGTGCGTGGCTTTCAGCTAGTGTGTAGAAGATGCAGAGGCCCCTGTATGATTCTAGATTATTGAGCAAAATAGTTGAGCAGAGATTCAGGGCACTTCCTAGAGGAAGTTGCTGCACCAAGAACCAAGTGATATCATCACCAGAGATACCAATAAGGCCCTGAAGCTCTGATGAGGCCCTTCAGCAGAGAGAGGCTAGTCATCCCAGGTAAGAGACCACCCTTTTCAATCATTTATAGAAAGAAATTAATAACAAACATTTAACAAACCATCCATAATTAAAATAACTCATGCTCCATACACTCTCTATACACAATATTGCATTAAACCTAAAGACACTGAGATATCATCATTCATGTCAAGTTTAAGACTTTCTCTATAACACAGTAGACTCACGATGATGATTAGATATGTTTAGGAACAAAATCATATTTTCTTTGAACATTTTAGTAATAGTATGACTAAATGTGCAGGCCAACTACAATATGATCATAAAGATAGCCAATACTGAGGCCATGACTCTCCATAAAACAAAAAGACCACCTGGAAATTGTCAGCAGAGATCATAGACCTCAGACAACTAAGTCAGAGCCAAAAATAAATACCTCTTCACTGCTTTCCTACAGCAAAATTTTAGGTGATAGAACATTCATTCTTAGGTCTGTGGTCTTAACATTTTTAGAAATGAGACTTTATCACAGATAAATTTTCTCCAAGATCACATAGTAGAAAGCCAACCCTTTACATATGTGCCACCAATTTGACTGTTGTGTTAACATTACTTTTTTCTACTCAAATTGTTTAATATAAACTAAAATATTGAGTTAAAGGGATAGTGATGGAGCAGATTGTACTTCATTTAAGCCTTGCTGTGATTAAAGAGATAGTGGCTATTATCCAATCACAACTAAAGGAAAATTGTGTGATTACTAAAACAGGTGAGAATTTTTCTATGAATATATATCAGACTGGCATTGTTCTATTCAAGTTGTGACGTAGGGCCAAAAGGTAAATAGGTCCAAAGAAAGAAACTCTAGATATTTTCATAAGTCCTAAATGACATTGCTCATTTATTCATTCAAAAACATTTATTGAGCCCTTTTGTGTTCCAGTTACTTCCCTAGGCACTAGCAATGCAGCAGTGTAAATATAGAAAATACCTTTCCTGAAGGAATTTATATTCTGGCTGAGGAAATAATAAATAACCATACAAAATAAAGATCATAGAGTGGTGTTTACCCTAAAGATAAATCAAAATAAAGCAAGGTAAGATGAAATAGGAAGGTGAAACAGAAATTTTATATAGAGTGGTCAGGAAGTACCTCTCTAAATAAGTTAATATTTGAGTATATATCTAAATTAAGTGAGAGGGAGATTCATGCAAAGATCTTAAGGGAAAAAAAATATTCCATGCAGAGGAAATAGTAAGTATAATGGCCTTGAGGTAGACCCTACTTTGATATGTTAGAAGCATAACTATTAGGTCAGTGTGGCTTGAGTGAAATAAATGAAGGGGTGGTGGAAGATGAGATCAGAAAGTCGCCAAGGATTAGTTCGTATAAGACCTTTTAGGCAAAGTAAAGCAATGAATTATATTCTAAGTGTGATAGGAAGTCATCAACAGTTTCAAACAAGGAAATGACCAGGAGATATATATATATATATATATATATATATATATATATATATATATATATATATAGACTGAGACAACAGGATCTGTGAATAACTTTAATGTTGGTTGTGAGAGAAAAAAATCCAAATTGGCTTTTTGGTTTTGGTCTCAGCAACAGATAAATGGAGCTAATATTGACCAAAATGGAGAATACTTGGGAAGGGTCTTATTGTGTGGGTAGAGAAAGTGTGTTTTGGGGGGCAGCAGTGGTGGCTAGGAATGGAGCATCACCACCACCAAGACTGGCCTTGGACATCACCCCAGATCTGCACAGTGATCTACGTGCCAGTGCACCTCAGCAGGACCTCGCAAGGGACCCCAATGCAGGCTCTAGGATCCCCACAGTGAGTCACAGAGATTGCAAGCCACCCCCACCATGAGTTCTGGAGCCCTGCAGTGAGTCACAGAATCATACATGACCCCTGCCATGGGCTCTGGGAACTGCAGTGAGTCACAGAGTTGTATGCCACCTCCGCAGCAGGCTTCAGACTATGCAGTGAGTCCTACATCAGTGGGAACTCTCAGGCAACCCTCGCTGTGGGGGCCAGGACCATGAGCACATCCACAACAGCTTGCAGGGCTTAGCCACATTGTCAGACAACCAGTGAAGAGACTCCACCTACAAATGGGACAATAACATTCAAGAACCAACTACATCAGGAGAACACAAATAACTCAAGTAGGGGCTTCCCTAGAACACCCAGCTCAGGAGATCTGAGCGACTACACCACTGGGCCCCACAAAATACCTATTACATAGGACCACTACCCAAAAATTTGGGTGGCATAGCAGTTTGATCTAAGACATAGAAACAAATACAAAAGAAAAGCAAAAATGAAGAGAAAAAGAAAAAATCCCCAAAGGTAAGAATAGGAGGAATCACCAGAAAAGAAACTAAATGAAAAATGGAGGCAAGTAACTTTAATTTGTCAGATAAAGAAATCAAAATAATGGTTATAAGGATGCTCAAACATCTGACTGAGAATTACAAGCAACTCAATGAGAATAATAAGCAATTGAATGAAAAATACGCCAACATGGATAAGAATCAAGAGGAAATGAAGAATAACATAGTGGCAAAAAAAAAATACACTGGAAGGTTTCAACAGTAGACTAGAAGAAGCTGGGGACCAAATCAGCGAGGTAGAAAACAGCCAAGAAAAACAGCCATCAGAGCACCAATTGGAAAAAAAATTAAAAAGCAGGAAGAGAGTTTAAGGTAGGTTTGGGACAACTTGAAACAAAGCAACATCCACATAATAGGGGTGCCAGAAGGAGAAGGAGCTAAACAAGAAATAGAAAACCTGTTTGAAGTAATAATGAAAGAAAACTGCCCTGACGTGGGGAAGAAAAATGTCACACATGTCCAGGAAGCACAGAGAGTCCCAAACAAGATTAACCCAAAAGACCCACACCAAGATACATCATAATTAAAATGACAAATGTTAAAGACAGAGAAAAAATATTAAAGGCAGCAAGAGAGAGACAGAAAATTACCTAAAAGGGATCTCCCATTAGATTATCAGCTGATTTCTCAATAGAACCACACCAGGTCAGAAGGGAGTGACATGAATTATACAGAGTGATGCAAAGCAGGGACTGAATCCAAGAATGATCTATCCAGCAATACTATCATTCAAAATTAAAGGTGAAATCAGGAGCTTCACAGATTAAAAAAAAAAAAAAAAGGCTAAGGGAGTTTTTTACCACCAAACCAGCAATGCAAGAAATCCTAAAGGGAGTGTTGTAAGAAGAAGAAATAGAGAGGAAGGAACACAGGCATAAAGAACAAAAATGGCAACAAACAAGTACCTATCAATAATAACCTTAAATGTAAATTGATTAAATGTTCCAATAAAAAGACAGGGTAGCTGAATGGATAAGAAAATATGACCCACATATATGCTCTCTATAAGAGAACCACCTCAGAACAAAGGACTCACACAGACTGAAAGTGAATGGATGGAAAAAAAATTCTTCAAGTAAATGGGGAAAAAAAGCTGGGTATCAGTACTTATATGTGACAAAAGAGACCTCAAAGTGAAGGCCATAACAGGAAATAAGGAAGGCCAATTCATAATGCTAAAGGGATAGATACAACAAGAGGCTATAACTCTGATAAACATATAGGATCCCAATACAGGAGCATCCAAAAACATAAAAATAGTCTAGAAGATATCAAGGGAGAGATCAGCAGCAATATAATCATAGTAGGGGATGTTAATACCCCATTGACATCACTGGATAAATCTTCTAAACAAAAAATCAACAAAGAAACAGTAATCCTAAATGACTCACTAGATCAAATGGAATTAATTGACATCTTCAGAACATTTCACCCCAAAGCTATGGAATATACATTTATCTAAAGTGCACATGGGACATTTTCAAAGATAGACCACATATTAGGACACAGGTTAAGTCTCTACAAATTCAAGAAGATTGAAATCACATCAAGCACTTCTTAGATCACAATTGCATAAAATTAGAAATCAACTACAATAAAAACAATAAAAATACAATAAAACACATGGAGGCTAAATAACATGCTATTAAATGAGAAATGGGTTACCAAAAAGGTCAAAGAAGAGATTTTTAAAAAAATCCTAGAAGCAAATGATAATGAAAACACAACAATCCAAAAACTACAGGACACAATGAAAGCAGCCCTGCGAGGGAAGTTCATAGCACTACTGACCTCCCTCAAGAAAACTAGAAAAACTGGTAGTAAGTTATCTAACCCAAAAACTTAAAGAATTAGAAAGAGAACAACAAGAAAAGCCAAGAGTAAGTAGAAGGAAGAAAATAATAAAAATCAAAGTGGAAATAAATGACATAGAGACCATAAAAACAATCCAAAAAAAGGTCAATAAACCTAAGAACTGGTTCTTTGAAAGGATAAACAACATTGATGAACCACTAGCCAGACTCACCAGGAAACAAAGAGAGAGCACCCAAATAAACAAAATAAAAAATGAAAGAGGTGAAGTAACAACTGATCCCACAGAAATACAAAGGATCATCAAAAAATACTATGAATAACTCTATTCCAACAAACTGGAGAACCTTGATGCAATGGACATATTCCAAGAAAAATACATTCTTCCCAAACTCAATCAGGAAGAATGGGCCTGAATAGGCCGACAACTACTAATGAAATTGGAGCAATGATAAAAAAAAAAAAAATTCTGGTCCATACAGCTTCACGAAGGGGTTTTATCAATCATCCAATGAAAAACTAACATCTATACTCCTCAAAATATTTCAAAAAATTAAAGAGGAAGGAAAACTTCCAAGCTTTTTCTATGAGGCCAGAATTACTCTAATTCCAAAACCAGATAAAGACACTACAAAGAAAAATAATTACAGGCCAATAACCCTGATAAATACAAATGCTAAAATCCTCAACAAAATATTAGCAAACCAGATCCAGGAATACATTAAAAAGATTATATACCATGACCAACTGGAGTTTATTCCAGAGATCCAAGGCTGGTACAATATCTGCAAATCAATGAATGTGATACAGCACATAAACTGATTGCAAGACAAAAATCACATGATCATATCAATTGATACAGAAAAAGCATTTGATAAATCTAGCATCTTTTTTTGGTAAAAACTCTCAACAAAGTAGAAATAGAGGGGATCATACCTCAGCATACTAAAGGCCTTATATGACAAACCTACAGCCAACATCATACTCAATTAACAAAAACTAAAACTATTTCCCCTAAGAATAGGAACAAGACAGGGATTCCCACTTTCACTACTCCTGTTCAACAGAGTACTGGAAGTGCTAGCCATAACGATCAGTCAAGAAGAAATAAAAGGCATCCAAATTGAAAAGGAGGAAGTAAAATTGTCATTATTCACAGATGACATGATGATATGTTACATAGAAATCCCTAAAGACTCCATCAAAAATCTACTAGATTTCAAAAATGAATTTGGCAATGTAGTAGAACATAAAATTAATACCCAGAAATCTATGGCATTTTTATACACCAATAATGAACTCCAGAAAGAAAAACTAAAATAGAAATCCCATTTAACATTGCAACAAAAATATTAAGATACTAAGGAATAAACTTAAGCAAGGAGGTAAAAGACCTGTACATGGAAAACTACAGGACATTGAAAAAAGAGATAGAGGGCGATATACACAAGTGGAAGAATATACTGTGTAAAAGTATTGATAGAATCAACATCATTAAAATGTCCATACTACCCAAAGCAATCTATATATTCATGCAATCCCTATTAAAATACCAACAGCTTATTTCACAGACATAGAATAAACTCTCCAAAAATTTATATTGAATCAAAAAAGACCCCAAGAGGGACAAAATGGTGGTGGAATAGATGGACATGTCCCAAGCCTTGTCCCAGAGCAGATAGAATGAGCAACTAAATCTAATAACACCCACCCTGAATTGGCAAAGTAGACACAGCTTGTGAGACAATTCGCAGCCAGGAAGGGCAGAGGACACCTGGAGAACGGTAAAATCAGGGATCTGGGCTGGGGAGAACTGCGAGACCTCTGAGCCCAGAGGGTCAGAGGGAAACTGCATGGCACAGAGGCTGCATCCCTTGGGTCAAGCACAGAGTCTGTCTGTGGAAAGGAGGTCAGCAGGACTGCTGGTGGCAGGGGATTCTAGATCTGGGTCCACACTCACAACAGACTGAGCCCAGAGGGGGCATTCAGGATGGCTGCCCAGACTGCACAGTGCTGGGAGGAGAGGGGCTCGCAGAGGCGCAGCTCTTTCCCCTCTTTGTGGTCTTTGCTTTTCTTCACTGAACCTAGTTCATAGGACCTTTTGGATACAGACACTCACCCATGGCTGAGGTGCAGATTTGTGGAGTCTAAGGAAAGGCTGGGGAGAGGAGAGGGTCCGGGAGAGGTGGCCACAAGTCTGGCACTGAATCATACCTGACGCACCGGACCTAGGCAGCCATATTCTCCTGAAGAGATAGCCCCTCCCTACAGTCTCCAGGCAACCAATACAGCCACACCCAGACTACACCCTGAGTGGTACAAAGGAAAAAAAATCTGAATAGTCCCTGAGAATCCACAAGGACTGGCCTGAAGAGAGGCCTTTAGCCCAGCAACAGGAAAATGATAAGCCACAGACAGTACAGAAGAGTGGGATCTTAAACCAGCCAAAGGATTGACACTTCACTTTTTCATTTTTATTTCATTTTATTTTATTATTTTTTTGTTATCTCTTTTTTTCTTTTTTCTTTATTTTCCTTTTTTCATTTGTTTCTTTATTTTCTATTTCTTTTTTTTCATTTTTAAATATATTTTTTATTGTTGATAGTGTTACAGATATCTCCCATCCCTCCTTTTCCCCTCCCTCTTTTTAGCTTCCCCCCCCCCCCCGCCCCAACCAGGTCTTCACTACCCTATTGCCCGTGTCCATGGGCTATGCATATAAGTATATAAGTTATTTGGTTTATCTCTTCCTGTCCTCTTTTAGATTCTATGTCTTAGAGTATGATTTTACCAGTTGCATGGTGTTCCCTTCTATGACTTTGCTGTTATTTAGTTAACGATTCTCTATGGCTGATCACTGTTTACAATTTTGCGGTGTTATAAATAACTAGAGGCCCGGTGCATGAAATTCATGCACAGGTAGGGTCCCTAGGCCTGGCCGATCAGAGCTGATCAGGTTCCCCGCCTCCCCACCTCCCCACCTCCTCTTTCCCTCGCTCCCCCGGTGCCACCATTGGTCGCCCCCATGTTCCACGCCGCCCCCTGGTGGTCCGCGCACATCATAGCAAGTGAGCAAACTCCTGGTCTCCCGGTCAAACTCCGGAGGAAACACTTTGCGTATTAGCCTTTTATATATATAGATGCCTCCGTGGACACATTTGCAGAAGCCTTTTTGAACCTCATCCTTGATGGTTTCCTGAGGGCAATTTCCTAGGTCAGAGGCTTTGGTGACTTATTGCCAAACCGGACTTGAGGGCCATTTTTCATTCCTAGTGTCAGCGGAGTTAGAGAGTGGGTGTGAGGACTGTGTTTTCAGGCAGCGAATTTCTGTTTAGAAGGCATGTATCCCCCACCTTCAGGCCATCATTCTCTTCTCCTGATCCTCCTTCACTGCTCCCAGCTTTGTGGGGTTTTTTAACATCCTTTTGCCATAGGACGGCTGTGGGTTTTGTGTCTGTGTTAGGAGAAAGCAGCTGTCAGCTGCCATTTGAGCAGTGAACTGTGGGGGAACAGGATGGGCCTGAGGGAGACACTGCTGTCAGGTGGGTGTGGGCTGGAGCCTGGCCTTGTCTCCAGCATTTCCAACTGAGCTCTTCCAAGAGACAGCCAGCACCTCCTGCAGCTTGATTTGTGCGAATGCTGGGGCTATAAACCTACCACTTAGGGATATGGGTTTTCAGACAGGACAAACCTTCCTCCTCCATCATGACAAATTGTGTCCTGAGCTTTTCAGGTACTTCTTAGCAGATTATGACACACTGTCTATCCACACAAGACTGGAAGCGCGGTGCACTGGCCACCGTGGGCTGACTGAGACTCAGACTTGGGGATTCGGGGGTGTAGAGGCTGGTCGAGAACGCTGTGACTTACTGAAAGGCAGCCCAGTTCTGTAGCAGTGATGGCTTCCCACGGTACCCGGTACTCGAGTAAAACCAGACTGATCCTCCATAACAAAACGCCATGAGGTTTGGCTCCTACCCACTGCCCTGACGTGTCTCCTGCCACCGCCCCTTTGCCCTCTGCCCTTCCTCGTTAGCTGTCCCTTCCCGCAGGAGGGCTCTTCCTCTTCATCGTCGTGTGACAACTTGTCTTTCCCATCTCAGCTTCAATGCCTTTTCCTAAGACAAGCTTCCCCTGGTGACTCAAACAGAAAGAGCCAGCCAGCACGTTACATCACCTGTTCTATCCTCCACATGGGGCTCGGCACCAGATGCAATTGCCCGTCTCTCACAATTGAATATATATCCCATGGAAGTAGCAGCCTTATTTAAATTGGCCATCATGGTGTCCCGGCACCCAGACATGACACAGCTGCTAATTGACACTCTGTGAATAATTGTCATATACGAATAATACAGGCAGTCAGGCAAGTTCCGTTGTGTTCACTGGGAAGAGCAGGTGCCCCCAGTACACTCACCTGGGGTCTGAAGAGATCTGAGTTTTAGTCTTAACCCTCTGTCCGCTCATTCTGGAACCTTGGAAAAACCACCTACAATCTCTGAATCTCTGTCCTTCTCTGTAAAATGAGGATCATAGTATTTGCCCAAAGAACCCTGAAGGGTGCTTGAGAGGAATATCTGTGATGTGGATGGGCAAGCTCTTTGGAAACGTCTCATCATTCATCAAATGGACATTGTCATGACCTGTTTATTGGAAGTGCATGAAACGACTATGGGTGCCTCCAACAGCTTAGAGACAGGGAGGACACAGCCCATCCCTGAGAGCAAACTCTTAGGTCGGGCACCGTGGGTCAGAGCTGCGGGTCTGATGGCAGCTTCACCGGAGGCTTTAATCACACTCATGCAGAGAGTCTGCCAACTGGAAGGGGAGGTGGTTTGGGCAGAACTAGATGGGGAAACACCAGGAGGCAGGTCCTGACAATTCCTGTTAAAGCAGTTACTGGGAAGGGACACTCTGTTCAGCAGTTTGCTTTGTCATGGCCAGTGGCAGAATAGCCCTGTCATGGGGCCAACGCCTCCATCTCTCAGAGCTGGATGCCATACATATTTGTATCCTCTGGCCAATGCCCTGGCCCTGATTTCTTTCTCACCAAGCAAATCTCTGAGTGAGTAATTGGATTTTATGTGTGGCTGACCTAGAGAGAAAAAGGCTTCTTCTATGAAAACATGAGGCTACTATGTTGAATACTTTGTTGAATAGAAGTGCTGATAGTGGGCATCCTTATCTTATTCCTGATCTTAGAGGAAAGGCTTTCAGCTTTTCACCATCAGGTATGATAGCAGCTGTGGGTTCATCAAATATGGCCTTTATTATGTTTCTTCTATACCCTGAGAGTTTTTATCAAAAGGGTGTTGAATTTTGTCAAATACTTCTGTATCTATTGAGAAGATAATACAGCATTTATCCTTTATTTTGTTAATTTTACGTATTGCTTTGACTGATTTATGGATGTTGAACCAACCTTGCATCCCTGGGATATACCACTCACTTTGTCAGGATATATAATTCTTTTAATATATTGTTGAATCCAGTTTGCTAATATTTTTGAGAATTTTGCTTGGCCGGAGATTATTTTTTAATCTTTTAATTTTTTAATTTTTTAATTTTTGCATATATAATCTTTAATTTTGTTATTGGTTAAGGTATTATAAATGTGTCCTCATCCCCCCCATTAACCCCCAACTCCCCCCCTCCCCCACGTATGCTCTCATCCCCCTGTTGTCTGTGTCAATTGGTTTGG
>NW_005871055.1:18363679-18381994 GCF_000147115.1 Myotis lucifugus
TCCTAGAAGTGGGATCACTGGGTCAAATGGGAGTTCCATTTTTAGTTTTTTGAGGAAACTCCATACTGTTCTCCACAGTGGCTGCACCAGTCTGCATTCCCACCAGCAGTGCAGAAGGGTTCCTTTTTCTCCACATCCTCTCCAACACTTGTTGTTTGTTGATTTGTTGATGATAGCCATTCTGACAGGTGTGAGATGATACCGCATTGTCATTTTGATTTGCATCTCTCAGATGATTAGTGACTTTGAGCATGTTTTCATGTCTTTTGGCCTTCTGTATGTCCCCTTTCAAAAAGTGTCTATTTAGGTCAGTTGCCCATTTTTTGATTGAATTGTTTATTTTCATTTTGTTAAGTTGTATGAGTTCCCTGTAAACGTTGGAGATTAAACCCTTATCGGTGATATCATTTGCAAATATGTTCTCCTATGCAGTGGGCTTTCTTGTTGTTTTGTTGATGGTTTCCTTTGCTGTGCAAAAGCTTCTTATTTTGATGTAGTCCCATTTTTTTATTTTCTCTTTAGTTTCCATTGCCTTAGGAGCAGTATCAGAGAAGAAATTCCTTCGGCATATGTTTGCGATTTCGCTGCCTGTGGATTCCTCTAGTATTTTTATGGTTTCCCGTCTTACATTTAAGAGCTTTATCCATTTTGAGTTTATTTTTGTGTATGGTGTGAGTTGATGTTCTAGTTTCATCTTTTTGCATCTATCTGTCCAATTTTCCCAACACCATTTATTGAAGAGACTGTCTTGACTCCATTGTATGCTCTTGCCTCCTTTGTCTAATATTAATTGGGCATAATGGTTTGGGTCGATTTCTAGGTGCTCTATTCTATTCCATTGATCTATATGTCTGTTCTTGTGCCAGTACCAAGCTGTTTAAAGAACAGTGGCTTTGTAATACAGCTTGATATCTGGTATTGAGGTTGCACCTTCTTTGTTCTTCTTTCTCAGGATTGCTGCAGCTATTCGAGGTCTTTTTTTATTCCAGATGAATTTTTGGAGAGTTCGTTCTAGGCCTGTGAAATATGCAGTTGGTATTTTAATAGGAATTGCATTGAATCTATAGAATGCTTTGGGTAGTATGGACATTTTGATGATGTTGATTCTACCAATCCATGAACACGGTATGTTCTTCCATCTCTTTATGTCTTCCTCTATCTCTTTTTTCAGTGTCCTGTAGTTTTTCGCATATAAGTCTTTTACCTCCTTAGTTAAGTTTATTCCTAGGTATCTTAATTTTTTTTGGTGTGATGGTAAATGGGATTGCTTTTTTAGTCTCACTTTCTGTAAGTTCACTATTGGCATAAAGAAATGCCATACATTTTTGACATAAATTTTGTATCCTGCTACATTACCAAATTTATTTATTAAGTCTAATAATTTTTTGATGGCATCTTTAGAGTTTTCTAAGTACAG
Organism: Myotis lucifugus; assembly: GCF_000147115.1. NCBI lineage: Eukaryota > Metazoa > Chordata > Mammalia > Chiroptera > Vespertilionidae > Myotis > Myotis lucifugus. Next base: position 18,365,097 of record NW_005871055.1, read on the forward strand.
TATCATGTCATCTGCAAATAAGGACAGTTTTACTTCTTCTTTTCCAATTTGGATGCCTTTTATTTCTTCTTCTTGACTGATCGCAATGGCTAGTACTTCCAGTACTATGTTGAACAGGAGTGGTGAGAGGGGGCATCCCTGTCTTGTTCCTGTTCTTAGGGGAAATGGTTTTAGTTTATGACCATTGAGTATGATGTTGGATGTGGGTTTGTCATATATGGCTTTTATTATGTTGAGGCATGATCCTTTTATTTCTACCTTGCTGAGAGTTTTTATCAAGGAAGGGTGTTGGATTTTGTCAAATGCTTTTTCTGCATCAATTGATATGACTATGTGATTTTTATCTCTCAATTTGATTATGTGATGTATCACATTTATTGATTTGCGGATATTGTACCAACCTTGCATCACCGGGATAAATTCTACTTGGTCATGGTGTATGATCTTTCTGATGTATTGCTGGATCCGATTTGCTAGAATTTTGTTGAGGATTTTGGCATCTATGTTCATGAGGGATATTGGCCTATAATTCTCTTTCATTGTGTTGTCTTTATCTGGTTTTGGTATTAGGGTGATGCTGGCTTCATAGAATGAGCTGGGCAGTGTTCCTTCCTCTTGAATTTTTTGGAAGAGTCTGAGGAGGATAGGTTTTAGTTCTTCCTTGAATGTTTGGGAAAACTCCCCTGTGAAGCCATCTGGCCCCGGGCTTTTGTTTGCTGGGAGCTTTTTCATGGCTGCTTCAATTTCTTCCATAGTTATTAGAATCTTCCGGATTGAGTTTTGAAAGCTTGTATTTTTCTAGGAATATGTCCATTTCCTCCAGGTTGTCTAGTTTGTTGGAGTAGAGTTGTTCATAGTATTTTTTAACAATTCTTTGAATTTCTGTGGGGTCTGTTGTTATTTTGCCTCTTTCATTTCTGATTTTGTTTATTTGAGTCCTCTCTCTTTGCTTCTTGGTGAGCCTGGCTAGAGGCTCATCAATCTTGTTTATCCTTTCAAAGTACAAGCTCTTGGTTTCATTGATCTTTTGTATTGTTTTTTTGGTCTCTATGTCATTTATTTCTGCTCTGATCTTTATTATCTCCTTCCTTCTGCTCACTCTGGGATTTTCTTTTTGCTCTCTTTCTAATTCTTTGAATTGTAGAGTTAGATGATTTACTATCATTTTTTCTTGTTTTTTGAGGTAGGCCTGTAGAGCTATAAACTTACCTCTCAGGACTACTTTCATTGTGTCCCATAGATTTTGGATTGTTGTGCGTTTATTTTCATTAGTTTCCAGGGTGTTTTTAATTTCTTCTTTGATCTCATTGGTAACCCAATTATTATTTAGTAGCATGCTATTCAGCTTCCAAGTGTTTGAGTGTTTTGGATTGTTTTTATTGTAGTTTATTTCTAATAATATGCCATTGTGGTCTGAGAAAATGCTTGGTATGATTTCAATCTTCTTGAATTTGGGAAGACTTTTCTTGTGACCCAATATGTGGTCTATTTTGGAAAATGTCCCATGTGCACTTGAGAGGAACATATATTCCATGGCTTTGTTGTGAAATGTTCTGAAGATGTCAATTAGTCCATCTGATCTAGTGAGTCATTTTGGATTACTGTTTCTTTGCTGATTTTTTGTCAAGAGGATTTATCCAGTTATGTCAGTGGTGTGTTTAAGTTCCTTACTATGATTGTGTTGTTGTTGATCTCTCCCTTGTTATCTTCCAGAAGGTTTTTTATTTATTTGGGTGCTCCTGCATTGGGTGCATATATGTTTATCAGGGTTATATCCTCTTGTTGTATCGATGCCTTTAGTATTATGAAGTGGCCTTCCTTATCTCTTATTATGGCCTTCACTTTGAGGTCTATTTTGTCAGATATAAGTATTGCTACCCCAGCTTTTTTTTTCCATTTCCATTTGCCTGAAAGATATTTTTCCATCCCTTCACTTTCAGTCTGTGTGAGTCCCTTGTTCTGAGGTGGGTCTCTTGTAGACAGCATATATATGATCATGTTTTTTTATCCATTCAGCAACTCAATGTCTTTTGATTGGAGCATTTAGTCCGTTTACATTTAAAGTTATTATTGAAAGGTACTTGTTTGTAGTCATTTCTATTTTTGTGCCTGTGTTCTTTCTTACCTTTTTATTTCTTCTTTTTACAGCATTCCCTTTAGCATTTCTTGCATTGCTGGCTTGGTAGTGATAAACTCCCTTAGCCTTTTTTTTGTCTGCAAAGCTCCTGATTTCTCCTTCAATTTTGATTGATAGTCTTGATGGATGAGTATTCTTGGATTCAGTCCTTTGCTTTGCAACACTTTGTATACCTCCTTCCATTCCCTTCTAGCTGATGTGTTTCTGTTGAGAAATCATTTGATAATCTTGTGGGGGATCCTTTGTAGGTAACTCTCTGTCTCTCTCTTGCATCCTTTAAGATTCTCTCTTTGTCATGTACATTTGCCATTGTTATTATGACGTGTCTTGGTGTGGGTCTTTTGGGGTTCATCTTGCTTGGGACTCTCTGTACTTGTGTAACTTTTTTCTTCCGCATATCTGGAAAGTTTTCTGTCATTATTTCTTCAAATATATTTTCTAATCCTTGCTGCTCTTCTTGTCCTTCTGGCAGCCCTATTATGTGTATGTTACTTTGTTTCATGTTGTCCCAAAGCTCCCTTAGGCTCTCCTCCTGCTTTTTATTTTTTTTCTCCAGTTGCTGTTCAGATTGTGCTTGTTTCTCTACCTTATCTTCTAACTCACTAATTCAGTCCTCTGTTTCTTTTAGTCTACTGTTGAAACCTTCCATGGTGTTTTTGATTGTAGCTATATCACTTTTCATTTCTTCCTGATTCTTGCATAGGTTGTTGATTTTCTCATCCATCCAGCGAATGAATTGTACAACAATTACTCTGAATTCTTTTTCTGTCATGTTGCATGCTTCAATTTCACTAATTTCCTTTCTTGGCGACTCCTCATTTTCTTTCCTCTGGGGATTGTGTCATCTCCCCATTCTGACTATCTCCAGATGGTTCAAACATCAAGTTGCATGGGCCTGGGCCATGTGCAGTGGGAGCTTCGCACCACCCTAGTGTCACTGAAGAGCTCCGACACTAAGATATGTGGTTGTTGTGGGTTGGTGGGAACCAGGCTCGCTCAGAGTCAAAGTTACCAGCACTCACTGTGGCCTCGTGTGTGCACTTAGAATCAGGGACCCCGCCTGCACCATGTGAAACAGAGACCCCCTTGGAATGTGTTGAAAATCGGAGCCCCCTAGCATGCACCATGAGTCAGAATTCCCCAAGAATCCAGTATCAGAGTCTCTGTTGCTTTGCACGGCCTCGCATTGAGAATCAGGGTCCATGTGTGTGCATGCACCAAGAATTGTAGTCACTGGCTCTTAGTGTGAACACTGGGAATCAGGCATCCCAGGCGCAGGTGATAAGAAACAGAGTCAAGTCACTGGTGCTTGGTGCTGCCTCCTGCCCGGAGAATCGGGGTCCCAGAGCCCCTGCTGCAGGGAACAAGTTCCCAGTGTTCCCGAGCTCCCAGGTTAAGATTCCTGTAGCCTGTGCTGCAGGGAACAAGTTCCCAGTGTCCACGCGCTTGCAGGCCAAGATTCCTGTAGCAGCACTGAGGCCCGGGTGAGGGGTGGACCTATCAGTTACTATGGCGCTGCCCGTGAGCCTGCACGGAGGGGGATGGGCTCTGTTACTCACAGAGATCTGCCGCTGGGATGTCTGGATTCTTGGAGTCTGTGGGTCTGTAGCTGTGGTCGCAGGTCTCTGTCCCTAGTGGCTGCAGGGTCCTGGTTTGCTTTAGAAACCTGACTGGGTGGTGCTGAGCCCAGGATCCTAGTCTCAAGCAGCTCTGTTTCTCAAGATGGCGTGGTCTCTGTACCTGCGCTGGCCGCCCAGGAGTGTCTGCGCTGAGAGCGGGGCTCCACCATCTAAGGCTGCCCGGTTTAGCAGCCCCTTAGAAGACCTGCAGAATCTAACTGTCCCTAACTCATACACACCCACATACCACACACGTCCACACACTCCTCTATCACTCCCTCATGCTCTCACACTCTCTCCCTCCCTACCTTCCTGCCGGTCGCCATCTTCCTATTTTCTATTTCTTTTCGCATTATTTTTCCATCATTCTAATTTATTTATTTTATATTTTATCCTATTTTTTAATCAATTATTTTAATTTATTATTATTTTTTTTCTTTCTCTTTCTTCTTATCCACTCATCCTCTTTCTACTTCCTCTATACTGAACTGAGGTCCTCCCCATATTCATCCAATTCTTAACCTTACTTTCTGTATATAAGAGTCTGCCTCCACCCTCTTTACTGGGAACTTGGTGTTTTTAAGTTTTGGTTTACCTGTTTGTTCTCTGGTGTTTTCCTCCCATATATATTTTTTTTCCTTTTTCTTCTTTTTCTTTTCTCTCATACCATTTTTTCTCTCTTTGATATCATTTGTGCTCTCTTTTCTCTCCCCTAATTCTCTTTTCTCTGGTGGTCACTTATATTGGGGTTATCGGTGTTGTGAGTACATTTGTATTTTGTTCCCTTTATGTCATGTCTTGTCAAGGTGAATTTTATCCTGTTTGGCCAATGGGCTAGAGAGCTAGCCACATAACCACACACCTGGAGAGGAGACTCCATCCACGAATGGGTCAATAACACTACAGACCCAAATACAGAGGCAGGAAAAAGGTGGCAGTGAGGGAGAGAGCATGAGTGAGTGAAGGAGCAAAAGAGAAATGTGTGGTCGTGTGGGGCGTGTGTGTGTGTGTGTGACTGAGGAACAGTTAGATCCTGCAGGACCTTCGGGGGCAGGCTAACCGGGCTCGCTTAACTAGGCAGCCTCTGCTATCATTGCAAACAGTCCTGGAGTGGCCAGCTCTTCCTCAGAGGCCTCACCATTTTGAAGTGGAGAGCTTCTGTGACTGGGAGCCCAGCCTCATCTCCTCCCAGGGTGCCTTCATATAGCACCCAGAACTCTACAGTCACCCCTTGCAGAAACCTGCTACCTTGGCTGTGGTCCCATGGTCACCAAGACTCCAGCTACCCTGGGCGCAGGCTCCTATGAGTTCTGAAGCGTGTTCCCCTCTGACTGGCCCAACACTTTAGACCAGGGCACTGTGACCACACAAGCAGCAGCCCTGAAAGCAGACCGCCCCAGGACGAGGAGTGGCAGCCTCACGCAGGCTGCCCCCACCCAAGGAACAGCAGCTGTGTGAGCTGCCCACCCCTTTTGGAGGAGCAGCAGCTGTGTGAGCAGGCCACCCCCCATTCAAGGAGCAGCTGCTTCATGAGCAGCCTCCCCCCACCAGCCAGAGGAACCACCACTGCTGCAAACAGCACCCACCAGAGGAGCCACTGCCACCCAAGGAGCAGCCCCTGCACGACTCGACACCTAGATCTTTTGGTGAGAACAAAAATGAGTAGACAAAGAAACACCAAAGGAAAGAAAAGGAGAAATCGCCAGAAAAGCACCTAAGTGAAGCAGAGGCATGCAATATGTCAGAAAAAGTATTCAGAATAAGGGTCATGCAGTTCATAAACCAGATGGATGAAAAAAATCAACAACTTAAGTAAGAATCAAGAAGAAATAAAGAGTGATATAGCTCCAATAAAAAAACACCATGGAAAGTTTCAGGAGTAGACAAGGAGAAGCAGAGGACAGAATTAGCGAATTAGAAGATGGGAAGAAAAACACACCCAAAGTGAAGTACAATTGGAGAAAAAAATTAAAATACAGGAGGAGAGCATAAGGGAGCTTTGGGACAACATGAAACGAAGCAACATACAAATAATGGGGATGCCAGAAAGACAGGAAGAGGAACACGGTTTAGAAAACCTATTTGAAGAAATAATATCAGAAAAATTCTTTGATGTGGGGAAGAAAAAAGTCACACAAGCACAGAGAGTCCCAAAAAGATGAACCCAAGAAGACCCTCATCGAGACACATCATAATTACGATGGCAAATGTTCAGGACAAAGAGAGAATCTTAAAGGCTGCAAGAGAGAGACAGAAAGTTACATACAAGGGATCCCCCATTAGATTATCAAACAATTTCTCAACAGAAAAACTTCAGGCCAGAAAAGAATGGAAGGCAATTTACAAAGTGATGCAAAGCAAATGAATGAATCCAAGAATACTCATCCAGCAAGGCTATCATTCAAAATTGAAGGGGAAATAGGGAGTTTAACAGACAAAAAAAAGACTAAAGGAGTTTATCACTACCAAGCCAGCAATGCAAGAAATGCTAAAGGGAATGCTGTAAAAAGAAGAAATAAAAAAGGAAGAAGGAACATGGGCACAAAAAATAAAAATGGCTACAAACAAGCACCTATCAATAATAACTTTAAAGGTAAATGGACTAAATACTCCAATCAAAAGACATCGAGTGGCTGAATGAATAAAAAAAACATGACCATATATATGCTGTCTACAAGAGACCCACCTCAGAACAAGGGACTCACACAGACTGAAAGTGAAGGGATAGAAAAATATCTTTCAGGCAAATGGAAATGAAAAAAAAGCTGGGGTAGCAATACTTATATCTGACAAAATAGACCTCAAAGTGAAGGCCATAACAAGAGATAAGGAAGGCCACTTCACAATACTAAAGGGATCGATACAACAAGAGGATATAACCCTGATATACATAAATGCACCCAATGCAGGAGCACCCAAATACATAAAAAAACTCCTGGAAGATAACAAAGGAGAGATCAACAAAAATACGATCATAGTAGGGGACTTTAATACACCTCTGTCATCACTGGATAAATCCTCTAGACAAAAAGTCAGCAAAGAAACAGTAATCCAAAATGACTCACTAGATCAGATGGACTTAATTGACATCTTCAGAACATTTCACAACAAAGCCACAGAATATACATTCTTCTCAAGGGCACATGGGACATTCTCAAAAACAGACCACATATTGGGTCACAAGCAAAGTCTTCCCAAATTCAAGAAGATTGAAATAACATCAAGCATTTTCTCAGACCACAATGGCATAATATTAGAATTAAACTACAATAAAAACAATCCAAAACACTCAAACACTTGGAAGCTGAATAGAATGCTATCCAACTATGATTGGGTTACAAAAGAGATCAAAGAAGAAATTGCAAACATCCTGGAAATGAATGACAATGAATCCAAAATCTATGGGACACAATGAAAGCAGTCCTAAGAGGGAAGTTTATAGCTCTACAGGCCTACCTCAAAAAAAAAAAAGAAAGAAAAAATGGTAGTAAATCATCTAAGTCTACAACTTAAAGAATTAGAAAGAGAGCAATAAGAAAGGCCCAGAGTGAGCAGAAGGAAGGAGATAATAAAGATCAGAGCAGAAATAAATGGCATAGACACCAAAAAAAAGAAAACAATATAAAAGATCAATGATACTAAGAGCTGGTTCTTTGAAAGGATAAACAAGATTGATGAGCCTCTAGCCAGGCTCACCAAGAAGCAAAGAGAGAGGACTCAAATAAACAAAATCAAAAATGAAAGAGGCAAAATAACAACAGACCCCACATAAATACAAAGGATTGTTAAAAGATACTATGACAACTCTATTCCAACTAACTAGACAACCTGGAGGAAATGGACATATTCCTAGAAAAATACAAGCTTTCAAAACTCAATCCGGAAGATTCTAAAAATATCAATAGGCCAATAACTATGGAAGAAATTGAAGCAGCCATTAAAAAGCTTCCAGCAAACAAAATCCCGGGGCCTGACAGCTTCACAGAGGAGTTTTCCCAAACATTCAAGGAAGAACTAAAACCTATCCTCCTCAGACTATTCAAGAGGAAGGAACACTTCTAAGCTCATTCTATGAAGGCAGCATTACCCTAATACCAAAACCAGATAAAGACAACACAATGAAAGAGAATTACAGGCCAATATCCCTCATGAACATAGATGCCAAAATCCTCAACAAAATCTTAGCAAATCGGATCCATCAGTACATCAGAAGGATCATACACCATGACCAAGTAGGATTTATCCTGGGGATGCAAGGATGGTACAATATCTGCAAATCAATAAACGTGATATATTACATAAACAAATTGAGAGACAAAAATCACATAGTCATATAAATTGATGCAGAAAAAGTATTTGACAAATCAAACACCCATTCTTCATAAAAACTCTCAGCAAGGTGGGAATAGAAGGATCATACCTCAACATGATAAAAGCCATATATGACAAACCCACAGCCAACATCATACTCAATGGGCAAAAACTAAAAACAGTTCCCCTAAGAACAGGAACAAGACAGAGATGCCCCCTCTCACGCCTCCTTTTCAACATAGTATTGGAAGTACTAGCCATTGCGATCAGACAAAAAGAAGAAATAAAAGGCATCCAAATTGGAAAAGAAGAAGTAAAACTGTCCTTATTCACATATGACATGATATTGTACATAAAAAACCCTAAAGACTCCATCAAAAAACTATTAGACTTAATAAATGAATTTGGCAATGTAGCAGGATACAAAATTAACGCCAAGAAATCTAAGGCATTTCTATACACCAATAGTGAACTTACAGAAAGAGAAACTAAAAAAAACAATCCCATTTACTATAGCACCAAAAAAATAAAGATACCTAGGAATCAACTTAACTAAGGAGTTAAAAGACCTGTACTCAGAAAACTATAGGACACTGAAAAAAAGAAATAGAGGCAGACATAAAGAGATGGAAGAATATACCGTGTTCATGGATTGGTAGAATCAACATCATTAAAATGTCCATACTACCCAAAGCAATCTGTAGATTCAAAGCACTCCCCATTAAAATACCAATGGCATATTTGACAGACCTAGAACGAACTCTCCAATAATTCATCTGGAATAACCAAATACCCTGAATAGCTGCAGCAATCCTGAGAAAGAAAAACAAAGAAGGTGCAACCTCAATACCAGATATCAAGCTGTATTACAAAGCCACTGTTCTCAAAACTGCCTGGTTCTGGCACAAGAACAGACATATTGATCAATGGAATAGAATAGAGAACCCAGAAATCGACCCAAACCACTATCCTCAATTAATATTTGACAAAGGAGGCAAGAACATACAATGTAGTCAAGACAGTCTCTTCAATAAATGGTGCTGGGAAAATTGGACAGATACCTGCAATAAAATGAAACTAGATCACCAACTTACACCGTACACAAAAATAAACTCAAAATGGATAAAGGACTTAAACGTAAGATGGGAAACCATAAAAATACTAGAGGAATCCAAAGGCAGCAAAATCTCAGACATAGGCTGAAGCAATTTCTTCACCAATACAGCTCCTAGGGCAATGGAACTAAAGACAAAATAAACAAATGGAACTACATAAAAATAAAATGATTTTGTACAGCAAAAGAAACCATCAACAAAACAAGGAGAAAGCCCACTGCATGGGAGAACATATTTGCCAATATTATCATGGATAAGGGTTTAATCTCCAACATTTACAGGAACTCATACAACTTAACAAAAGGAAGATAAACAACCCAATCAAAAAATGGGCCAAGGACCTAAATAGATACTTTTTGAAAGAGGACATAAGGAAGGCCAAGAGACATATGAAAACATGCTCAAATCACTAATCATCTGAGAGATGCAAATCAAAACGACATTGCGGTACCATCTCACACCTGTCTGAATGGCTATAATCAACAAATCAACAAATGACAAGTGCTGGAAAGGATGTGGAGAAAAAGGAACCCTCATGCACTGCTGGTGAGAATGCAGACTGGTGCAGCCACTGTGGAGAACAGTATGGAGTTTCCTCAAAAAACTAAAAATGGAACTCCCATTTGACCCAGTGATCCCACTTCTAGGAATATATCCTAAGAAACTAGAAACACCAATCAGAAAGGATATATGCACTCCTATGTTCATAGCAGCACAATTTACCATAGCTAAGATTTTCAAACAGCCTAAGTGCCCATCAGAAGATGAGTGGATTAAAAAACCGTGGTACATCTACACAATGGAACACTACGCTGTGGTAAAAAAGAAGGAGTTCTTACCATTTGCAACAGCATGGATGGAACTGGAGAGCATTATGCTAAGCGAATAAGCCAGTCAGAGAAAGTTAAATACCACATGATCTCACTCATTTATGCAATATAATGAACAACATAAACTGATGAACAAAAACAGATCCAGAGACAGAAAAGCATTGATCAAACTGTCAAACCTCAGAGGGTAGGTAGGGGAGGGTTGAGCTAACGGGGAGAGATCAACCAAAGAACTTGTATCCGTTCATATAAGCCTAACTAATGGACACTGACACTAGGGGGCTGAGGGCATGAGCTAGGGGTTGGGGGGACAATTGGGTGATAAGGACATATATGTAATACCTTAATCAATAAAGAAAAAACATTATATATATATATATATATCTATATATATATATATATATATATATATATATCTCCCCCAAATAACTCCAGCAATTTTGAGAAAGGACAAAGTTGGAGGGATCATAATGCCAAATATCAATATACTAAAAAGCCACTGTACTCATAACAGCCTGGTACAGGCACAAGAATAGCCATATTGACCAATGGAACAGGTCAGAGAACCCAGAAATTGAACCAAGCCATTATGCTCAATTAGTAGTTGACAAAGGAGGCAAAAGTGTACAATGGAGTCAAGACAGTCTCTTCAATAAGTGGTGTTAAGAAAATTGGACAGGTACATACAAAGAAATGCAACTAGACCACCAGCATACACCATACAAAAGAATGAACTCAAAATGGATAAAATACTTAAATGTAGAACATGAAACCATGAAAGTCCTAGAAGAAATCATAAGTACCAAAATTTCTGACATCTCTTGTAGAAATATGTTTACCAATACATCTCCTAGGACAATGTAAACTGAGGAGAAAATAAACAATGGGACTACATCAAAATAAAAAGCTTCTGCACAACAAAAGAAACCATCAACAAAATAAGAGAGCCCACTGCATGGGAGAACATATTTGGCAATGATCCAGCCAATAAGGGGTTAAATTCAAAATTTCTAGGGAACTCATACAACCTAACAAATGCAAGATAAACAATCCAATTAAAAAATGGGCTAAGAACTAAATCGAGACTTCTCCAAAGTGGACACACAGAGGCCAAAAGGCATATGAAAAAATGTTCAGTCACAATCATCCTATTGATGCAAATCAAAACCACAATGAGGTTTCACCTCACACCTGTCAGAATGGCTATCATCAACAAATCAACAAACAACAAGTGTTGGAGAGGATGTTGTGAAAAGGGAAGCCTCATACACTACTGGTGGGAATTCAGACTGGTTCAGCCTCTGTGGAAAACAGTATGGAGTTTCCTCAAAAAATTAAAAATGGAACTCCCATTTGACCCAGTTATCCCACTTCTAGGAATATAGCCTAAGAAATCCAAAATAGCAATCAGAAAGAATGTATGCACCCTTATGTTCATAGCAGTGCAATTTAAAATAGCTAAGATTTAGAAACAGCCTAAGTGCCCATCAGTAGATGAGTGGATTAAAAAACAGTAGTAATTCTACAAAATGAAACACTACACAACTATAAAAAAGGAAGAACTCCTACCATTTGCAATAGCATTGATGGTCCTAGAGACCATTATGCTAAGTGAAATAAGCCAGTCTGAGAAAGATAAGTATCACATGGTCTCAATCATATGTGGAATCTAATGAACAACATAAACTGATGAACAAAAATAGATCCAGAGCCATAGAAGCATGGAACACACTGTCAAACCTCAGAGGAAAGGCAGGGAAGGGTGTGTGAGTGGGGAGAGATCAACCAATGAGCTTATATGCATATATGCATAAACCATGGACACAGACAATAGGGTGGTAGAGGCCTGGGATGAGGGTAGGGGTGGGCTGAGAGAGGTCAATGGGGGGGGGGAGGGACATATGTAATACTTTCAGCAATAACGATTTTTAAAAAAGAAAAAGAAAGTTTATTTTGGATTTGTTTAGTTTGAGGTATCAGACTTCCAAGAAAGGATATTGAGTTGAATGCTGAATAAAAAGTGTAGAGTTCAAGAGAGACAGGTGCTAGAGAAATAAATTTGAGTTGTTAGCATATGTTGTTTAATGAGATCACCTAGAGAATGAGAGGAAATAGGAAAGGTTGAAGAACCAAGTACTGAGCCATTTCAATTGGACTGATTTGGAAATGAGAAGGAACCAGCAAGTAAGACTGAGAATAGGCATTGAGGATGTAGGAGGAAACCAAGAGATTTTGTCCCAGAAGATAAGTGAAAAAAAGTATTTCAAAAGGAGAATATAGTTATTGAATTAAGCAAAGGATTGAAATTCAACCATTGCATTTGGCAACATGAAGGCTATTCATGCCTCTGGTAATATCAGTTTCAGTGGATTGATGACAATAAAAGCCTGATTAAATTGAGATTGATACTAGAGGTGTTAATGAGAGCATAAGGATTAGGAAGAGAAATAAAACTGTCTTTATTCACAAATGATATAATTATCCACATAGAAAAATGAGAAAAATATGTAATCAATGTATTTTATTTAATAAGAGAGATCATCAATATTATCAATCAATACTGCTACATATATGATCAATATACAAATATCAATAGGGTTACTATACAAAAGAATGAGAAAGTTAACTTTTAAAAATGCCATTTGAAACAGCAACAAAAATACATAAAGCATTTAGGAATAAATTATAAACTTTTATTGAAAAAATTTAAAGATCTGAATAAATGAAAAGATAAACCATGTTCATGTATAAAAGGAGTTAGTTTTATAAAGATGCTCATTTTCCCCATACTAATTGACTACTTGATGCAATTCCAATCATATTCTCAAGAGGTTTTTTTTTTCATGAAACATGACAAGCTGATTTTAGATTTACATGAATATGCAAAAATAAAAAAAGAGCCATGACTGTTTTGAAGAAGAAAAACAGATGGAAAGAGTTATAAAACTAATAATTTTTTAAAAGGTTTGATAATGATTCTAGAATGGACATATAGAGGAGTAAAACAGAAAAAAAGAGCTTGTAAGTAGACCTAAATATATACAGACTAGATGCTCGGTGCACAAAAATTTGTGCACTCGGGGGGGTCGCTCAGCCTGGCCTATGCCCTCTTGCAGTCTGGGACCCCTCGGAGGATGTCCACCTGCTAGCTTAGGCCTGCTCCCTGGGGGATTGGGCCCAAGCTGGCAGTCAGACATCCCTTTGGCAGCCCAGCAGCCCTCAGGGGATGTCCACTTGCCAGCGGGGAGCAGCCCCACCACCACCGCTGTACTGGCAGCCGTCAGCCTGGCTTGTGGCTGAGCAGAGCTCCCCCTGTGGGAGCGCACTGACCACCAGGGGGCAGCTCCTGCATTGAGCATCTGCCCCCTGGTGGTCAGTGTGTGTCATAGTGACCAGTCATTCTGCTGTTAGGGTCAGTTGCATATTACCCTTTTATTATATAGGATAGAGGCCTGGTGCATGGGTGGGGGCTGGCTGGTTTGCCCTGAAGGGTGTCCTGGATCAGGGTGGGGGTCCCGCTGGGGTGCCTGGCCCACCTGGGTGAGGGGCTGATGGCTGTTTGCAGGCTGGTCAAGCCCCTCTCCCCCAGTGGGGACTCTCACCCCATAGAGGTTTGGCCAGTCTGGGTGAGGAGCTGAGGGCCATTTTCAGGCTGGCCAAGACCCCCGGTGACAGAAGCTCCCAGCCTCTCCTTTTTTTCTTGTTTTCTTTTTATTCTGGGATTTATTTACCTTCTATAATTGAAACTTTGTTGCTTTGAGTGGAGCTCAGAGCCGCCTGCGGCAGGCGGGAGGGAAGCCTCCTGCTCACTCCAGCTCCATGGCCACGGCCGGCTGAAAGCAGGTATCTGGAGTTTATTTATCTTCTATAATTGAAACTTTGTTGCTTTGAGTGGAGCTCAGAGCCAGCCGCAGCAGCTGGGAAGCTTGGCTTCCTCCATCACCGGGGCAACCAAGCCTCCTGCTTGCTCCAGCTCCGTGGCTGCTGGCCGCCATCTTGGTTGGGTTAATCTGCAGGAGCAGGGAGAATGGACCGAGACCCGCCCCTGTGCCCACTGCAGCCTCATGGCCCACAGCTCCTTTCAAGGTGTACGAATTTGTGCACTGGGCCCCTAGTGAGTATATAAAAGACAGACATATATGAAAAAAATAAATACCAAAATCAGAATAATGTTTGTGTTACTTTGGTTCTCCAAGAAGCAGACACCAAGATGGGATTAGATGGTAAGAAAGTTTTTAGTAAAGGACAAAGGGGAAGAAACAGGAGTAAATAAAAAAAAATCTTTACACCACAATGCAGGTTGATACATGTGAAAGGAGACAGGAAAAGAAGAAGGATTGGGTAAGAAGAGTCAGACTGCAACAACAATCTAAGAAATGCGTGGCCAGGCCAATGAGAAGTCCTTAAGCCACAGTTTCCTTTTAAAGAAGTCCTATATCAAACCTAAACCTATATCCCCACCATGTTCAGTCATTGCTGGGAGCAGCCTGGGGAAAGAAAAAACAGTGGTAAATTCAGAGGAGAATCATGTAGGACGATCTTTCACCATGCTTCCTGCAGCAGGGGATCTGTGTGCTATTTTCATAGGGTCAAATTAGCTATCTCTGGGGTAGGGAATGGGGGACAGGAGGAAGGTGACCCAGGAGAGATATAAAAGAGTTCTTTGTAACATTTTATTTCTAAACCTGGGCAGTGGAGACATAGATGTTCACTATATTATTCTTTAATTTATTTCTGGGCCAGTGAGGGAAGAAAAATGGGAGGTAAGGAGAAAGAGAAATATCACATGATCTCACTCATTTGTGGAATATAATGAACATAAACTGATGAGCTAAAATAGATCCAGAGACATAGAAGCATCAAACAGCCCCATCCAACCTCAGAGGGAAGGCAAGGGAGTTGGGGGTGAGAGATCAACCAAGGGACTTGTATGCATGCATATACTAGTAAACAGAACCCATGGACTCAGGCAGTAGGGGGGTGAAGGCATGTACTGGGGGGACAGATAGTGAGCATGACCAAGGAGAGATCAATGGGGGAAAAGAAGACATATGTAATACTTTAAACAATAAAGAATTAAATATAAATAAATAAATAATAAAAGGAAATTAATATATTGAATTGAGACACAGCTTTCCTGGAATTTTGCTATGATGAGATATTATAGTCTTCTTGAAGTTGATCCAATTTATGAGGAAATGTGACCCTGAAAAAGAGGGAACATTATAGGAACAAAGATTCTGAGTGCTGAGAGAAGGATGAATCCCAGTGCAATAAAGGAAGAAATTGGCCCTAGATAGGCACAGGGTAAGTTTACCCACCCTTGAAGAGGGAAGGCTGAATTTATGATAAAAATGAAGGTAGAAAAATAGACTTTGTGGTGGGAAGATGTGGAAGTTCTCTAAAGACTTTTTTTTTCTCAGTAAAATGAAAAGCAGGATTATCAACTGAGAGTGAGGAAGAGGAAAGTGGTTTTGGAGGTTTGAGGTGGAATTACCAGAGTCCCTAGGGCTCATTTGAGGTTTGTTGTCAGAGATTCAAAATTATACCAGCCGGCATGGCTGTGTGCTTTATACCAGCTGTAAGCAGTTGCTCAGATGTAGGCATGGAGTTGGGCCAGAGGATGGGGAACTGGGTTCAACAAAAGCAGGGGTTTTCCAGGCAAGTGCAATGAAGAGATTTAAGACAGAGGGATTTGAGGGTGCAGGGAAAGGCAGGAATATTAGAGTGATGGACTATAGGACAAGAGGAGACTATGTCAATTAACTCTCTTTCCTTCCCCTGTATCTTTTGTAAGCTGAAAGTTAGAGCTGAAAGCTTGATTAGCTTCAGTGCAGCATTTTTGGCATGAATATTTCATAGGCATTGCTCTGAATTTCATATTGCATTACATCAGGACACACATATGTCTGGTTGTCCCACTATATTTTGCTAAGATTGATCTCAATGAGAACAATAAAGAACCATACTAATACCTGGGGAAAAAGCCCATTTTAAATATGTAAATCTTGTTTTACTGTGCCAAAAATAATTAAATCCAGAAATCAGAAGTATCATACAAACACAAAGGTTGAAAACCTGCTGTTCCAGAAGCTTAGAGAATTTTTGACCTTGAAGGATTGACTAGGCAGGGTAAGTTTTATGATCATTGTTAGAAGTGCAGAACCTCAGTGTGGGGAAAATTATAGAGAATTGGAGGAAGTTATGCATCATTTTATCCCCTTCCATTCTTAGTCCAACCTGGAAACTAAATGACTATGAAACTATAGATCTTTCCTATAACTAAGTATAACTCCATAATATTACTGCATTCTGGCAAACCAATTAGTTCTGGGATTGAATATTTAAAATAACATCAAATGCTTGTAGGGGCTCTTGCTGCTTTAAAAAAAAAAAAGCTGGGAGGGCAAAGGCCAAAGAAAGAAACATAATTAAAACACATTTTATATGTCAATGAGCCAACTGAGTAGTGATGGTTCCTTTAATAGAGAAAGTGATGTCAGCATTCACCTGACTAGCAGAGAGAGCAAAAATTAACTTGTTATACATATTTCCTGTCCCTAGATTTTTGTCATTGTGCAAGCAAAAATTAATTTCATCAACATGGAATAGAGGTTTTCTACCTGCTAATAGTGATTACCTGTTTGTATTGAGTATTTACTTTTAGGAAGCAGAAATAGGCCTTCTAACCTTAAGGACTGCCTGATCCTGCCAGTATCTGTGCTATTGTCAACTGTCAATCCAGTGAGGCAGGCCAAAGCATGAGAGATGTCTACTGTGTATGCCAACACCAAGGGCATATTTCAGGATTGTTATGATTACACATATAAGTTCAGGCTGTGGCATTCCCATTCTATATTCACTGTATTGGACACTACTAACAGGT
>NW_005871055.1:18382403-18407351 GCF_000147115.1 Myotis lucifugus
TCTCTGCCCCCCGCCGGTCTGGTTGCCCCACGCAGCCTGCTGTTCAGTCGTTTGGTCATCCCTCACTATCCCCCCTGCTGGCCTGGTCACCCCACGCAGCCTGCTTGTTCAGTTGTTTGGTCGCCCCTCACTAACCCCCCTGCTGGCCTGGTTGCCCCATGCAGCCTGCCTGTTCAGTTGTTTCCCTCACTAACCCCCCTTCCGGCCTGGTCATAGGCAGCCATCTTGTGAGGGTGTGAGGGTTAATTTGCATATTACCTCTATATTATATAGGATTATATTGGAAAATCTATGAAGGTGGAAACCCAGGGCAGAGTCTTCTCTACTGGTGGGTTCTACTAATAGAGAATATTGCCACAAGAAAAAAAATATGGGATAGTTTAACTCTGCTTTTCTCACATGGGGAAACTGGCTAATTATCAATTCAGAGTCTGAACTCTCTGATCAGATTAAATGCTTAGAATTTCCTAGGAAGATTTAGTACCCAGGACTCCTCTCCATATCGAAACTATTGCTGGTATATCTTGAACTGCTCAAAGGAATACTATTAAGCACAAGTGGGCAGTCTGATGCATTAAATGAAAAAGAAATATTGCATCCTTTTTTAAAAAATCAGATTTTATATTTGGCCTTTCTTTGGAACTTTGATTTATGTGGGTACTTTAAAAACAGCATATAGCTGGATTTACTATTTTATTGCAATGTTTGGCTCTCCATATTTGATAGGTAAATTCAGTTTGTTCACAGTTATCTTGGCAAGTAATAGACTGTAGTTCACTTTACTTTCCATCCTCTCCATGTTTTTAGTTGTAACTTTTATGATTTCCTTTTATTCACTTTGCTAATTTTTTTATTTATTAAATGTATTGGGGTGATATTGGTCAACATGAACATGTAGGTTTCAGATGTGGTTTTCTATGTTATACCGTGTGTCCACTACCCAAAGTCAAATCTTCTCCTGTGACCTTATATTAGGACCCTCTTCTCCCCACCATCCCTTTCCCTCTGGCAACCACCACACTGATATTTGTATTCATGAGTTTCAGTTTTATATCCCACAGATGAGTGAAATCATAGAGTTCTTAGCTTTTTCCGACTGACTTATTTCACTTAGCATAATGTCCTCAAGGACTATCTATGTTGTTGCAAATGGCATTATTTCATCCTTTCTTGTGGTTGAGTAGTATTACATTGTGTATATGTTCCACAACTTCTTTATCCAGTCCTTTATTGCAGAACACTTTGGCTGTTTCCATGTCTTGGCCACCGTGAATAATGCTACAATTAATATAGGGGTGCATACATCTTCACCAATACATGATTTTGAGGTTTTCTGGTATATACCCAGGAGAGGGATTGCCGGTTCATATGGAATACATACATCTTTGTGAATACATGATTTCTGGTATATAAATAGGAGAGAGATTTCTGAGTAGTATTATAGCTCTATTTTTTTCTTTTTTTTATTCTTTATTGATTAAGGTATTACATATATGTCCTTATCACCCAATTGTCCCCCCAACCCCCAGCTCATGCCCTCACCCCCCTAATGTCTGTGTCCTTTGGTTATGCTTATATTCATGCATACAAGTCCTATGGTTGATCTCTCCCTCTGCTGCCCCAGCCTCCCATGCCTTCCCTCTGAGGTTTGACAGTCTGATCAATGCTTCTCTGTCTCTGGATCTGTTTTTGTTCATCAGTTTATGTTGTTCATTATATTCCACAAACGAGTGAGATCATGTGATATTTATCTTTCTCTGACTGGCTTATTCACTTAGCTTAATGCTATCCAGGTCCATCCATGCTGTTGCAAATGGTAAGAATTCCTTCTTTTTTACCACAGCATAGTATTCCATTGTGTAGATGTACCACAGTTTTTTAATCCACTCATCTGCTGATGGGCACTTAGGCTGTTTTCAAATCTTAGCTATGGTAAATGACAACCTTATCAATACTTGTCATTTGTTGATTTGTTGATGAAAGTCATTCTGGCAAGGATGCAGAGAAAAAGGAACCCTCATGCACTGCTGGTGGGAATGCAGACTGGTGCAGTCACTGTGGAAAATAGTATGGAGTTTCCTCAAAAAATTAAAAATGGAACTCCCATTTGACCCAGTCATCCCACTTCTAGGAATATATCCTAAGAAACCCAAAACACCAATCAAAGAATTTATGCACCCCTATGTTCATAGCAGTACAATTTACAATGGCTAAGACTTGGAATGGAAACAGCCTAAGAGCCCATCAGCAGATGAATGGATAAAAATATTATGGTACATTTACACAATGGAATATTATGCAGTAGTAAAAAAGAAATAACTCTTACCATTTGCAACAGCATGGATGAACCTGGAGAATATTATGCTGAGAGCAATAAGCCAGTTAGAGAAAGATAAGTATCACATGATCTCATTTGTATGTGGAATCTAATGAAAAACATAAAGTGATGAACAAAAATAGATCCAGAGCCATAGAAGCATGGAACAGACTGTTAAACCTCAGAGGAAAGGCAGGGGAGGGTGGATGGGAAGAGATCAACCAATGAACTTGTATGCATATATGCATAACCCAGGGACACAGACAATGGGGTGGTGAGGGCCTGGGTGTGGGGGGATGGGAAAGGGCTGGAAGAGGTTAATGAGGGAAAAAGAAGGACCTATGTAATACTTTCAATAATAAAGATTTTTTAAAAAATAAGTAAAAATAAATAAATAAATAAATAAATACATCTCCTGTGGTTTTCAAATTGCCAGATGACATATAAAATGTTATAAGCATTTCCTCCTTCAAGATATATTATTTGCCAATATCCCCTCAACTCTGGAAATGAAACTTGAGATTGCTTTTTCTTCCCAGCTAGAAAGCCCTTTTCTTAGTCTTGCCCTCAACCCTTTTCTTAGTCTTGCCCTCAACTCTTTCCTGGATTTTGCCAAGATAGTTTTGAATTTCAGCTCTAGGCTGTCATTTATTTTTCCTCTATATGTCCCTTCTGTTTTGAGGTTTACTTAACACTTGCATTATCATTTTCCAGTAATATTGTTACTATTTAATGAGGTAGATGCTAGCTAGATAGAGGATAGATGGATAGATAGATAGATGAAAAATGGAGAAAGAGAGAAAGAGAGAAAGAGAGAAAGAGAGAAAGAAAGAAAGAAAGAAAGAAAGAAAGAAAGAAAGAAAGAAAGAAAGAAAGAAAGAAAGAAAGAGAGAAAGAAAGAAAGAAAAGAAAAGAAGGAAAGAAAGAAAGGAGTTAATTGATCTTTTCCTCTTGTTGAGAGAAGAAATATTTACCTTCATAATATCACTAATATCCTCCAGTTTTTCTTAGTCATACAATCCATTGAATGGAATCTATTCTCCTTTTTTAGCAATTTTCTTCCTTAACAATTTTCTTCAGATAGTGTACATTGGTGGTATCACTTTTATTTGATCTACAATATCTTATCATTGTATGTAAAACTTAGATCACAGTCCATTGCCCTCAAAAGACTGCCTTTCAGGTCTTAGTGTAGCAAAGGAAAATATGGTGCTAGTCTTTCTTTCTTTGAATCTAGAATTCTAAACAAATTTCTGATGATTTTTGTAATTCATAAATTTCATCAGGATATGTGTAGGTGCGTGACTTTTTTTCTTTTTACTATGCATGAGTCTTTTAAATATTTTAAAAATATGATATCAAGTTTTTTCTTTACCTTATTTTTAAGCTAACAGAAAATTTCTTCTAGAACTTAGTTAATTTTTACTCTCCTACCTCCACCACATTCATACATTTTCCACCATTTTGAAGTCCAATTATTCACAAGTTAGCTCCTTGAACCTATCTTCCAAGTCTATATATTTCTCTCCTAATTTCTGTCTGTAATTTTTCTCTACATAGTAAGACATTTCTTTTACTTATCTTTCAGAACTCTCAGCAATAAATGGTCTTTTTCATTTCATCTAGAAATTTATTTTTTAATTTTGGAAACAATGGAGGTTTCTTATTTCCAGAAAGGCTTTTTCTATGATCTTATTGCATCTCTTTGAGGGTTATTATTTTTTAAATAAAGTTACTTTCAGTCTTATATTAGCTCATGGCTACTGGACTTAGACTTCCTCCATCAGGTCACTGTAGCCTCTTAAGAAGGGTATACTTCTTTAAAAAAAGAAATCTTTATTGTTGAAAGTATTACATATGTCCCCTTTTTCTCCCATTGTCCTCTCCCCCTTCCCTCCCCTCCAGGCTTTCACCACCCCACTGTCCAGGTCGATGGGTTATACATATACACATATGAGTTCATTCGTTGATCCCCCCCAAACCTCGCAACCCTCCCCTGCCTTCCCTCTGGGATTTGACAGTCTGTTTGATGTTTCTATGTCTCTGGGGCTATTTTTATTCATCAGTTTATGTTGGTAATTAGATTCCACATATGAGTGAGATTATGTGATACCTATCTTTCTCTCCAGGTCCATCCATGCTGTTGCAAATGGTTATTTCTTTTCTACAGCTGCATAGTATTCCATTATATAGATGTTCCACCATTTTTTAATCCATCCATCTGCTGATGGGCACTTAAGCTGTTTCCAAATCTTAGCTATTATAAATTACACTGCTATGAACATAGGGTGCATATATTCTTTCTGATGAGTGTTTCTGAATTCTTGGGATATATTCCTAGAATTGGAATCACTGGGTCAAATGGTAGTTCCATGTTTAACTTTTTGAGGAAACTCCAAACTGTTTTCCACAGAGGCTGCACCAGTTTGCATTCCCACCAGCAATGTACGAGGGTCCCTTTCTCCACATCCTCGCCAACACTTGTTGTTTGTTGATTTGTTCATGATAGCCATTCTAACAGGTGTGAGGTAGTACCTCATTATCATTTTGATTTGCATCTCTTGGATGATTAGTGACTTTGAGCATTTTTTAATATACATTTTGGCCTTCTGTATTTCCACTTTGGATAATTGTCTATTTAGGTCTTTTGCCCATTTTTATCTTCCTTTTGTTGAGTTTATGAGTTCCCTATAAAT
Source organism: Myotis lucifugus (assembly GCF_000147115.1). Lineage (NCBI taxonomy): Eukaryota > Metazoa > Chordata > Mammalia > Chiroptera > Vespertilionidae > Myotis > Myotis lucifugus. The sequence continues at coordinate 18,387,417 of NW_005871055.1, forward strand.
TTTGGAGGTTAACCCCTATAGGATGTATTATTGGCAAATATGTTCTACCATCCAGCTAAGAGTCCTTTTTTGCCTCATCTTCCCTCACACTTCCTGTCTTATCATTCAGCAAATCTTGCCAGTTCTAAATTCAAAATGTATTCAGGTCATATGGTAACTCTATGTTGAACCTTCTGAGGAACTGCCAGACTGTTTTTCAAAGAGGCTGCACCATTTTCAATTTCCAACAACAATGCATGCAGGCTCCCATTTCTCACCAAACGTATGTTATTGTCCATCTTTTTCTTATTATGGCTACCCTAATGCTATCCTTGTGGTTTTGACTTGTATTTCCCTAATGACTGTTGTTGGCAATCATTACATGTCCTTATTGACATTTGAAGAAATGCCTATTTAGATCCTTAGCTTGTTTTCAAATTTAAGATTGACATCTATATAATTGAGCTGCAACAGTTGTTTTTACATTCTGGATACAACTCCCTTACCAAATAATTTCTCCCATTCTGTGAGTTGACTTTACACTTTCTTGATGGTGTCCTTTGAAGCACAAATAATTTTATCTTGATGAATTTATCTATTTGTTTTCTTTCATCCCTTATACTTTTACTGTTCTATCTAAGAAACCTTTGCCTATCTTGGCCGGGGTGGCTCAGTGGTTGATCTTCAACCTATGAACCAGGAGGGTACAGTCCAATTCCTGGTCATGGCATATGCCTGGGTTGTGGGCTCAAACCCCAGTGTGGGGGGTGCAGGAAGCAGCCAATCAATGATTCTCTCTCCCTCTCCCTTCCTCTTGTCTGGATGCTATCAATGCACTTATTAAGGCCACAGTTGAGATCTGAAAATTCTACAGCTCTTCCTATTATCCAAAATAATGTCTTCTTACATTTCAGTATCTGGAATACTCAGGTCCATAGAACAAGGCATCTCTTTCCCACAAATAAAGTACCTGCTCCTGGATCCCGCGGAGGGCATCAAGGCAGGGACCTGTCGTTGGGTGCGCAACACGTTGACGCTGATGCCCTTTCCCACTGCCGCCACTATGCTCTCTGGCATGGCGCCGGGCTGGCAAGCAGCAGGCGCGGAGGGGAGATGCGCGATGGGAGAAGGACTGTGGTAGCACATCTCTTCTGGTCAGACCATCAGAGTTTTAGGTCACTGGCAAGCAATGAGTGGACCAAGCTGAGCCAGGTGATCACCTTGACCCAATACTGTAGTCAAGAGAATGTGGTCACGCAGACAGTAGGTCCTTCCTAAGGGGCCAGGTAGCGGGAAAGAAAGTCTCCAGCACACTCTCTTCATCTCATCTTATCCTCTGCAAAATATGGACAAGGAATCTATTTCAAAATTTTCCTTGGGATTGGGTACATTATTGACTTTTTACTTGAATAAATTAACTTAGAATGGTATATTGCCTCTCAGTGCCTTTCAGCAAATGCCTCCAACTTAATTCATTTTATTTAGTTGACATCACTGATGGTGACTGTCTTCATAGTCAATCTGCACAGCAATACCATCATATGTAAGGGCTGGCTCCAGGGCACACATATATTGCCTGAATATTTAGAACAACTTACTGAGACCAACTTATTTAAGGGCTTATATTTGTAATTCACAGGGTGAACTCACATGGATATCATCATTTCATGTGGCAATCTATGGTGGCCATGTACACTGCACAGGCCTCTCTGCCAAGGCCTGGTGTTCCTGTTTCTACTGCATCTTCATTGCCCTGAGACCATAGTGCTGCTCACCTAAGCTTCAGATATAGGGCTGGAGAAACAGTGCCCTACTCAAGCAAAGGAGAAAACCAACAAGATTAATATAGTTTTAAAACTTTCTTATAATTTCTTATCAAAATTTGAGAGGTTACATCTTACCCATTATTATTTCAAACTTCTCAATATCTTCCACTATGGGGAAAAGTATTGAAGAATTACTACCATATTCGCATTACTTCAGAGGTGAAAAAATAGCTTATCACCTTCTTTCACATATTTTAAATAAGCAGGTTCCCTGCACAGGGTGACTGCTATAAAGACTCATCCACAAATGATTGCTATCCTGTGGGTTCCTCCAATGTAGAAAAGAAATGTCGCATATAATTGGACCACTGGGTTGTATCTAGGATTCACCTTAAGTATAAATTTTAGGAAAACAGTATAAAAGTAATTTAATAGCAACTGTGGAATGTGTTTCTTCTCAGTTACCAAAATCATAAAATATTGAAGCCCTTGGAGCAAAAACCCTTCAGACCTAAAACATTTATTTAGATCAATACTCAGAATGTAAAGAGCTAGGAAAGGAAAGAAAAACAAGTCAATACTACCACAGTGTTCCATTTCTCCCAGAATGTATGTCCTAAAAGAGAAATACTGAGAAGCAGGCAAATGGAGTCATGCCTTGTTCTCCAGCCCCAGGGACTATCTGACCCTGTGCAATGGTAGCAAGTGTTGAATTTCTGCCCACTGTGGGACCATCCACTGTAGAATCATGACTAAAGAGAAGCAGATATAGTACTGCCTCTGCCCTTAGATAAATGTGTAGTTTGTGCTTGTCATTTAACCTCCTAATCAGCTTATCTCAAAATGGGATCATAGAGCAATAGGTAACCTGCTTAATTCAATAGGCTTTTAATGTATAAAATAGATCTTATAAGTGATACTATAGTTGACCCTTAAACAACATGGGCCCATTTATATGTGGATTTTTTTTCAGTAAGTATTGTAAATGTATTATCACATCCTTGTTTTTCTTAGTAACATTTTATTTTCTCAAGCTTTCTCTATAGTAAATTTACAGTATATAATACATATGACATATAAAATATGTGTTAATCAACTGTTTGTTAGTGTTAAGGTTCCCAGCCAACAGTAGTTAGGTTTTAGTATTTAACTATTAGCAGTTAAGTTTTAGGGGAGTCAAACGTTATCTGTGGATTTTTGACTGTGTGTGGGTTCAGTGCTTCTAAGCCCAGCATTGTTCAACCGTCAACTGTATTTTAAAAACTTAAGAATTGCTTTGCAAGATCAGAAATGAAGTAAAGGTAGGATTTTTTGCTCAGAACCCAAATAATAACATTGTTTTTTCTCTTAGGCACTGAAGAGAAGCCTCAGTCTAATTTCTTTTCTTCAATATAAGCAGTTTGAGAGTATAAAGAATGTTCTTCCTGTGGTATATTCTTTCAGCACCATCCCACCTGGCCCCTTAGACTTCTGCTGACATTTTCCTCCACACCCTTGAAGATTTTACTGACATTTTTTTCAAAACCTTTTTGGCTTCTGCCTGCAGCCCAGTCCCAAAGTCAAGTGACATATTTTAGGGTTTTGTTACCACAGCACCCCACTTCTAGATACCAAAACCTGTTTCAATTATCCATTGTGACCTTCATAACTTACTTTGAAACTTAGTTGCTTAAAACAACAGCAAATGTTAATTCTGCTCACAAATTTTCAAGTGGGACAGGGCTTAGATGAGAGCTCAAGTTTTACTCCGTGGCATCATTTGGGGCTGCTTGACTGGAACTTGGAGGACCCACTTTCAAGATGGCAAGTTGGTGCTTGCCATCCACTAAGGGCCCATGTGGGGCTCTGGGCCTATCCACATGGCACAGTGGCTAGGTGCCAAGAGTGAGTATCCAAGAGACAGGAAGGGGAAGTTACTAATTTTTTAAGGGTTGGGCCTAGAAATTGCCACAATATCCTTTCCACCATGTTCTATCTTTCTCTTATCTTATTGCATTGGTAGAACCCAGACAATGATGTATGACAATGAGAATTATGAAGATTATTAGTTTATTTCTGTCTTTAATGGGAATGCTCCAAATGTTTCCAATTAAGGATAATGGTGACTCACATTAACATTGAGATTATGACGTTAAAGAAGCATCATCTATTTCTATTTTATAAAGATACTAGAGGCCTGATACACAAATTCGTGCATGGGTGAAATCCTGAGAGGGTTGGGGGCAGGCTGGGACACAATAGGTCCAGGCAGGCGGTGGAATACCCTTGCAGGCCCAGGATCCAGATCCATCCCCCTGACATTCCTGCCTGTTGTCAGGAGCCACCTGACGGCCACTTTTACATTGTTCCTTCCTTGCAGAGTGTCTAGGGAGGGGAAGAGGCCGCAGTGCCCGAGGCTGACTTCCAGGAGGTCAGTGGCACTGTTGGGATCCTGCCAGCAGTGCTGATCCATTGGTGCCTGGCCCATTCTCTGGAGATTGGACCTGCAGGACTACTGAGGGAGTGAGTGACTGCCGCTGGGCTGGTGGGAGGGATGGGTCAGCTGAGTGGCGCTCCTGCTATGGAAGCGCACTAACCACCAGGGGGCAGCTCCTGCATTTAGCGTCTTCACCCTGGTAGTCAGTGCGTGTCATAGTGACCAGTCATTCTGGTCGTTCTGGTCGTTTGGTTGCTTAGACTTTTATATATATAGATATTATCAAGAATAAATTTTGAAATTTTATCAAATGTCTTTTCAGCATCAGTGAAGATGATCATATGATTCTTGTCTTTTGATCTATTAATCTATTAAATTAAATTATTTGCAACCACTGAATTCTCCTTTCATTTCTGGAATAATCTTATTTAGTAATGGTGACATTTTAAAATATTGTATTATTTTTTTTGTATTTTATTTTGTGTGTCTGTCTTTTCCACACCAAACTGAAAGGTCCTTGACATCAGAAAATATTTATTATTGCTTTCCTCAAGTCAAGTAGAGTGACTGGTAGCCAAAAGGTACTTAGAAATATTTGTTAAATAAATTACAGGAATTCAATAACTATTTAATAAGTAATTTATTATTTTTTTTTTTCCGATGCAAAAGCATAAGAGTCTTTATTCGAGCTAGCTCGGCTCCCCCACCTTGCCAACGCAGCGACAGGAAGCAGAGAGAGATAACTCTGTGTGGAGACCGGTTATATAGGGGGAGTTGGAGGAAGGGGAGGAGAAAGGACTGTGCTCTGCCAATTGGCCAGGCACAAGTCTGTGTCTTGTTCCTGGGTGTGGCTAGCAGAGGCTTAGACTTCCGGGAAGAAGCTCCTTGCCAAGCACGTGGCCAAGGTAAGATGGAGCACTTACTCTGGGGCAAGGTGGAGGGCCTAGCCCTTACCCTGGGGCAAGGTGGAGGGCCTAGCCCTTACCCTGGGGCAAGGTGGAGGGCCTAGCCCTCGCCCTTTCATTCCCCCCTTTGTCTTGGAACTTCCGGCTCAATCATGAGACGGACTGCTTTTCTATTCCACCGTTGCTAGAGGCCCGTACTGGGCATATCTTAACAAATGGTCTGGTGGAAGGGAAAGAAACCATTTTAGCTTTAACAACTTCTATTGAAATAGGATTTTTCTTCTTAAAATTCCTCCATGGCTATCAAAAACCCAAATCAAGATTAATTTATCTACTGTCCTGATGTTTGCATAAACACAACAAGAATGGTAACTGACTACCTTTGCTGGAATCTCATGGTTGAATCTTAATATGCCCCGTAGGGCCAGGAAGCCGCGCCACCCAGCTGCCATCAGGCCCGCCTGCAGTATCTGCTGAGTTAGGTGAATCCCTCACCTGTAACAACTCCACCTGAGCCCACGCTCTAGGCTTTAAGCCCATCTCAGTAGCCCTCCTACTTGTTGCGGCCCAGAGTGTGTGGGGGTTCCGCAGGAACGAGAGGCATCCCTACTGCTCCCCTTCTACTCTTACCAACCGCCAATAATGGTAGGGCATTGGCCTGACGCTCCAGCGCCAGCCATCTTCAGGGCTTCCAAGCAGGATACCAGGCTTTCTTCGTGGCATTTTTACTGGCTTCAAGTCTTTAGAGCTCAGACAGGGCTCTTTAAAACATGATACTCCAGTCAAAGTTTTCCATTAATAAAACCACTATTAGGAACCAGTCTTATTGAATCTATGCAAAGAAATGTATTGCCATGACTTATTTAGCATTGCCAATATTTCAGAGGAATTATGTAAGGAGAAAAACATACTGATCTGCTCTAAGATTTTCTGATTTTTCCTTGCCAATTCCTTTTCATGGAGTTATAACAAAACAGTAACTGTTGGCATTAAACTTTCTTTCTATGCATAACCATGCCTTAGACCTTCTATTCCAAACAGGCCTTTCCCAGACATGGGCATGGTTACGCAGGCCTGCAAGACAATATACAGGCTGCCAACCATCAACTGTCTCTCAACAGAGACCAAAACCTGATGGGCACCCTTCCCTGCCCAGTTGGGCACCTGCCCTCTTGGCAGCCAGACACCCTCTACTCTTGGGGTTCACCCCACACAGTCCCCGTCCAGGACAGTCAACATACATTCAAACCTGCAAGAGAATCAAAGGTCAATATAACATATCAATACAATGCATCATGGCCGCTTCAGGCAGCCAAATCCTACTAAAGTCTATTCTTGACCTTCCTATAAATTGTCCTTGTCTCTTTGGAGCCATGTCCATGAAGATGCAGGCATCATCTAAGTCTATTACACAGTATTGTGGGGCTCCCGGCAGCAGGAGTGATCGCGAGCAATGTTACCAGCATCAGGCAGGTCAAGCACGCCGTAGCTTGAGCTTGAGCGGGTGGCGTTGATCTCGATCGACGCTCCATTTGGTGACGAAGTCTTCCCGGATCACGGATGGGTCCGCTGACCGACCGTGAGTGTGATGGACCCAGGTCGCTACGCCATCTACCTTGAGAGCGGTGGGGGTCGTCAGCACCACAGTGTAGGGACCCTTCCAACGTGGTTCGAGGGTCTCCTGGCAGTGTCTTCTGTCGTGGACCCAATCTCCTGGTCTGTGCTGATGAGGAGTTGGTGTTGGGCTGGTCTCGTACAGATTCTAGGGCCCGTTGCCTTCCTTTCACAGGCAGGGGGAAGGGCCCATGAAATCTCTGCCCTGAGGAACTGTGAGCCCCACCCTTAAATGTCCCAATCAGACTAGAAAATCCACAAATACCTTTTAAATCTACCCCAGAATTTCAAAATCCCAACCCAGCACAGAATATCACATAGCAAATCAAAGTTCTCAGCAAACAAACAGACAGAGATGTTTACTAGTTAGGCGGGCCGATTCCACCTCTGACAGAGAGCAAGCGCCCTTAGGGAAAGATCCCAGCGGCTCAGGGTACTTTGCTATTGGTCAGAGCACTCAGCCTCAAAGAAATCAAGCCTGTGGTTGTTTTTTTTTTTTTTAGACACAAACAGAAATTTCACTAGCTAAACAATTTTCAATAAAGACAGATAACATTTCCCATTAAAAACTTTGAATCACCACAGGAGAAAACAAAACAAAACAGGAATAAACAAAAACACTTTTACACAGGCGCATGCCACATTTACAGCACAAAATACCAACAGATAACCTAGTTTGATTAACATATTATCTAGAGCCCGTGGGTAACCTGGGTTAAACTTAGGCATGTTATCTAAATTACAGTCCTGGGTCTCCAGAACACTGAGTTGATAAGTTAACTGGAGCCCTCTGAGGGCCCAGGCAAAGGAAAAATGTGCCCTCTAAGTCCAGTATGAAACCAGTTTCTACCTGAAATAATACTTTAGAAATTGGATTACTGCTATCAGTCCCTTTTAAGACTTTGACATAAGCTATTTAACTTTTGTTTAGGGAGGGAACATATAACCTTTAATTGCCCTTAGTTTAAGGAAAGCAGGGTTTTCTAGATTTAAGAGATTAGCTTAAAAATAGTATTAAATAAATCCGTGAGGCAAGCACACTTCCTGCCCCATAAAACTCCACCTTAAAGCTCCACCCTTGACTAAATCAGAGGGAGGGGCCTTTGCTGTTTCAAGATGGCGGCCCCCAGGGGAGCCATGTGGCTGACATGGCGGCTGCCAAGTCATGCAGCCCAAAATGGTGGCTGTCTACACTTTTTTTTTTTGCAAATCAGGATCAATAAGCAAAGGCATTTAGTTACCAGAATTACACAAAGTTTCCCAATTCAATCCGAACCTTAAACTTTTAGCTGGCAAGTCAAAATATTCAGCATTTCTCAATCAGCAGTCTTGGGCTCCATCCTGCACATCTGCAAAGAGACTCTAGCTCAAAACTCTATCCAAAATCGGACAGTGCGCGCCTTAGTTTTAAGCCAGCTTTTCTCTCTACACGTGCACAGAAATCCCAGACGCATTTACTTGGGGAGGGGGTGACCTGTTTTCACAGATCCTCACTCAGATGCCCACCTGACCGAAGTCGTGGAGCCACACAAAGGAGGGGAGAGGGCAGGCCCCCTCCCTCCACACTCACACACTTTCACCAGACATTCACTCAGAGTTTAAACAATAACAACTTCCCAACTCCTGAGGGAGCTCTACAGCCTCCCCCAATCTCCTTGAAATGATCAATCACAATACCCAAAGGAGCAGTCTGAGTCCGTCCCATAACATCCATCCAGTAAGTCCACAGAAAACAGAAAAACACAGACACAGACAAACAGAGGGCCCCAAAGAACAGCCTTCCAACTCCATGGAAGCAACTAGACGATGGCCTTACGCCAAACCGGCGGGAGCGACCCGCCTCGTCTCAGATTCTCAGATTGAGGGAGTTCCTACAGACCTTCCGACTCCGCGGAAGCAAAAGTACACCCCTCCAGATGGAGGGTCGAGGCGTCCCCCGACTCCTCCCGCCCTTGATCCCCCTGTGCGTCCACTTAGATCATTGCGGGCGATTACAGATTTCAGAAGTGAGCTCACACAGAACAGATACAGAACAAGTCCCTGAACAGAGGCAGTAGAAAACTGCCTAGGAATGCTTCTCTTCTACCTTTTTTAAAAGATAGGCCAGATTCGAACCCTTAGCCAGTCCGAGTTTTGACAGTGAGTACCATCTAGAAGCCATTGATTCAGATACAGGAAAAGTCCCTTAGAGATAACATATATCACACAGAACAGAATACACAACACACAGACACTTACCGCGGCCAGTCAGACTCTACGGATTGGGGGGGTCCCTCAATGGTTTTGGGGATCCCGGACGAGCCCCCCAAATGTTATGCACAGATTTCAGGATCCCCAAGAAACCACATCCGGGAGCCAGCCAGTCCGATGCAAAAGCATAAGAGTCTTTATTCGAGCTAGCTCGGCTCCCCCACCTTGCCGACGCAGCGACAGGAAGCAGAGCTATTTAATAAGTAATTTAATAAATTCTGTAATTTATTTAATTCAGTCAATCTCCTCAATCCCACTTCCTAGAACAGTGATGGCGAACCTTTTGAGCTCGGCGTGTCAGCATTTTGAAAAACCCTAACTTAACTCTGGTTCCGTGTCACATATAGAAATTTTTTGATATTTGCAACCATAGTAAAACAAAGATTTATATTTTTGATATTTATTTTATATATTTAAATGCCATTTAACAAAGAAAAATCAACCAAAAAAAATGTCATAGGTTCACCATCACTGTCCTAGAACAACATTGTAACTGTGATTAGCATACTCTTATCCATCACTTTCTTCTTTCTGTTGTGTGCATTGCATGGTCAAGCTTAATGTATCAGCAACCACAGTGCTACTAATAGGCAAATAATGGTTTTTATGCTAACTACTTATTGGGAGTCAAATCATAATATTTGCAATCCATTCCCTACACACACACACACACACACACACACACACACATACCCCTGAGTTGACAGAGGAGTATAATAGCACCCCTTTTAAGATAGCTAATGGGACCGCTTATGGTGGCTAATAGCTTCTAATTATTACTGAGATTATATATATATATATTGCCTTCAATGTTTTTATTTCTGCTGGCTTCCTTACTGATACTAAAGGTTCTGAATTCCTGAGCCTGTTCTTCATGCTTCAGTAGCCAAGCAGCAAGGTACCAAATTCAAAATTTTAATATATCTGACAGATTTTAGTGTGCTTCTATGTCATAACATGCTGACAGACTGAAAGACTAGTCTTAATCAAAAGAATCACTTTAACCATTTTGGAAAGGCAATACCATTGTTTACCTCTTTTAATATAAACTAGAGGCCCAGTGCACAAAATTCGTGCACTGAGGGGGGTGTCCCTCAGACCGGCCTGTGCCCTCTTGCAGTCTGGGAGCCCTCAGGGGATGTCTGCCTGCCGGGTTAGGCCCACCCCACCCCACCCTCATGGAGCAGGCCTGACCCGGCAGGCAGACATCCCTCTTGCAGTCTGGGACCCCTTGCTCCTTACAGCCCGCCTGCTCGCTGCTCCTTACCGCTCGGCTTGCTGCTTCTTAGCACTGTTGCTCGGCTTTTGGCTGAACAGCACTCCCCTTGTGGGAGTGCACTGACCATCAGGGGCAGCTCCTGCGATGAGCGTCTGCCCCCTGGTGGTCAGTGCATGTTATAGCGACCAGTCATTCTGCCTTTCGGTCGATTTGCATATTAGGCTTTTATTATATAGGATAGGCAAATAAAAGCCAACAAAACAAATCAAGCCGTGATTCATGGGCCAAAACATTAGTATTCAATACCACTGTGAACTTCCATTGCAAAGTTATTTTTAAATGATTATTTTTATTTTATTGGGGTGACATTGTTTAATAAAATTTTGCAAGATTCAGCTGTTCAGTTCTGCAGTACATCCTCTGTATATTTATTGTGTGTTTACCAGCCCAAGTCAAGTCTCCTTCTATAACCACTTATCCCCCCTTCACTTTCTTCTCCCTCCCCTCAAACCTGCTTCCCTCCAGCAATCACTATGCTATTGTATGTGTCCATGAGTCTCTCTTTTTTCTTTACTTAATCCCTTCACCCTTCTCACCCAATTCGCAATCCTCTCCCCTCTGACAGCTGTCAGTCTGCTCTCTGTATTCACGAGTCTGCCTACACTTTGTTAGTTTATTTTGTTCATTAGATTCCACATATGAGTGAAATCCTATGGTACATATCTTTCTCTGACTGGCTTATTTCACTTAGCATAATACTCGCAGTCCATCATTGCTGTCACAAAAGGTAAGATTTCATTTTTCTTTTTCTTTCCCTTTTTTTTGCAGCTGAGTAGTATTCTATTGGGTAAATGGACCACGGCTTTTTTATCCACTCATCTACTGATGGGCAAGTGGGCTGCCTCTAAATCTTGGCTATTGTAAATAACACTGCAATGAAAATAGGGGGTGCATATATTCTTTTGATTTACTGGTTTGGGTTTTTTAAAATAGATTCCCAGAAGTGGAATAGCTGGGTCATAAGGCAGTTCCATTTTTATTTATTTTGAGGTAACTCCATACTGCTTTCCACAGTGGCTGCACCAATCTGCATTCCCACCAACAGTGCATGAGGGTTCCCTTTTCTCCACATCCTCATCAGCACTTGCTGTTTGTTGATTTATTAATGATAGCCATTCTGAGAGGTGTGAGGAGATAGCTACATTTCAATTTACATTTCTCTGATGATTAGTGATGATGAGTATCCTTTCATATGTCTATTGGCTGTTTGTCCTTTTTAGAGCAGTGACTATTTAGGTCCATTGTCCATTTCTTTTTTTTAAAATTTTGTTTTATTGCTTAAAGTATTACAAAAAGTATTACATATGTCTCCTTTTTTTCCCCCTTGACATTCCCCCAGCCTCCCCTACCCCCCAGTGTCTTATGTCCATTGGTTGTGCTTATATGCATGCATACAAGTCCTTCAGTTGATCTCTTACCGCCCCCCCATCAACCCTCCCCAGCCAGAGAAAGGGAGAGTGAGAGAGAGATAGAAATACCAATGATGAGAGAGAATCATTGATTGTCTGCCTCCTGCATGCCCTACACTGGTGGTCAAGTCCACAACCAAGGCATGTGCTCTGACCCGGAATCGAACCATGACATCTTGGTACATAGTTTGATGCTCAACTACTGTGTCTCGCTGGCCAGGCCCTTTGTCCTTTTCTTAATTGGATTGTTCAGGGTTTTTTGTTGTGGAGCTGTTTCTTGTTTTTGTTTTTATTGTGTTGTTGTTTTAATTTAAATTCTTTATTGTTGAGAGTATTACATATGTTTCCTTTTTTCCTTTATTGACCTCTCCCTAGCCCCTCCCACCTTCCAGCACATGCCTTCACCCCCTATTGTCTATGTCCATTGGTTATGCTTATATGCATGCATACAAGTCCTTTGGTTGAACTCTTACCATCCCTCCCTTACCCTCCCCAATTTCCCTCTGAGGTTTGATAGTCTGTTCAATGTTTCTATGTCTCTGGATCTATATTTGTTCATCAGTTTACCTTGTTCATTAAGTTCCACAAATGAGTGAGTTCATGTGATACTTATCCTCCTCTGACTGACAAATTTAAATTAGCAAATTGATCTCCAGGTACATCTATGCTGTTGTGAATGGTAAGAGTTCTTCCTTTTTTATAGCAGTGTAGTATTCCATTGTGTAGATGTACCCTTATTTTTATTTTTAAAAAAATCTTTATTGTTCAGATTATTACAGATGTTCCTCTCCCCCCCCCATATTTCCCCTCCACCTGGTTCCCACCCCACCCCATGCCCTTAACCCCTCCCCCAACACTGTCCTCATCCATAAGTGTAAGATTTTTGTCCAATCTCTTCCCACACCCTCCACACCCCCTTCCCCCCGAGAATTGTCAGTCCACTCCGTTTCTATGCCCCTGATTCTATTACATTCACAAGTTTATTCTGTTCATCAGATTTTTTATTCACTTGATTTTTAGATTCACTTGTTGATAGATATGTATTTGTTATTCATAATTTTTTTATATTTACCTTTTTCTTCTTCTTCCTCTTCTTAAAGAATACCCTTCAGCATTTTATATAATACTGGTTTGGTGGTGATGAACTCCTTTAGATTTTTCTTGTCTGTGAAGCTCTTTATCTGACCTTCAATTCTACATGATAGCTTTGCTGGGTAGAGTAATCTTGGTTGTAGGTTCTTGCCATTCATCACTTTGAATATTTCTTGCCACTCCCTTCTGGCCTGCATGGTTTCTGTTGAGAAATTAGCTGACAGTCATATGGGTACTCCCTTGTAGGTAACTAACTGTTTTTCTCTTGCTGCTTTTAAGATTCTCTCTTTGTCTTTTGCCCTTGACATTTTAATTACGATGTGTCTTGGTGTGGTCCTCTTTGGATTCCTCTTGTTTGGGGTTCTCTGTGCTTCCTGGACTTGTAAGTCTATTTCTTTCACCAGGTAGGGGAAGTTTTCTGTCATTATTTCTTCGAATAGGTTTTCAATATCTTGCTCTATCTCTTCTTCTGGCACCCCCCTAATTCATATGTTGGTACGCTTGAAGTTGTCCCAGAGGCTCCTTACACTATCTTCATATTTTTGGATTCTTTTTCCTTTGTGCTTTTCCAGTTGGGTGTTTTTTGCTTCCTCATATTTCAAATCTTTGACTTGGTTCTTGGGATCCTCTAGTCTACTATTGAATCTCTGTATATTAATCTTTATTTCAGTCAGTGTATGCTTAATTTATGACTGGTCTTTTTCCATTTTTTTGGCATTCTCACTAAGATCCTTGAAGGTCTCACTAAGTTTCTCAGAGGTTTCTAGAAGATTCTTGAGTAACTTTATAACTGTGGTTTTAAACTCTATATCCAGTAGTTGGCTTTCCTCCATTTCTTTCATTTGTGACATGTTTCTTTGTCTCCGCATTTTTGCTGCTTCCCTGAGTTGATAGAGTGGCCTTGTGTGGTAGGTGTCCTATAGAGCCCAGTGGCTCAGCCTCCCCAATCACCTGAGGTGGACACTCTTGGTGCACAGCTTTGTGGGCCGGGGGCATAGTCTTGTTGTACTTAAGCCTTGATTGCTGTTGGTATTACTGGGAGGAATTGACCTCCAGGCCAATTGGCTGTGAGGACCAGCTGTGTCTACAATGGAAGAACTTCTGTACAGGAGACAGCCTTATGGGGCAGGACTTGCTTCAGTGGGGCTTTAGTGCTCACTGAGTCTGCCCCTTGAGTGTGTCGCTTATGGATGTGAAGAGTTGTAATCTGGTATGGTCTCACACGGACCACTGGGTACACTGGCTCTTGGATCTCCAAGGAGGTGCAAAGTCAGCCACTGCCTGAGGCCACCCAGCAGGAGCTACAGAGAGATCTCTAGATTCTTCCTCTTTGTATGGAGTTTGGAAGTGACCAGATGAGGCCCAGCTGTGAAGCAAGGCAGGCTGCTGCTGCCAGGGCCTTGGGCCTTCTTTTGGAAGCTTTAGAGCTCTCTGACCCAGCTGCAGTTTGATAGGTTTTAGGCTGAGAAAGGACAGGCCATTCATATGCAAAAGCTGCTGCTCACAGCTTGGGTGGGGTTGTAAATTGGGTTGGGCGGGGTTTCAAGGAATCATTAGGGCAGAGAAAACAGCAATGGCTGCCAGTCAGCCCTTCACCAGAGAGGTCCCCAGGTCTCCATCTCCGCATCCTGCACCCCCACGCAGGAACAATGATCGCTGTGAGCACCTCTGAGAGAAAGCGGGCCAGCCCAATGCAAGACAGTTTAGTTTCTCCCCGTATGAGTCTGGGTCCCCACAGTTTCACCCAGAACTGGAGTTCAGAGCAATCGGGAGCTTGTATCTCCCTCCTGATTGAAAACACACACACACACAAAAAAAAAAAACCAGCACACCCGGTTGCCAGCCCGTCCCGCGGACCTCTGCACCTCTGCACCTCCTACCAGTCTCAATGTGCTTTTTTATTTCCTTCTAGTTGTAGAACTTCCACTCAGCCAGCTTTCCCATGGTTCTGGATGATAGATGTTTTGTATTTTAGTTGTAGATTTGATGTGGTTGTGAGAGGCAGCAAGTACAGGTGTTTACCTATGCCGCTATCTTGGTTCTCCCTCGCCACTCTTTTTTAATCTACTCATCTGCTGATGGGCACTTAGGCTGTTTCCAAATCTTAGTTATTATAAATTGTGCTGCTATGAACATAGGGGTACATATATCCTTTCCAATTGGTGTTTCTGAGTTCTTGGGATACATTCCTAGAAGTGGGATTACTCGGTCAAATGGTAGTTCTATTTTTTTATTTTTTGAGGAAACTCCATACTGTTTTCCACAGTGGCTGGACCAGTCTACCCACCAGCAGTGTACCAGGGTTGCTTTTTCCCCACATCCTCACTAGCACCTGTCCTTTGTTGATTTGTTAATGATAGCCATTCAGACAGGTGTCAGATGGTAACTGATTGTCATTTTGATTTGCCTCTCTTAGGTGATTAGTGATTTTGAGCATTTTTTCATATGTCTCTTGGCCCTCTGTATGTCCACTTTCAAGAAGTGTCTATTTAGGTCCTTTACCCATTTTTTCATTGGTTTGTTTATCTTTCTTTTGTTAAGTTGTATGAGTTCCCTATAAATTTTGGAGATTAAACCCTTATCAGATGTAACATAGGCAAATATGTTCTCCCATGCAGTGGGCTTTCTTGTTATTTATTGATGGTTTCTTTTGCTGTGCAGAAGCTTTTTATTTTGATGCAATCCCATTTGTTTATTTTCTCCTTAGTTTCCATTGTCCTAGGAAATGTGTTGATAAACATAGTGCAATGAGATACATCTAATATTTTGCTGCTTATGGATTCTTCTAAGATTTTTATGGTTTCCCATCTTACATTTAAGTCCTTTATCCATTTTGAGTTTATTTTTGTGTATGGTGTAAGTTGGTGGTCTAGTTTCATTTTTTTTGCATGTATCTGTCCAATTTTCCCAACACCATTTATTGAAGAGACTGTCTTGACTCCACTGTGTGCTCTTGCCTCCTTTGTCAAATATTAATTGAGCATAATGGCTTATGTCGATTTCTGGGTTCTCTGTTCTGTTCCATTGGTCTATATGTCTGTTCTTGTGCCAGTTCCAGGCAGTTTTGAGAACAATGGCTTTGTAATATAGCTTGATATATGCACCCAATATAGGAGCACCTAAAAATATTAAAACAAAAAGCAAAAAACTTCTAGAGGACTTAAATGGAGAGATCGACAATGCAGTCAAAATAGGGGAATTTAACACAACTCTGACTTCACTGGATAGGTCTTCCTGACAAAGACGTAACAAGGGAACAGAGACTCTGAAGGACACACCTGATAAGATGGATTTAATTGACATTTATAGAACATTTCACCCCAATGCAGCAGAATATACATTATGCTCAAGTGCACATGGATCATTCACAAAGATAGACCACATGTAGGACACAAAACAAGTCTCTACAAGTTCAAGAGGATTAAAATCATATCAGGCATCTTCTCAGATCACAAGGGAATGAAATTAGAAATCAACCACAGTAAAAACACCCCTAAATATTCAAACACATGGAAGCTAAATTGCATGTTATTACACAATTAATGGTTACCAATAAGATCAAGAAAGAAAGAAAAAACTTTCTGGAAACAAATGAAAATGAATACACAACAACCCCAAATCTCTGGGACACAGCAAAAACAGTCCTGAGTGGGAAGTTCATAGCGCTACAGGCATACCTCAAAAAACAAGAAAAATCAGCAATAAACTATTTAACCCTACACCTCAAAGAACTAGAAAGAAAACAAAAGAAAAGCCCAGAGTGAGTAGAAGGACGGAAATAATAAAGATTAGAGCAGTAATAAATAACATAGAAACTAAAAAAACAATACAAAAAAATCAATGAATCAAGAGCTGGTTTTTTGAAAGATAAACAAAATTGATAAACCATTAGCCAGACTCATAAGAAACATAGAGAAAGGACCCAAATGAATAAAATCAGAAATGAAAGTGGACTAGTAACCACTGACACCACAGAAATGCAAAGGTTTGTAAGAAAATACCAAGAACAACCATATGCCAACAAGCTGGACAATGTGGTTGAAATAGACATATTCCTAGAAAAATACAATCTTCCAAAACTGAATCAGGAAGAATAAAAAAAACCTGAATAGGCCAATGAAAACTGATGAAATAAAAGCACTAATCAAAAACTGCTACCCAAAAAAGCCCAGGTCCAGATGGCTTCACAAGGGAGTTTATCAAACATTCGAAGAAAACTTAACACATATACTACTCAAACTATTTCAAAAAATCCAAGAGGAAGGACACTTCCAAACTCTTTTTATGAGGCCAGAATTATCCTAATCCCAAAACCAGGTAAAGACACTACAAAGAAAGAGAATTACAGGCCAATATCCCTCATGAACATAGATGCTAAAACCCTCAACAAAATATTAGCAAATCGCATCCAGCAATATATTAAAAAGATCATACACTATGATCAAGTGGGATTTATTCCAGGATGCAAGGTTGGTACAAAATTCCCAAATCAATAAATGTGATATATCACATAAAATAATTAAAAGACAAAAATTACATGATCATATCAATAGACATAGAAAAAGCATTCGACAAAATCCAACACCCAGTATTGACTCTTAGCAAAGTGGGAATAGAGGGAGCATATCTCAACTTGATAAAGGCCATATATGACAAACCTAAAGCCAACATCATAGTCAATGGGCAAAAACTAAAGCCATTTTCCCTAAGAACAGGAACAAGACAAGGATGCCCATGTTCACCACTCCTGTTTAACATAGTACTGGCAGTGTTAGCAATAACGATCAGACAAGAAGAAGAAATAAAAGGAATCCAAATTTGAAAAGAAGAAGGAAAACTGTCATTATTCACAGATGACATGATATTGTATATAGAAAAAACCCAAAGACTCAATCAAAAAACTACTAGACTTAATAAATGAATTTGGCAATGTAGCAGGATACAAAATTAAAACCCAGAAATATATGGCTTTTTGATACACCAATAATGAACTCACAGAAAGAGAAACAAATAAACAAAACAAAACAAAAAAACCAATCCCATTTAACATTGCAACAAAAAATATTAAGATACCTATGAATAAACTTAACTAAGGAGGTAAAAGGCTTATACTGGGAAAACTACAGGATGTTGAAAAAAGAGATACTTTTTGAAAGGGGACATAAGGAAGGCCAAAAGACATATAAAAACATTATCAAAGTCACTAATCATCTGAGAGATGCAAATCAAAACGACAATGAAGTACCATCTCACATCTGTCAGAATAGCTATCATCAACAACTCAACAAATAACAAGTGCTGGCGAGGATGTAGAGAAAAAGGAACCCTCATGCACTGCTGGTGGGAATGCAGACTGGTGCAGCCATTGTGGAGAACAGTATGGAGTTTCCTCAAATAACTAAAAATGGAACTCCCATTTGACTCAGTGATCCCAGTTCTAGGAATATATCCCAAGAAACTAGAAACACCAATCAGAAAGGATATATGCACCCCTATGTTCATAGCAGCACAATTTACCATAGCTAAGACTTGGAAACAGCCTAAGTGCCCATCAGCAGATGAGTGGATTAAAAAACTGTGGTACATTGCTGGGAGCCGGTCCATCCTTGCTGCTTGACACAGTCGCTGCAGGGAAGAAACATCTGCACAGCTTATGTTTCAAGGGACCTGGCGTATATGGCATACTGTTCTTAATATGTTTGCTCCCCTTCTTGGCGCTATGTGTTTTAACCAAGGTCACCTCTCCGAGAAAAGTTGTTTCCCCAGGTAGGGATTTTTCCCTGAAGTTAGGGAGGGAATAAAACCCCTTAACTAAGTGCCAGGCGGGTAGTTAATCACTTTAACTATGAACAATCACACTTAAGCTACATAATCTTTACTCCCTGGAATGGAGATAAGAAACGCCCTAACCTTTGGAATAGAAATTGATAGGATTCAAATCAACTGGTATAAATACAGATGTAACAAGACAACAGAAGACAGAACCTACAGACAGAACCTACAGACAGAACCTAGAGACAGAACCTAGCAAGAGAACATGGCAAGAGAACATGGCAAAAGATCCTGGACAGAACCTGGCTACAGAACTTGCCTGGAGAACCTAGACAGAACATGGCTGGAGATCCTGGATAGAACCAAGCGAGAGAACCCAACCATGCTGGTCAACTGAATGCTGCCTCCGTGTCATTCCTTCTTCGCCAACTCCGTCCACACCTTTGGGGACCCCCTGACCCGCTGGGGTTGGACCCCAGCAGTACATCTACGCAATGGAATGCTATGCTGTGGTAAAAAAGAAGGAATTCTTACCATTTGCAACAGCATGGATGGACCTGGATAGCATTATCCTAAGCGACATAAGCCAGTCAGCGAAAGAAAAATACCACATGATCTAACTCATTTGTGGAATATAATGAACTACATAAACTGATGAACAAAAACAGATCCAGAGACAGAGAAGCATCAATCAGACCATCAAATCTCAGAGGAAAGGTAGTGGAGAATGGGGGTAAGGGGGAGACATCAACCAAAGGACTTGTATGCATGCATACGTTATAAGCCTAACCAATGGACACAGACACCAGGAGGGGTGGGGTAAGGGGGGCATTAGGGGGATAAGGACACCTATGTAATGCCTTAATCAATAAAGGGGGGAAAAAGTGAAGATAATTTAAGAATGCCAGAATAAAAAAAAAAAAGAAATAAAGAAAAAGGAGATAGAGGAAGATATAAACAAATGGACAAATATACCGTGTTCATGGATTGGTAGAATCAACATCATTAAAATGTCCACACTACCCAAAGCAATCTATAGATTCAATGCAATCCTCATTAAGATACCAATGGAATATTTCACAGGCCTAGAATGAACTCTCCAAAAATTCATCTATTTAAATAAAAATGTAAATGTTCATTTGTTCAAAATCTTAATACTCCTAAAGTTCTTCACCGAAATTTTGACACAACGTTGCATTCGAATACGTGCGTGTTTTTATATATCTATATACCTACTATTATATAGATGTCACACCTGTAACAGGTAAAAACATGCTTTTTTGAAAAACAGCGCCATCTGTTGGATGTAAAAGCAACACACGCTATACTAAATATTTTACGATTCCATTTCAATGTTTCTGTTTACAATTATAAATTGTAGATAAAATTAACTACAAATATGCGTGTCCAGCTGCAAAACGATTGATCAGCTGAGATATTCTCACATCAATTG